>NC_138585.1:18184189-18645793 GCF_964289735.1 Phaethon aethereus
GTTAAGTCTACACTGATTTAGCAGACAGACTGAAAAGTTATTGCCAGATCGTGAAGCAGCAAGCCACATTTTTCATTCACTGAACTAAAATTACTTGCTCATTCAGGGGAGTAGGAGCAGAAACTACCCATGATCCAACAGGCTTACAGCTATTCTTCCTTCTCTTATCCTGTGTGGATGCAGTAACACAACCCAGCTGCCTGGACAGGCATATTTTTGCAGCCTCCAGAGAAAGGATAAAGGGGTATTTTTACAAATTCTCACATTACAGAAGATAGAGATTTACTGGCGGGCAGAATTAACATTTGCAAGGGACCCTAGAAAATCTGGACAAAATACTACATTTAAAAAAAAATTAAAAAAAAGCAGCCAACAGACTTCCCAGCATTGAGAATGGTATTGTATGTGGTGCTTGTACAATGGAGACATGTTTTGCTTATGTATCTTGGGATCTTAATGATGGTTTTACACTGCCAGTACCAAGCAACAATCCAACACTGCCTTTCCAGGATATGCTCAATTTATTCCAGGAATAAACAACCACAAAGAGTGGAAGGGGAAAGGGAGCGCAGTTTGCCTTTTAATGAACTTCACTGCAACACCAAACTGCACCTCAGTCATCACTTCCAGACAGGCAACAGACACTGGGCCACCAGCTGCTTGTATATACAGCATGCCAGATGCCTGTTCCAAAAAGTCGTTGTGGTGGAAATACAGACAGGGAGAAGTGTGTGTGGGACTGTATAGTCTTTCTTCACAGCTACATTGCATCCAGAAAAGCTGTTCCTTTATTGTCTTGCTTACCTGTCAAGTTCTGCTCCAGCTAGCATATTTAAGCTACATGGGAGTTCTTCTCATTTTGTGTTATTATTCCAACCACCACCATTACTGCAGGCACAGATATCTAGCACAGGGCAGAGAACTGCTTAAGACATGTCACCTGCTGTAGGTAATTCAAGAACTCATATGTAAGTCATGGCAAATCACTCACTCTCCTCTGTTCCTGACAACAAGAGCACAGCCTGCATGTGCATACACCTAGCACACAGGGAGTAAGCCAGCCATGATGACCATGCCATGCCCATGTGACACAAGGACAACAGGGATATATACTCACGGAGGCAAAGGTGCCAATCTGTTTGATGTTCTGTTCATAACTCTGCGAGCTGGTAGGCCTCCCGGGTGTTCGTCTGGAGTACCAGAAGGTATAATTATACTGCAAGGGGTGCTCAGCTGGCCCTGGGACAACAGCCTGAAAAACAGAAATGCTTGCTTACCCCTTATACACTCCTCTAAAGGGGAATGGAAAAAATTACATTCAGAGCATCAGAAGTCCATATCCTTCTGCTCTCACAGACTATAAAACAAAAAACTGATCCTCATTTTTACAGAAAAATACTATCTTTGTTAATTGTCTGAAATGGACCATTATGCTAACAGCAAGCTGACTACTATAAAGGATATTAGAAATTTGCAGTGCAGGGATAGATAAGGAAATAATAACTTAAGCTTAGGAGAGCGTCACAAAAAAAGCAATCCTTGTGACTATTAGAGGCAATATTACTACATTTTCCTTTAGTCCTCAGCTGTTCCTATCTCAAAGGAAAAAAGACAGACAAGCTAAAAAGGGCAATGCAAGTTTTAACTTTTTCAAATTAAGGAAAAAAATAAGACACTTTCCTCCTCGGGGAATAACAAAACCCATTTATACTAAACCATGATTCAAAAGCAATTATAACTCTTTGGTGACACAAACTCCCTTAAGCAACCAACACCCTAACACTCTGGGAGGATTAGTATGTCTTAGAACTCGTTATATCAGCTTCGGCTGAACCAATGGCTAGCAGTGGGCAGTGATCATTTTTCAATTTCCAAAACATCAATTTGTGATTAAAAAGACTCCTAATGAGCATAAAAGAGATTAAAAAGAAACATTACCCAAGAATCAAAACTAACAAAAAAAAAAAAACCCCAAAACAACAAAAAGCTCTCATCTTGTATCACTTGATATTGTTACAGGAGTAACCAGGGCTTAAACCTCTACTCTCTTCTTGTCTATAAGTTTATAAGGATTTCATTATTTCAGACAATAGTTTTCCTAAGCATAAGATTAAAAACCCAACAAAACAGGATGGATATATGCCTTCTTAACTATGCTACACTACACTCACAGAGACCCGTCTTAAGAGTTATTTCAGCAGTGGCACAAACACAGACTGTTAAACCAACTGCAAGCCACTACTCCCCTGTCAATCAGTCCTTGATCCACACAGTCTTCCAAAGAATTTTTTTTTTTAAATAAAGCTTTATTTCTCATTTCTTTCAAAAGCCTGGCCAAGTACTAGCTGCATTTGTGAAGGGGGCATTCACCCCTCAGATTATACACCCCCCAAAATTACATGGAATTACCTGAATGCTAAGGCAGCCCTTCTGTCTTCATAACAACAGTAACAGTGCATTAAGTGACTACAACCCACCAAGACATATTTTCCTTATCCCTGAACTGAGGACCAACTCTCTAGCACCCGTACATCATGTCCTAGTGATGGAATGCAGATGCCAGCACCATACCTTCCTCTTGGTAGTACTCTGTGGTTTCTCTCGATCATTCTTTTCCTTCTCACTGTCTTTCTGTGTGTTATTCTCCTCATTCTGGTCATGATCTCCACTATCGTCATCTTTCAATCTGACAAAGAAAAACACAAAGAAAGTGAGTCTTACATTGCACAGCTAAGAAGTTTCATACCAATTCCTAGTAGTCTGTTCTAAGCTCCTCGACGGTACAAGGGCCATCAGCATCTGGAAAGCTACACTTGACAACCAACACAATGAAAACTACTACTACTTTCCATATCCAGAGTCCACCACAGGCATCTTAAGCACACTTTTAAGCAGAAGTGAGAGCAACAAAATGCCTTTTTAGAACGAACTCAAGCAGTTCATACTAGATACTGATCTGCCACAGAACACCCCAGCTACTTGTTAGGCTCCCTAACTACTCATGAGGTGAACATGAAGACCTGTCACTGTAACTTAGCTGACTCTCTCCCACCCAGCTCCACAGGCCCCTAAGCATAGCAGAGACAGCACCTCGGACGAGCACACAGCACGCCAGCGCCCTGCAGCTCACATGTCTCTCCGCCCACCCCATCCCCTGCGAAGGGCCGGAAAAGATGAGCGAGAAGCGGGGCCAAAAGGCGGCCCGCCCCACGGCTGTGCACCGTCAGGGATGCCTCGCCACGAGCAGAGGCCTGTACCGCCGGACGACTGTCCCCACCCCTGGGGCCCGCATCCCCTCAGGGCCAGACAGCAGCATCCCAGCAGGGCCGGGCCGGCCTCGGAGGGGAGGAACGGGGCTGTGCGCGGCCCCGTGACTCATCGCGTGTTGCCCGACCGGCGCCGAGGCAGCGGCGGCGGAGGGGAGCTCCGGGCAGGGAGCGGGGCTGCGCAGCCCCGCACAGCGAGAGGGGGGAGGGTGGGTGTCAGGGAGGGCCGCGCCGCCGACTCACGCGTCGAATTTGTTGTTCATCGTCGCTCGCTGCCGCCACCTCCGTCCACCTCAGCGACTTCCGCTCCGCTGAGTCCGCTCTCCAAAGCCTTCCGCCACTTCCGGCGGCGCGGCGAGAGCCGCCCAGCGCTTCCCCCCGGCGCCATAAGCACGGCGCATGACGGAAGGAACGGAGGAAAAGGGAAAAAGAGCGCTCCCGGTTGCCATTTGAATGAGGACTCTGGCGGGACACCCCACAAGCTGTAGTCGCCATCTTGAGTGTGGCGGGCGGACAGAGCCACCATGTTGGATGTGGCGCGAGGCGCGACCTCTGCCAGAGGCGGGAAACCGCCGTGAGGTGAGGCGCGACGTCGAGCTATCACCTCGCACGACGGCCAGGCGTCGGCAGCGCAGGCCGCCCGCTGCAGGGAGACACGGCCAGCGTGTTCAAGTGCCTTGCCATTTTATTCATGGCGTTCATTTGCCTCTGGTAGATACAGTTTTAGGAGTCAGTCAGTCTTTAAAGAGTGTGCCCAACTTACCTCCTGTGGTAACAGAGAAGCCCCACCACCACCAGCCCCCATCCCTTCCTTTTCCCGTCAGTGTATAGCAACGGACGGCACAGCTTTTCTACATGTGAGGCTGGGGAGTCATCAGCATCCTTCACTCCATCCTGTGAACAGATCTGTTGAGATCTACAACCCAGTGCTATGGCTGCTGATGCTATTTCTCTATGCCCTACCTGATACATGGATAGCATCAGGGAAGGTAAGAGGAGAGGAAAAAATACATACCAGCAAAAAGCCTGCAATGCCTGCAGTGCTAGTAGATTATAATGGGCAGTTTATAGAGGGCAGGGGAGATAGTCCCTCCTCTAGCATCTCCTCATGCCTTATGAATCCATTCCCAGGTTACCCTGTGAGCACCAACTCTTCTCATAGTATTTTGCAAACCTCTGAACAATAATTTCTGCTATCTGGCAGAATTAGTAAATGGATTTCTGACTGTCGTAGTTTCTGTTTTTCCACCAACTTGTGATGTGGAAGAGAGTCAGAGAAAATCCATAGCCTGTAGGTCAAGAATATGAAAAAAGGGTCTTCGACATACTAAGGTCCTCTGTTACTATAGTTTCTGAGTGTATTTATCCTTGCAAAGCACAGTAATGCAATGCTGGTATTCCAATTTTACTATTTCGAAGCAATGGCAATGGGTGTCTCAGCAACATCCCTGAAATCATAGAAGTATGGCAGAACAGGGACAAGGGGTCTCCCAAGTACTAAGCTAAATATCCTTGCCACTGGAACTCTCATCCTGTTGTTTTCTGATCTCAAACTTGTGTCCATACTCTTAGCAGACATAGAAAATTATTTAGAAATAAATGCTAGCAGAAATAGTTTTAAAACTCTTAAAGAATCTCCTAGGTGGTTGCAGTTACACATAAATGGGATCTTTGTGCTACAAGGATCAGCAGTTTATGAAAATATTTCAGAAAGGATGTGTTACACAAATTTCTATGGAGACCTGTTCATAGGTAAACTTGATAGGCTGTTTCTTTTGCTGGCCTCTTAGTCTCTGCTGATGTCAATATTAGTAAAAGGTTTCTAACACCTTCCAGGAGCCCATTCTTATTTAGCAAACAGGTTTGCATCCCCTGCCTTCTGAAGGAGCTTTAATCAGCTGTAGTTCTCATCATCATCATAGGATGATCTGCCCTACTACCACAATTGCAGTTCATGTCATTGTGACTTTCAGGCACCAGCTAGTCTTAGCTTCTTTTCCTCAAGAAAGTGAAGTTGCAGCAGGTCTCCTAAATCACCACCTCCGTGTTTTTCTTTGCTACCTAGACCTTATTATGGGAATGAATAAAGACACTTGTGGCACGAGATCCGACGTTAATTAAGTCTTGGCCTGTGAAACAGTCACTGTAGGACAGCTGTGTGCAGTACTAGGGATTGCTCTTACCCACAGAAAACCACATAAAGGCTTCTCTGTTCACAAAGTTTCCATCCTTGTCTGGGAGATGACCACGGTTAAGCTGTCAAGGACTCTCCCACTGCTCTTGATCATATGGGACAGAAAATACGTTGGGAAAATTAAGGTGTCCTACTGAAAGATAAAATGAACATAAAAAGATCTTTTTCACAGAGTCAAAAACTAATGACAGAAATTGCAAAAATATCAATTGCTTTCTTGAAATTGCCCAATGCAAGTGCCAACTAATTATAATGGGGTGAGAAACAGGTCACACTGTGCTACCTCCTATGGAATAGCTTATTTAGAAATTATTAGGCACTCTTAAAGATTGATTTTAGAGCACCAGAGGATGCAGCAATTACAGTAATCAGAAACTTTGGGGAAAAAAAACACTGAACTGAAGGCTTCACACTGATCCAAGACCCCTGACTTTGATCTTGATTTTCTCAAAGACATCTCCCTTAAAAGCCGCATAGGCCTCATCCATTGGGAAGACCACTTACATAAGGTTAGATATGGATTTAAAGCATTGGGCTGATACAATAAGTTGTGTATACAGACACTGTTATTCCAGAATTTCTGTGGGTTTTATATTTAGCTTGTATCAGTTTAAAATAAGCCTAGGGTCATTACAGTGGTACAATTATACTGATCTAAGTCCTGAAATCCTGTATAGAAAAATGGTAAGAGTAACACTTGTGCAAAAGGAGAGGGAAACTGAATACAAGATTATTCATATTATGGAATGTCCAGCATCCTATTCACAGTGAACAGTTCCTCACAAGCTGTTCAAACTCACCTTTTGGGTAGTTTTTCAGCCTGGCACAAAATATTAAACACAACATGTGGTGTTTAAATCGGTAAGAGGGATCTATTGCCTAGTTTTGCTTTGTCTAAGGCTTGTCCCCAAAGCTTGGTGGCATTAACATACCTTAGTGATTCAGAAGCCTTGCAGTGTGATATCCTGGGTGCACTTGTACATAAACCCTGTTGCACTTATGCTTCTATAATGCATAATCTCATGTAGAACTGCATTTGTCTATGACAGGATCATTTGATCCTTACATTCAATTCTACAGGATGGACAAATGACAGCATCCAACTCTTCTTGGACTCATTGTGCAGAATAAAAGGACTAATAACGAGTATTCAAGAAGGCAGTTGATGTATAGACTCTATGCAGAAAATCAAAATTCCCAAGGCACCTTACACTTCAGGATTAGGGTAGCTCAGTCAACTGCATTTTGCCTATTACCCTGTTATGTGCAAGGACAGTGATGTGTATAAGTGCAGATACACACATTTCTCACCTCATACTTCCAGATATACCAACATGGAAAGCTCAGCCTAAAGTGACAGTGGTGGTGTCTGAGTCTGCTATGAAGAGATCTGCTTGCACCATGTTCATCTCACAATGTAGAGATTGGGTCATCCTTTGCCTGCAGATGAGAAACAGATGATGAGATTTAAGACTGTTTTAATAGCATAGCAAATTTCCAGCAGCAAAGCTTTTTTCATCACAGAGTCCACACTGAGTTGATGAAGGTGGTGAAACAGCAGCCATGTAGCTCTGTTAAAAAAATAGTCTTGCTGATTGAGGAAGACAGCGTACAATAAGCTTTTTTTCAGTCTAGGGTGGAAAAACATTACTCTCTCTCTGTAGTGACTGCCAAGGAACATTGTCAGTACCTTCACAAAGTACTTTGCTATTGAGGTTGAATTCAAAGAAAGAAATAGCTCAACAGTCTCTCAAGAGGAAAAGGAAGAGAAGGAAGTAGAAATGCACCTGGAAATACCTTAACTACAAGCATTTTAAATATGTTGCAGCTGCACAAGAGACAATTATTTGTTACCTTTAACATCTGAGCTAAGTATGCATAATGAAATTCTGTGGTTCTGCAGGCACCCAGTTCTTCTGGTGGTTCCTGATTTCATCCTTAATAAGTCTTCATAGATCCTGCAAGAGTGTTAATGCCACCAGCAATCTCATTAACACAATTGCTTAGGTGCCTCAACAGTGAAGGGAAAGTGTCATAGACCTGCATGAAATACAAGCACAAGGAACACCGTGACATCTTGGCTTCACAGGGCATTTAGAGCCTGAATGTTTGCAGCTGAACCATGCCTTACCATGGCTATGATCCAGATCTATTACTTGTTTGACTATAGGAAATGAATGACCACTTAATTTTTAAAAATTTATCTTGGAGAGAAGAAGTCTGTGAAGGATGACCATTACCATTACTTTCCAGATTGCTTGTTCTCCACTAGTAACTTTCAGATTTGGAGGATTTAAATGCCCTTGAGTACAGTTTTTCTTATGTTTTCTAAGTGAAGCCTTTCCCAAATGACCTGTTCCCTCCTAAATCTTCAGTCAACACTTGGCTGTAGTTCTCAAAGCCACAACCATGTTAGCTTTTCCTGTTTTTTCTGGATGGTCGTTGCAGCCCAGTCTAACACAGGAAATCAGGGCTATTACAGAACACTTGAAGACACTGGCTAAGAGGAGAAACATGATTCTGGCCCCAGGGCAAACTTAATGCTGAATAATATTAATGTAAAGTCAGATCAGTCTCTCTGAAGAGAGCTATTACAGGAGATTCAGTGGGCCTATAGACAAAGCAAGCCAGGAATGGTTGCAGAGGGATTATTATTGAGAAAGAAGGGGACAGAAGTGAGTGCTTCTTTTAGCAGAGTTCAGCGTTTACTCAGGAGCTTTTCTTCCTCTCTGTGCATTGGCAAAGAGCGACCATTTCATGCCACAGTCCACTGAGGAACACTGTACAGTTAGAGGCAGTGGGTCAGTCCTTGCTCATCTGAAGCCAGGAGTTGCGTGGAATTCTGCCATGGCCTAGGAGCCTCTGAGCAGCTTCTGGCACATGGCAGCCTCTATAGAGAAGCAATGTCCAAAACGCACATCAGCAATCACATTGTTGATGGAAGAAGGGAGTGCGACAGAAAGATCCATGCCTACAGAGAAAGCCGCATCATTAACTTCTTTTATAGACTATCACCCTTTGTTACACTGAGCTCCCATCCAGCCTCTCTTGGTTTCCATAGGGTTACAGAAATAGCTGAGCCTGCAGGACCCAAGATGCAGGAGTCTAACTGGGAGATTTTTCTTCAGGCACCTTTATAATGAGTGAGGGAAAGATTCCATCCTGTAGAAAAGTGCATAATCAGCATAATTTAGGAGTCTCTATCTGTCATTTTCTCCCATAAAGGGTTAGCCTGAAAGCAATGAGTCAGGTGTGATGTTCCAGCCAAGTGAAAAATGAATTGTGAAAGCATCAGCTGTGTAAACCTCCCATCAAACCTACTGCAGAAATTGCAACTTCCAGCAGAAAAAGCAGGGTTGGAAATAAGGAGAATGAGCCCATGTCATGGCTACATATAGATCTATATTTCACCTCTTTCTCTGGCAGAGACCTCAATCAAGCAGCAAGCTTCCTCCTGGATTCAGGCTTCCAGGCTTTTCTTGCCTCATCCCAGGTTCTTCAGAGTCATCAGGCTGAACTGTCTGCTGCTTCCAGGTGTGCCCATTGGCAAAGATGATGCCTGCAACAAAATGGACAACTGTGGAGAAGTATGGGACTGGCGTCTCCATAAGCAGGACTAGTGAAATTGTAGTGGTGCCAAGATTTACCACCATGAATTTGGAAGGATCCCTGGCAGTATTTATATGGGGAATCACAGGTGTTTATGCTGTTTTTTCACACTTACTTGATCCTTTTTGTGGGAAATATGTCCTATGCCTGTCTTTCCTTTTCTGCTCCTTTACCTAGAACAAGGCACTCAACACACGCTGGGTCCTGCTGGCTGATGTTTTTACAATTTTACACCTACTACCACAAAGACTTATTGAGATAGCTTGGTAACATGCCCAGTAACTAAGAATTGCCCAGGCTATACAAATATATAAATAGAAAACACATTAGTTTTTTGTGCTGAATGGGATGCAGCATTTGAGAAGGACAGGGAACAGTGGTTCTACAGCATTTATCTTGCTGCCAAGAGCAGCTCATCTTGAAAAGAGGCATCAAGAGTAGATGCAGTTATTGTATCAAAAACCAGTCTCTGAACAGCTTGTTCTGCTAAGAATATTTCAGTACACACAACAGAAAGTACTGTAGGGCCCTCCCACAGCATCCCTAAAAAAGGATGCCACGACTCTCTTACAGAATTCTTCTGCATGCCCACTCATGGAATCCTTCGCTGCTTGAAACCCATTTAGCAAAATCACTGGTGTTTTTCCTAGACGGAGTGTGTATGTGTTTCCATACATCCTGGCCACCTAAAGAGACAGTAAGACACATGATGACATAAAGATATGAGACATTTACAGAGAAGCCCTCCCTCATCTTAGTGGTACTCTTAGGCCAGAGCTCAAAGACCATTTCTATTATGTAAGGGCTGTTTTGCAGCCTTTGGCATTGCCTGAGAAGGGGATGGGAGAAATGTCATCCTGCTGCCAGGAAATAAAGGAGGTTGGAATCATGTTTCACTATTAAAATCTTAAAAGGCTTTCACTGTTATTAATAGATTGCATTATTATTTATGGCTGTTATTATTCATATATCTGCAGTTTATATAGCCATCAGTGCAGCAACTGTGTTGTGTTACCCAGAAACACTTCAATAGGATTTCTTCCATTGACATTGCCCCACCAGAGGTGACTGATGGATACTGCAAAATCATAAATATTGCTTTTATTATCTGGCCATGTTTATTTGTTTTCCAATCATACAGCTTTTCTGGTGTATGAGTACTTAACACAAGGAGCGGCCTTCATCATTAAAGTAGAAATTATAGTTGTAATTGGCACGTGCAGCCATTAGATGGTAATGTTTGCTCACCATTGCACTGAGCATCGTGCTTGCAAAGTCCAGCACGGTGAGGCAGTTAGGCCAAACTTTTCAAACATAGCCATTGGTCTGCAGTATCTCATTTGAGATGTGTTGAGTATCGTGAGCCGCCTGTACTTAGTACTTCCGTACTTAGCTCCTACAGATCCTACTGACTGCTGCCGGAGTTTAGGTTTTCAGTAGTTCTGCAAATCAAGTCTCTGGCACCTGTAAATTGGAGACTAGTTTTAAACTTTTCGACCCTGGATAGCTGAGAAAAAACTAATTGCACAGATGGAGGGAAGATGAGATAGTGTTACCTTGCTCAAATCTAGGATTTTGGATAGGAACAACATCAGCTAGCCTGTCAGTGTATGGGACCTTAGGAGGTAAGGTTTTCTGAACATCTGTTGCAAGGGATTTTAAAGCATGAAGCAGAGGGATGGATAAAGATCATGCCTGCACATGTTTTTAGTGTTACATATGTATATGTAACACCACACCATATGTTATTACATTTATTTGTAACACCAAACCATATGTAACTATGTATATTTATGTAACTGTATCTCTAATGTGTGACCTTTTTTTAGGCAATTGTAGCACTTCGGTAATACACGATGGACGCCTGAAAGATGAAAAGGCATAGTTCTGCTCTACAGATTTTCGGGGAACTGGTGAAAACACACCATTTGTAAAGCTGTTAAGAGTTTGCATAAGCACAGTTTCCATATGTGTCTTGGCTTCTGCACTTTGCTTTTAGGAATCCACTGGTGATGTTGTGCTGCTGAACTCACATATGTTGTTCAGGAACATCTATAAGCAGGACTGCATCTCTCTGGAGGTGGGTGCAGGCCTCTTCCTTTGCAATTGTTGGAAAGAAAGATGTAGCCAGGGATTCTGAAATATGCTGACCATACTGAAAATGCATGCAAATACGATCAGGTACCTAGTTGCTGCCACTTGCTGTGAGCAATGGCTGTTTTCTGTAGGGGAGAGTAATTTGAATAGTTTTCAAAAGCAGTTCAAGTCCAGCCTTTTGCCTTAATCGCCCAAGTAAGGTAGACAGGGAAGAAGAAACAAGTGCTTGAATCCCTGAATTGGATTTTATCTAGTACCCAAAGGAACTGCAGAACCTGTCTTTCCCTCTGTACACACAGGAAAATAGGGAGCCTCGATGATGCATCTTGTCTCACATCACCTTAGTGACTCTCTTTTTTACCAACATTGCTGCATTTCCCATGACAGCCAGAGATGAGGTCATGGCACGAACCCTGAGCAAGAATCCTTCCTGGCTCATCCTCCAGCAGCATATGGAGAAAGGGAAGGGTCTTGTTTGGCAGATGCAGTGTGTAGGCCACATTAAGGAATATCAATAACATTACTAATGTCTTCCTTCTGTCCAAGAAAAAAAAAAGCCAGAAAGCTAGTGTGTTGATACTTTACTGTACCAAATAGTACATAAAATGTCACCTAGCCGCAGTTCCATGCAGTCAAATGAATTAAGACATTAATCTATCCACTTGGTTGTTTTTTAGTGCACATCAGCTCTGATGATTACTGACACCTGCAATACCCTCCCAAAACAAGAAGTCGTCTGGGGAAGAAGAAGTATTGTCTCAGCACAACCTTCAAAATCTTAACACTACTGGTAACAATGATTTTCTTTGTCCTTTCCCCTAAAAGATAATTCCTATCCCCAGCAGCAAGGACTGATCTGGAGCAGTAACACCTCCAGTGTGCTGCAGCCTCACACACTTCGCTGCTTGCATCAGCCAGGTCAGGCTTCTGTCTAAAGAAACCTTCCAGGGACTTTTTGTGCCAAGATGTAACCAGACAATGGCACTATTGCCAAAATAAGGGCTACGGGATTCAGTCCTAAAGGAAATAAGCTTTGCTTTCTGCCTCTCTCATGAGTTTTGCTTATTCTTCCTGTTTCCTCCCTCCTTGCAGTTAGTACTGTAGTAACAGGATTCCTCAGGCATTGTTTTTGTCTGGGTGACTGTTCAGTGATTTGTACCCTTCACAACTGTTGCTACAGGCCCTTTCCGTTCACTGCTAATCACAGAATCACAGAATTCTGTGATTATCCTACCTTCAAGAGTGTTTCATGGTGAATTTGGAAGTCCAGTGCTCAGAGCTTGCCAGTTAAGGGGAGACTGCCAGTCCTGGATGCAGCTTCCTTTGGGCCCTCTGGATGTTCAGGAATATTAGAGAAATACAGACACAGAGAAAGACAAGAACACCCCCAAAAATTTGGCTTTTAGGAAACATTGCGGTCCTCATGTTCCTCCTCACTCAGGTGTAACCTGCTAGCCCCAGAGAGATCAGCACCCAGATCCATGCATGTATCAGGTGAACTGAGGTGGGCCACTTTTCAACCCTCACAGTGAGAACTGGGTTGGTACCCTGGTCTGGACACTAGCTTAGACTTTAAAGACCTGGATCAATTCCCTGCTGTGCTACAGATCTCCTCCGTAATTCTGGGCAAGCTGCTTCATGTAGTTTCATGTTACAACCAGTCTGTAATCTACCTATAAGCAAGATGCCTTGAAAACGAATAGTCCCATTGCCTCATTTTCTTTTTCACCAGGCTTGGATCTAGCAACCACAGAGCCATAAAGTAAGTGGATTCATCTGGCTGATCTGATGGAAGGCCTTTCATTTTTAGTTGCAGTAATAGTTTCTGCTGGCTCAGCAGTCCGAACACACTCACCTGCTGTCTGCTGTCTCATTAAGCAGAGCAAAACATGGCCAAGGACAGAAGAGGCAGGACCACGCCCTTTGGCAGACTCACTGATCATTTTAGTTGCAGCATGAATCTTTATCTGAATCCCCTCTGCTTCAGAGTCCTTCCTAACTGAGCTCCTAGGGCTGTTGCTGTCACAAATGCATTCCCAGTTAACCACTCCAGTGACAGAAGACAGAGAACTACCCTGTACAGAAATTATATTACACTCTCAGGTGATTGTTTCCTTCTAATGCACTAAAACATTCTCAGCTAATGACCTAGTAAGATTTTATAGGTAGTAAGAGTATGGATGGCTCAGGGATGAGGAGACATAATAATGGGGAGGACTTTATGGAAGACTGAAAGCAAATCTAATAAATTTTATATTTTTCAGAAACATTGTGAACAACAATGGACAACAAAACATTGCAAAACACTTCAAGAGACCATGCAAAAGAGCCCAGGAATTGCCAGTACTGTTATCTATCTCCTCCAAATCAAACCTTTCTGTGAGAGATTTGTTTAGTTTTGTCCATCTTCAGCATCAGGAAATTGAAGGACTTCCAGAGTGTCTGCCATTGCTCAAAAGAGGATGTACTGGCGGAGAACAGTGATAGCCTGTAAGGGAAAACTGATTTTGTTGCAGCTGGCTGTTAAGGATGGGAGTTTCCCCTCTCTTGTTGGATGTGCATCAGACAGCACTGCTGTCTCATGAGGACCACCCTGGGAGAGGCCTGGGCAACTGGCTATGCTCAGCAGTATGGTTGCAGGGACACTGCACTCTCTACTGTTATCTTACAGGCTTGTTACATGCCCAGCTCCCTCTGCTTTCATTTTTCTGGCCAAGGTGCAAGGGAGCAAGATGAAACTAATGGGCCTGGGTAAGTCCATGATTCTCAATAAATCAAAGATGTGTTTGTCGGCGCACAAAGAATATGAATTTCCAGTTGGATGCAGTTTTATAAGTTTTTACCTCTACACTTCCATCCTAGCGATATCTTTGTGCTGACCTTGGTGTGTTCTGTGAGAAAGCACAATCCAACTGGGTTTGCATGTGACCTCATTAGTCTCCCCCCATCTCTAGGCTGAGTCAAACTATGGAGCAGTGCCCAGTGCAAAGTGGTTGTTGTGGTTTCTGTCCTGCCAAAAAGAGGTCACAGAGAACCCAGACCAGGTTGTCTTCATCAAATTGCAGAGCTGGGATAGCCTTTAATCTTCAGACGAGAGAGGGGTGAGCTTAGAGTACAGCAGACATTACAACATGTGCAGTCATTAACTCCAGATGACTTCGGCAAACAATGGTTTGCAGAATCTCTGATTTTCCAAAGCAAATAAATGTGAAGAGCAGTAGGAAATAGTAATAATATCTCATAAGTCTCTTTTTTTCATATCTGAACAAAGTATCCTGTCTCGTAGGCAGTGTTAAGAAGTGCATTGAATGATAGCAAAAGATCAAGATGGAAGTTTCTCAATGGCAGACGTTTCTTTCAGAGATCTGCTGATTTGCTGAATTCAGAACACTCCATGGGATTTTCTTATTTCAGTGAAAGCTTTAGGACAGGTTTATATAGTCCCACTCCTCCACCACTGTCCTCCTATGCCATCCTGCAGGGACAGAGCCCTGTGGTATTCCTGGAAACTGCAGATGTTGTATGTTTCTTCCTTAGCAAAAAATGTGCAAAACATGCAAGCTTTTGACAAGCAAAAACCTTCTTGTGAAAATCTGGGGGATGAGATGGCTCAGGAGCCAGCACAAAATATCATAAACCAGCAGCAAACACATAGCAGCCTTGCCTTTATTCTTTCTATTTAAATTCCTAGCAGCTCTCTCAACATATTGAAGTACCCAAGATAAATTTAATCGGTAAGATCTGCCATTTGATTTTACCAAAAAATGTATTTTGGCACCATGAGGCTGGTTCAGTTTCAGGACTCTGATAAGCAGCATCTAAAATCATATGGCTAGAAAACCATTAGGAAACATCTGAAACACCTAACCTGAATGACTACAAAAAAAGAGTCCTTTGGTTGTTAAGAAAATTAAAATTCAGAGAAGGCAAAATCTCAAGAAATAGCTTCTTCTCATCTGTCAAACAAGCTTTTTAGATACTTTTGCCACAGTGGCATACTGTCAGCCTAACTGCTGCTGTAGCTGTCTTGCAGCTTTTTCTGCTTTTCATGTTTTGTCCTGTGGATCGTACTCAGATTCTTTGTATTTTTCAATTTATTTGTATTTTTCAATGTATTTGTATTGATCATTACTTAATTTGTGCTGTTTATATTTTTAATTTTCTTTCTCTTGTAGGGCTCCTCTGTCTCAACCTTTCTACATCTGCAGGATATGATCTTTAAGCAGTTTTTTAACTGGTTCTCCTGGAAACAGCTGCATAGAACCAAAGGTACTCACAGGAGGTTGGGAGATGGCACCCAAACTAAACATGTAATTCACTTTTCCTGTGAATCATGTTCTCTACATGATACTCATAGACAAATAATTACTGTGAGCTCAGCAAGAAGACTAATCAATGTTTTCCAGGCTGTGCTGCATAAGTTTATATCAATGTCTCTTTTTGAGGGTGATAACAGAAAAACACAGCCCACAGCCAGGGAAGGTATACAACAGAAGTGGTAATCCTGGGAGCTTTGGTAGTAAGAAGATAGGTAATTCTCTGTAATACCATGTCCTGTTTGAGAATAATCACAAGGAAACAGAAATGAAGCTTTCTAAATCAGGGGAGAAATTATGACCTTTTAAATGCCTTTTTTATAACCTTGCACTATTATTGCAACCAATATTTTCAAGAAAACTTATTCCCTCATTCTTACATCTTGTATAGTGATATGGTCAGCTCTGCATGCTCTGCATGCTCTGCCACACAGCAACAACCCACATATAACAAACCACATAAAACAAACCCCTCTGAAGGAATTTTGGGTGCTGATGCATGACAGCACAGGTTGTTCCCAAGTTCCCAGCACTGAACTGTTGACACTGAACAACACTGGTACTGGGGAAACATCTCAAGTCGTACCTGGCTCTTGATGATAAAACACCTGAAAACTCCTTGCAATTTAGTGGGACCTCTGGGACTCACAAACTTGGTCTGCTGGCATCCCACAGGGCTTGTACCCATTGCCTACCATTGCCTGGTACGGATTTGTCTCTTCAGAGACACATCTCTTGAGTCACCAGAGTACACATCAGTTGCCAAAGAAGCTCAGAATTAAAAGAATGGTGAATTCTGATTATTGCAATGTTAGAAACAACCATAAAAACATGAAGTAGGAAAATGCACCTGAAATAAATCCCTTCTGCAGAAGGGCACCAGGTGTCCTCTGGGTCATCCCTTCATTGCCTTAGCTATAAGCCAGCAGTGGGAGATCCTGTCTTAGACCAGACCTCGTTCTGAGTCTCCATGGCTCTGATGACAATACCTGACAACAGTCTGGACCTCACTATGGCAGTAGATCTCTTAATTCTCCTTCCTTCTGCATATGTTTAAGGGCATTGGTCCCCATTGCAGCTTGGATTAGCAGCAGGCACAGGCAAGAGCATAAAGAAATCATCCTCTCAGCTTGTTTGCATATGTTGTTCTTGGACATACACATCCCCTGTGTCATGTTGATTTCTTTCCCTGGGGACCATCTTCCTGATTAGAAAATCATTCAATACTGATTTATCTGATTTCTCCTCTCCCAGGATGATATAGCTCCATCTCCCTGATGATATGGCTTTCCCTGTAACAGTCTTCATGGCTTTTTGCAAACTAGCAACATTTGCATTAGAGAAAATATGATCTATGTAGCACTTCTGATTATTTCTGACTCAAGGTGCTGGATACTGTCCTTGAAGACAAAACACATACCTTGTGGAACAACAAAGTTGCCAGTCATTTTCCCCTCCTCTAGCAGTTTGAGGAACCAAGTCACTCCATGACGTCCTTAAGTCACCTCTCTCCTTTTGCCTTATTCTGGAGAGAATTTCTTACAGAGAATTTTTTAGTCATGAGATCACACTGGAGAGTGATAGGTTTTAAGGAATAAGGCTGGGGAAGAGTGAGTCCTTAACTGAAATGTACTAGTGACTGTATTGGTTCCTACCAAATATGGCAAAAGAATGGTAGGTAGTTCAGTGTAATTTAGGCTGGTATTTAAGGAGAGAGGCTTAAATAAATCCGTATTTATTGTGTGGAGTACCATGGATTTTTTTGGAAGTTCAGTACTGCTAAATAGCATACCACTTTACTTCTGTAAGTTTATTTGAACTTGGAAATCTCTCCTTTAGGCTGTCTGTGCTCGCAACAATAAACTAAAGGTTTTCAAATTTACTTCATTGTTCCCTGAGGGTGAAAATACTGCTTTCTTAACTGGCTTTTGGCTGAGTCACAAACTCACAAAACACTCCATTTTCCTTCCCTCTCAGGCTCAGAAGGCTCCCCTAAATCCATGCTTTTTTCCGTGGACTCTGGCAGTGATGAGTGTTTTTGCAAGTTATTGCGAGATACAGTATTCCTCCACATACAACACACCTTATTTACATGGCATATTTTGATTTTTTTATCTTTTATCTGCTAGCTACTTTAAATATGTAAGTTGTGCAACTTCCTCCAGATGTGTTGGCTGTGTTGCTACCTGAAACCAACACAGCCTGAAGCCTGTTTCCAGTGGTGGGGAGAGGAGCTGGGTCAGGAGGGCTGATGTCCTTTGCTCATCACAGCTCAGACACCGCTACACTAGGAAAGAGAAACTGGAGCTGCTAAATGCTCCCTTATCTCCTTGCTGTTCCCTGTTTGTCCTCAATGCTGACCAGGAAGAGTGCTGAAATTCTTTTACTCCAACAGTAGGAGAGAGGCTTTTCTTCTTCCCACTGCTTCTCTGCACTCCTTTCAATCTTTCTTTTCTGAACCCTCCAGCAGGGCAGGGGCTGCTGGGCTGAGCTATTTCTCACCTAGTGCACTGTAGTCTCTCAGCTCCTACTAAGACTTGCCTCTCCCCCAGAGCGGGGAATTGTAAAAGCTATTTTGAATGTAAATTTCATTCCATGTACATGGAGGGAGAAAAAATTTGAAATCCTTTTGATTTGGGTTAAAAAACAGGGCTCACAGCTGCTATGTTTTAAAAATTTGATCCTGTGGATGTCTCTGGACCAAGGAGAAATCTACATTTAAACCCACAAATTTTAATTAATTTTTATAAGGTATGTTTCCATGTATTTGTGCATAAAAAGCCATTTATTTGCTAATATGAGCTGCTCCTGAGCAGCAGAGTGCTGTGGAATCACCTTAACAGATCATTCATACAGATTTATAGTGGCTTCTCGGAGCATGCTGGATAATGACCCAGATAATTTACAGGAGTACTTTTCCTGTGTTTTATTGTACCTACATTTGTCTGTTTTTTTTTCTATGTATTATTTCCTACCTTGTGTCTTCATTTTTATGTTCATCCAGATCCATAAACCCCTTTTTCCTCCAAGAGTTCCAGAAGAATTTTAGAATCATTTGAAAGTGTGACATTGCAAAGCTTGTTCTACTTTTCAACTCTTCTAAGTCATCAGTAAGGACATTAAATCAAGTCAATCCTGATGCTAGATCACTTTGTACCACCCCTGCAAATATACCTTACCTTGTTCAGTGAGTATCCAGCCATGCCTGTGAGTTTTTACTGAGACTAATTGAAATTAACCTTTTCATACATGTACAGAATATTACAAAATAACCAACACAAAGCGAACCATAGCACTGAACACAGTAAAGTAGGCGTATCTAGATGCCACAAGGATATCTGTAGCAGATAGTACTCTGAAAGAACCTGAGTACCAGTGCCAACGCAGGTTTCAGGCACATGCATTATGTCTTTGAAGCCCTGGCTTTGTATACTCCAAAAGAATCTCAGGATGGAGGCTACTGTGTGGAGGATACCATAGGGGCATTTCAAAGGTGGACAAGATTAACAATGCTCAGGAGTGCAGGTTCAAACTCAGTTTGACAGAGAGTAGAAGAATTAAAAGACTTGTCAAAAATATAAATCAAACGTAAAATTGTCCTGAGATTTGCAGCCACCGTGTCAAGCTGCCTCAAGCCTAAAGCGCCCTTAGACCTTATGGAAGGCCAGAAATTGAGCTTCTAAGAGCAGTGGATTGGCAAACTGGAGAGAAGTAGGACAGCAGATCTGCCAAGGCTGCTTCTTGGACCCAGAAAGCCAACAACAGTGGAGGGGAGAGCACTGGACACAGGCCTGACTTTGGTGGGAGCTGAGGTAGCAGCTGTTGCAGTGGAGGCTGGGAATTGCCATTGCCTCAGATGGCCAAACAGACAGTAAGCAAAGCGAGTTTTCGCCAGCATGCGGTATAAGGATACAAGAACCAGGTTCCCATGAATATCACCACATCCTTAAAGACAAGCACTTGTAACTGTCCTTCCCCAGGGATGTCTCAGGACTAGAAAAAGAGGTCTGTCAGCTTTGGTGTTTAGCCGCAGTAGGATGTGTGATTAGCAGTCCATGTCTCATACCACCACAGTTAGGCAGTCCAAATTAGGCTTCTTATACGTGCCAAACCTCAGCAAGAAGGAACTGGATTTCTACCAGTCATGTCCACTTCTCTGTCTTTTTCCCCTGATCTATCCTTGTTTTCTTCCTTTCCTCTCTTAACTCCAATCACTGCTTTCTGCTCACTTGCCAAAGTCCTATCCACCTTCTTTACAAGCCATACTGCTACTCACTCCACCACATCTTTCTCTGGTACAGTGCTCTCAGACTCAGCCCCTGAACCCCAATATCTGTCCCCAGGTTCAGGAATCCATTTGTGGGTGGGTTTTTTTTTTTTTTTTTGAGTATTTTCAGTCCCAGGTCAGACACCTCTCCTATCCTTCACTTACAGCCTTTTATAAAGTTCAGACACTGCCAGTGTAGCTCAAGCTCAACATCAGGTTTCACTAGCAGCAAATGTTTTGCTCTTCAGCTGTTTTGAGCCTAGCAGCAAAGCTACAATCCTTGCCTCAGCACTGTCCAGATTCTGCTTAGGCACTGCCCTCCTGCACACTGTAAGAAATGAATGCGTTGCAAGGACCACCCAAAGCCATGGAGCCTGGCAGTTGTCTCTTTCATCCACTGTTCACAAACTGATCAGTGCTATGTAACACAAACTCCTGCTCAGGTTGTGGTGAAATGCCTCTTTGAGAACCAGCTACCCACATCTCCCTTCTCTGGCCAAACATAGCAGCACTAACAATTAAGCAACATTAATCCTGGCCACTTAAAGTTGAGCTCTGTTATAACCCTCCTGGGCAGTGGAAGTGGGTTAATAGATGGGACCAGAAAGTTAAGGCTCCCCTACTGGAAGGATAAATGAGATTAAAACCTGGCAGTTTGATAATAATTACACTGATAACTGAGTTACATGAACCTTACCTTTTACGAAGTTCACTCATCTTCCGCCACTGGTGGGGCAATTGAATCCTGCATGCTGTCTTGTAATTACTCTACAGTCACTCAGAAACTTTGTATACCATGCAGTCAAGAATGTGATTGATGCTTTTGGGTACTGGCACTCCTACACACAGCTGTCCTCCAGATCCTGACTGGTGTTTGTTGCCCTGAACAAGCTTCCAGCAGCTGGCTAGTTGCCTGTGCTTTGGCTCTGTGCTATACCCTCTGAACTCCTACAGAATCATAAACTCATCCCTTACTGTTCCTTTATAAATCATGACTGTGAACTGGTTTGAACTCATATGAGCTAAAAAAAAAAGCAAGCAAGAACTGTTGACTTTGTAAGATTTGGTTTCAGAGAAGGTACCTTCTTGGTCGAGCTGTTTGGATCGGACCTCCTGTGCTGAAATTACTGTTAAAAGGCAAAAAGGCACCATAGTGTAATTCACCTCAACAAATGAGAACAATTTCTAGCAATGTGATTTCATTCTAGAGAGACATCTCAAAGTGCTAGGGCACAAGGATGAAATGAAACTTAGCTATGTGTGTTGGAAAAAGGTTAAGGAGCTGACATTTCTTTTCTTAGGTACAATTTTTGTCTATAAATCTAATAGAACAAAATGACTTGCTGATTCAAATCATAGTACCCATATCTCCAACCATTTGATTTACACACAAAGCTGGCTTAGCCATAATGTTTTGAGTAAAATAGCAAAGCTGCTCCTCAGACCCCATGTTTGCCATCTCTTGTCCTCCAATCACTATGTGGTATGGCTTATCTGATCTGTCTGGCCTATATAATTAGCTGTAACAAACACCTAGAAGTAAATCAAATATTCTTATGCATTCCTACTCTCAAAAGGATGCCCTTGCTTTATTCTGCAGTGTGTTTCTGCATATGAAGCCCTAGATTGCTCTTTCTCTCTCTCTCTTCCACTGAATATTTGAGGCCAGGGTGATTTTTGCAGGTACATTAACCATTAACTGTATTTTTCACACATTGAAACTCAACTATCTCCAAATCTCCATAAATCTGTTCTTTCATGTCACTGAAGTTTGTTGTTCCTCTAGTTTAATTCAGCTGCAAACATTATTAACGTGGCATTTCACAATGGTAAAAATAATGGAGATACCGAAGATAAAAAAGAAGAAGTGGGCAGATAATGACATTTACAGCATAAGGATTTTACGAGGAGGGATTTCCTCATCTTGGGTTACCCACAATTCCCAGTCCAAGGCTGTCCTGACAGCATGGGCTTGAATGCAGATCTCACATCTGATGGTACATGGTTCCTTAACAATGCATTAAAGGAAGTGTGTGTAACCCCAATGCAATTAGCATATTATCTCTTTTTTTTTTTTTAACCAGAAATTTCATTCTAGTACTGAAGAAAATCTGATTTACTGTTCACAATGCATTTGTCTCACCTGGAGACATCTGGCATATGAATAAATTAAGCTTTGAAAAGAGCTAGCAGCAAGACTTTTAATCAAAGACAAATTAATAACATTAAGTGCATTTTGGCTCATACTGCAGGATTACAAGTTGCTTGGATAAGCATCTTTTTCTAGTCTCCCAAGTTACGTCTCAGCAGGCACTTGGTCAGGGCACTGTCTGAAAGCAAGAGCAAATTGTTCAAATGGAAAATGTAAGATTGGGACAATAAATGTTCAAAGTGAAGTAAGATAAATATTGAACTCTTTTAATTCTGAGTAAATGGCATAAAACTTAAGCACAGCAATGCTTGTGTCAGGTGGAAGTTCAGCTAGTCTCATGTTCCGTTTCTGCCAGCACGTGATAGCAGATGCCTTAGGAAAGTTTGCAATAACAGGCCAAACCAGAAACACTGCACTGGTATTAAACAACCCAAAAGAATTTTCCTGCTGAAAATTTATGCAATTGCTTTTTGAACACAAATAAATGATTAGTACAACGTCCTGTGACGCGGCATAGCTTACCAACAAGGCATGTGCACTGCACTCCCCTCTGGTTCTTTTGGGTGATCTTCCTTTTTGTTGCATTTGGCACCCGCCAGCCCTTCCATTGGAGAGACAGTGAACATTTCCTTTTCTATCGCAGCCTGTCTGCTGAGGGTTTTCTTAAGCCTCCTCAAAAGTACAGAAATAGTTTCTCCAAATGTGCTATGCTGGTGCAATGGACAATATTTTTCAAAATTTAATCCCATAAATGTCAGGTTGCCCCACTACATACCGTTGATTCACTTTTTGATACACTGGAGCAACAGGGACAATTTAGCCTGAGCCTTCGATACAAACCAATTTCCCAAAAAACTTGTTTGAACAGAAGGGAAAAAACATCAACTCTTACTTTTAACCTTGGATGGATGCAAAATCTACTAAACTTTTGCACAAGGCTGTCTTTGTCTCTAGTTTGTGCTTTTTCCTTTTGCCAAGATAAATGGTTTCCCTGGAGTTTGGTACACAGCCTGCCATATGGTTGCGGCACTAATATTGCTACCCAGGAGAGCCTTACCATGAAACAGAAATAAAAGCACAAGAAAAAAAATAGCAGAGGGTCTTGCTATCAGACGACTTGGCAATATTTTCCTTAATTGTAACCTTAGCAGAGCTGGGCACTATATAATCTTAGGCAGCTCTCTCCTCTCATATCCACCATTGTATACCATATCCTCTCATATCCAACATTGAATACTTCAGGCTTTCTCGGTTGACACACTCCTGCTATCCTGCAAATACGAAACAAAGCAGCCACCTCTGCAGTTCTGTGACATGAATTTATTTTTCCCCAAAGGAATTGCAAAGCTTTAGAAAGTAATACACCCAACTGGGCATCTTTCCCTGGAATAAACACCTGCAACCTGGTTTCAAACCCTTCCAAACCATATCATTAAGGACGACAGTTCTATCACAACTCAGAGACTGGAGGTTGTGGTTGACACTGGTTATATAAAAAAAAAAAAAAAGATGGAGTGGAGGATTAGTCACATCACTTGAAAGAAATGTTACATCACTCCAGTCATCAGCACCAGGGCGTACACCTTTTAATCTGGCAGCTCTTTGATGGCGTAATGCTGACATGTGCCTAGGGGCTGTAACCAGTGGGCAGCTAAGTGATGACACGATGATGGTCAGGAAAGAAAGCAGCACTTGGAGGGGCAGGAGGGGAACAGGAAGGGCTGTGGGCAGAGGACTAGGGAAGTCAGCTGAGCCAACCAGAGGTGATCTCTGCTGTCATCCCTCACCAGCACCTGGCCTGGGATCACTTCAGCTCTTTTCCCATAACCTGCAAAGTTCTCTGCTGCCAGAGGTGAGTCAGTCCAGGAGCTGGAGGTCTGTAACCCTGGACAAGTACTGGAAGAATGATCTCTGGGAGAGGAAACAGAATTGTTCTCCATCCCAGAGGCACTCCTAAGCTTCCCAAGGGGGTGGTGGAAGAGCAAAGTGAATTTTATCAGATATCCCAAGTTTCTGTTTGCCTTCCACCATCAGCTCTCTTCAAATCTTTATGGGAATACATGGGTGTAAATTGGGGATGTAGGTTTCCAGACCTATAGCACTAGCCCAGAAAACAGGGCTTGGATGCTTAACCCATGTGGACTAATCCATGTAGGAGGCTACACACACCACATTGGCTCCACTGCTGAAGCCTAGCAAGACTGTTGTGCAAGACTGACTGTAATCCCAGTCAGCTGCCTGCCTCCAGAAGGGAGAGCTGTGGGGCTCCTGCCCTTCAGCCAAGCTTTTAGTAGGTTCTTCAAAATCAAATGTGCTTCTTTGTACTGCCTGGTAGGGATTTGGTGGACAGGGTCCCTGAGTGGCTGAAATGGGCAGTAAATTACCTGTTCTTTCTGCCTTGTGCCACTCCTAAGTCCTGCCTAGTCACAGGGAAGCTGATCTATCAACAGTACTGAGTACAGCTGTAGTCTCAATGGAGTTAATGTTTCAGCCCTTGAGCACAACCAGCTTTACAAACATCTTATCATTAAGCTTCTTCAGTGAGTGGCAAGATGACAAACGGGAGTGGGCAAATGCAGTGAGAGACATCATCTCTAGCAGGGTTAGTGGAGAGGAGTAGGCGTGGGAGGGCAGGGTGGAGGACAAGCACAGATAAAGCTGGAAAGGAGGCCGAGCAGAAGTGTGTAGGTCCTGGAACAGTATTTGATGTGCTGTGTGGAGTAACAGGATGAATTATTTATGACAGCTATTGCTTTTGTGAAACCTCTTACTGTCCTGATTTCCCTTCCAGCGCAGCAAGCCTGCAGACACTGGGTTGTGCTGGAGCAGACCACTGCCAGGGCTACAAGGCTACAAGGATCTGGTCTAACTCAGCCTGACTTTCAGTAGTGCTCAATTCTTTTTAGTAACATTATCTTCCATTTTAATTCAGGAAGTTCAGATGTACCACAATGATTTCATTACAAATAGTTTATATTCCAACATGAAAGTACTTTTGGTCCTCATACAAATTCAACCCTAAGTTTATGGCAGTGATTACAGGCAGCTCTACCCAACTCCATCATTTGAATCCTTTCCAAAAGTGATTTACATTCAAGAATACTACAGCACTTTAACAAAGTTACAGCCAAACTTGGCTGTCACATTCAGCTGTATGCTTAAACTGTCTCGGTCTTGAGTGGAATCAATGCCAGTGAGCAGCTACATTAAGTAATAGATATTTTAGAATTCCTGCATCAAGTAATCATTTATGTCTTTTTTTACACTGAGTTAACTCCAGTGCGCCCTCCATAGTTACTGTGTTCTTTTCATGGTCTGGAGCCTCGAAGAACAAATAAATCAGATCTTCCAAGTTCCCTCCTGAAAACTCACTGGTTCTTGTTTTCAGCTCAGCACTGATTCCTCTACTAATACTTGTGCAGAAAAGAGTTAGAGGAGGCAGAAGCTTGATATGATGAAAGGATGTAAGCGGTGGGAAACCAAAAGGGAAGGTGAATCCTGAAAGAGAGTTTGTGTGGATAAAGGATAGGTGGGAGCAGGAGCTGAAACTGGGGAAGGAAAATTGGAAAGAGATTGAAGCATGCAGGAAGCATGGTATTGGTTGTAACGAAGGAAGAAAAGGGTCCAGAGAAAATGGGGAACATCTGAGTGTTCAGGTAGCCCCCAGAGGCTGCCTTCCAGAGTATCTACATTCTTCTGCTGCAAAGTTAGAAGTGAAACCCACAGGCAAAGTGAATATCTCATCCCACATTTATGCCTCATCCAAGCAGGATTGATAATGGGCATGATTCTACGTCATAGAAAGCTCCTTTAAAAAAACCCAAACCAGCCAACCGAACAAACCACCTGGCAACACATTACAACAATGATCAGGCTGCCAAGTCACACATTCACATTGCTAGTAAACACCAAATTTAAGTTTCTTTCTTCAACTTTAGATTGACTCTCTTTATCTTCTATGTGGGAGATCCTTACATCAAATTCAGACATTAATGCACTCACATTCTAATGTGTTTCCTGGGTTTTGAGTGTTGGGTTTTGTTTTTTTTCATTTGCAACCTGGCAATAAATTAAAGTGTCTAAGTTCAGGACAGTAAAACCAAAATAGGGCTTTAAAAGTGCGTTTTCCAGAGTCAAATTACTTGAGGTCATCAAACCACTCACAGAAATGACACCTATTCAGCTCTTGCTGTGATCCTCTGTTGAATTTTATTGAGATTTGCTCAGGAGTGAGCATCATGATGGTACTGCTTGGCTAGGGCAAAGAGACACAGCACATTGGCTTCAGCCAGGAACCATAGCATCTTGCTTCAAGTGCTCTCCAAGAGGAGAAAATGGTTAATATCCTTGCAAGAATATTTGGGACTTTCACAAGGACCAGACCAAAAATACGTGTAGTCTGGATCTTGGCTTGCATCCACTTTCTGAATGGCCCTGGGATACACTAATATCAATATCCTGGCTAGTAGAAGAAGGTTTGTACATTTGAGAGGAAATTCACTGAGGTAAAGGTGGCTGTCTCATGCTGGTCTGTGATGTGCTGCAGCCTAGCGTGGAATGGCACAAATCCTGTATGGGTGGGGCTGCAGCGTACCCCCGAAAATAGGTTCTGTGTTGATCTTCGTCACCCCCTCAGGGAGCCGGAAGGTGAGTGCCCGCAGCAGATTGGCAAAGAAAATGAAGAGCTCGGTCCTTGCTAGATGCTCCCCCAAACATACACGGTGCCCTGCAGAAGGAAGAAGGGAAGGACAGTGAGTATCTAGGAATTTTTTAGTTTCATAATAACTTTGTTCATTCTTTTTATAAGCAGAGGGGATTTTTTTTGTTCAAGGCCAGGATCATGAAAGCCACAGAACTAAAACTTTGTGAATTCTTTCTCAGAAATATCCCATCTAATGTCATAGATTCGGGAGACATCAAATGAAAATCTCAGTGAAAATCCCCAAGGTACCACCATCATTTCTTTCTTGACCTTGCTTGATCTGGCAGAAAATTATTTTACTTTTACAGGAGATGTTGAGCTTCAAGGTCATACACAAAGAATCTGCCAGCTGTTTGTGCATGCTTTCTTAGTGAGTTAAAGTCAGCAGATCAAAATTACTTAGCAATGGCTTTTTCAATTTAACAAAGGCCTGGTCACTTTACAGGCAAAGCAAGAGGCTTAATGTTAATTTCCAAGGGTGCTCATTGGAACCAATAGCATGAGCAGTACAGGTGGATAATACATTCACATTTCCAGGTTAGCAGACAAATAAAAGGAAAGAAAAAGCCAAAGGAACTTTACTGCTAAGTGTGATCTCTAACTGCATTTTTATCTTATTTCCTTCTTCTGCAATTGGATTTTCAGTTCTGTAAGCAAGAGCTTAATCCTTTGTTTACCAGGATGCATTCTGCTTTTCTTTCAGCTTGTTTCTTTAAAAGGGATTGCAAGTAACTCCAGTACACACAAGATGCATTACTTCTCAGGAAAAAAAAAATTACATAAGGAATACTACAGATAAAACTTGTGAATGACTGCAGCATGCAATAACCTGAACCTGGGAGGTTCAGGAGTTTAAGTGGGATTCGTACCACAGTGTCCTAAGAACAGTTTGGGGTCTGACAGCACAGAAGCATCTCTCTTGGCAGATACGAGCTAGTACTGTTCTTGAAAAGCAGCAAAGAGCAGAGATAGAAGATGTTATCTGAAGAAATACCATAGTCTCACACTTCTGTGTTCTTCATCCAATCTGTTGGGTTGATTCAAACTGCCGGTGCATTTACCTGCTGAGAATGGTAAGAAGGCTTCTCGAGGTATAAAGTTTCCTTCTTTATCCAGAAAATGGCCAGGGTTGAACTGTCGAGGTGTCTCCCATTGCTCAGGGTCATACAGAGCAGATGCTATATTTGGTATAATGATGGTGCCCTGCAAGGAAGAAACTGTTGATTCAGTTCCAGCTACTAGTCTCTCACCCATCAGTTTCTGCCTGGTGGATAAAATTGCTGCTGTTGCCATTTCTTTGTAATGAGCAGATATGATGGGGTTAGAAGACCATTTTCCCAGAAAAGTGGAGTTTGTGATAATTTTCTGAATGGGAAATTATCGTTTCTCAGCCCTGCAGCTATGTCAGTGGGTGTTAACAGCATTAGTGATTTTGGTACAACTGCATTGTGACCACTTTTACTACTAATCTTAATAACATTTCTAGTAGGACTCTTTTGTCCTCAGGTCCCAGCATTGGAAACTTCCTTTCAGGCTTAGAGAGAGAGAAAAACGCATCCACAACAAACTGCAATACTTCATTGACAACAACCTCTGAGCCCTTTTAGCAGTAGCACTTCAGGCTTTTTCTTTACTGGTTGTTCCCAGCAGACCCGTTCACATGCCTTGGCTACCTGGCTGTCAGAAGCAGATGGAACAGCGTGAAACCTTCACTACAAAACGAGTTAGGTGGGGTCAGTCCCAGATGGCAGTAATGGTACTGGCCTCTCCCATGTCTCTTGCAATAAAAGCAACCAATTCCTGTTTCTTACTAGTGTTTTACAGTGAGAACTGGCACGCAGCATAGCTTATGTCACTCTAAAAAATGCCTTACTGGCTGTGAACACATGTCGTAGGCAGTATTTGGGAGCAACTCCCTCACACGGTCTCTCAGCTGTTACAGATTCAGGCAGGTCTTTTAACTCATGGAATCAGTGGAGCTGAGAGCCGTCCTCTCACAAGTCTTCCTCCATCCCAGGAGTGCTGGCAGTGCCAGGTTGGGCAGGGATGTCTTAACCTGTGCTTTGGCAAACCAGTTTCTCCTCTCAGTTCATCCCCAGCCAAGCAGAGCTGGTCTCTGCAGTTGTGCTGTTGATCAGTAGGGCAGGAGCTCAAGGCTTCTGTGATAGGGGCAGGGGTCTTATCAGCTGTCTGAGCATCGACACGCTGAGTGAGAAGCTTATTTCATTGCTGGAGCCACAAATGGTAACCATTCTCCAGGCACCACGTTCCTGGGTTTTATGGAGAATAGCTTATAGATGGAAACTGGGTTACAAAACTGAAATAAAAGCTAAATGACTCTCTGCTGAAGAAAGAACACAGGCTGAAAATGTGTCTGTACCTTTTTGACGGGGAATCCTAGCAATGTTGTGTCCCTCACACTCACTCTGGGCATGCCAACACAGACAATGTTGCTGAATCGTTGGATCTCATGAACCACAGCATTTGTATAGGGCAGTTCTCTCCGATCCTCGTAGCTAATTAACTGGGAAGGACTTAAAACAGCATCCAGCTCCTTCTGCACTTTCTCTGTGAAGAAACAGTCACCATTTCAGATAGGAAAAATGCATAAAATATTTTAACTGGTCTTTTTTCTTAAAGCAACAGGAAAATGTATTATTTCAACATAGTACAATTAAGTCTATAACCTGTGATTTAATATGATTTAATGCCCGAGTTTAATATGTGAAAATAAAAATAACAGGAAAAAAACCCTAACAGTGTGGTCCAAAACCATAAGCATGGACTATACTGTACTTACTCCAGCTCTGACATTTATCTTACAAGATGCTTGGTGGGTGTAGGGCACGTCACTCAGCTCAAAGTTTTGAAGGGATTTAGGGATTGCTTAGTTTACTTTATCTCAAAATCTAAATCTCATTTGCAAAATTGACATATATGCCTTGGATATTAACTCCCAGTGCAAGGGATGAGTTGAGCAGAGTTGGTGCAAGTATGGCAACATACTGTATGGACAAACAACACCTGAATCAGCCTAAAACCTTGGATGCAAATATGCACTCAGTGACACAGCCTTTTCAGTCTCCTACTGAGGCTGCAGGAATACAGGTATCTCCCTTGCTTTCAGGGCTCAAGCACAGCAGATGAAAGAGCCACCAGC
Organism: Phaethon aethereus; assembly: GCF_964289735.1. NCBI lineage: Eukaryota > Metazoa > Chordata > Aves > Phaethontiformes > Phaethontidae > Phaethon > Phaethon aethereus. The sequence continues at coordinate 18,213,953 of NC_138585.1, forward strand.
CCAAGGAGTACCCAAGTCCTCCTTAAACCCTGGTCATATCCTTTCTCTTCCTGACATTAGATGTGGATGAGGAAGCTCAGTCTGGATCTACAGAGGCGTTCATGGAATTGGTGTTAATTAGGTAAGTGACCTCTTCTGCAGTATTAACTCAGACAGGGACAGTTTGTGTGTACTGCTAGCAGTTCTTGCCTGAAAACACCACCTCTACATATCAGGCAGCCAGAACGCTCCCTTTAAACTTCTTTTTCTATTTCTACAGTCTTTCCATCCCTTGCAGATGTTCCACATTCATGTTTTGTTTTCTCCCAAGGTTTATGTGCTGCTTTGTGAACAAACTGAAACAAACATTACTGGTTGTTTAAAGACTAGATGCTAACACCATCGGCCAGTTACATGCAAAATACACTCTACTGAAACCTTGAGGCCACCCCTAAGCAACCCATATTCCGTGGATGCCCACAGCCTAGCCTTGTGCATGAAGTGCTCAGCAAAGACGAATGGAGTCACTGCATTTTTCAAGGAAGTATATGGATTTGCACTGTGCAAATTATCTTGCACCTCTCTACCTGTTTCCTGACAAGAAATATACAGGAAGAGGCAGCTGTCTTTACCAGGACCATGGGCCTTCTTTCAGGCAACCTGCAGCCCTTCATAACCTGCCAAGATCTGTCCAGCTGGTTTGTCCAGGAAGGGATCCAGTGGGTTGTTAGAAGTATTGGCGTGCTCAGCAAGGAGTGTTGTGCTAGGAGGGGAAGAGAGCGTAGGCTGTGTAGCAAACCCAGCGAAGTTGTGTTAGCAGTCCTCATACCTGAATGACGTCTGGTGTGGACAGGACTCATTAGAGCTCTGATCTCTGTTCCTGTTGCCATCCATCAGCCTGCAAACTCTCCACACAGAGCACCTCACTGACTTGTCACTGCAAAGAGCTAATTTTTGTCTCACTGCAAGTGCCTTCAGCCACATGGTTGGTCAGGTCATAGGATAGGCCTCTGATTTCTCCCTCTGCTGCTATTCCTTTTATTTTCAGAAAGTGAGAGCCAGGCTCAACTAGTGGCTTTTGTGCCTGCAACTCATTATATTCAGCCATGATTAACATTTGTAGTACTCACAGCATTTCACAGCAAGAATCACTCTCACCTTGGATGTCTGGATTCACTACCATATAGAGCAGTCCCCAGTACAATGTTGTGCTTGAGGTCTCTGATCCAGCGAGGAAAAGATCATTTATAATGTATACCAAATTGTCTTCATCATACTTGGGCTTGACCCCATCTTTATACTGCAGATGAGGATGAAAAGTTGAAGTTAAAGCATAAAAGTTAGGTGATCCTGTATGCCTCCTGTGTGAGAGTCCTTATTTCCACAGCTGGCATGTGCACAAACAATATTCAAAATTACAGTTTTTGATGAGTACTAAGAGATTAATAGTTTCCCAAATGCACATGGTAAGTCTGCATTGCTCTTTTTCATGAGGTGAAGTATTCTTTCATTAAAAAACAGGCAATTTTATGCCTGTTGACTTAATCACAAAAACTTTAAAGCACAATACAAGTTTTGCAGTTAGCCTACACTGTACTTCTAAACAAGTGCCTCGCAGCGTGTCACTCATTAGGCCTTGGTCTCTCCAGTATGCTGTCAAATGGTACTAGCAAACACCAAAGGAAAACCTTTCAGAATAAAAGGGTCTCAACAAAACATCTTGAGATCTCTCACATCAGGATAGATCTGAACTGTTGGGAGAGAGGTACCCAAGTATTTTCTTGTTATAATAAGGGAGTAAATTATAAAAACAATTCAAGAAAATACATTAAGCAAAAACATGTTAAAATAAACAGATTGCAATAACTTGCACTCCTGACACCAAAGCAAGCTGCATCTTTGCTTCTAAAATGGTTATTTTAGTAAATCTTGTCATACTCATTCAGATATAATGTACAAGAGGATGTATTGGCTCCTTCCAGAGTCCATGAGCCAACACTGTGAGAACAGTGGCAGCCTGACTAGCTGAAAGCTTATGACCAGAGGTAGAAGCTACATAAACTTCATCCACCCTAGGAAAGAGATGCTTCTTTCAGCTCCCAAAAGTATCCCAAAATGAGTAAGTTTGAAGCAGAAACCCTTCAGCTGTAGAAGGTGAAGTGGTCTACCAAAATTATGTAACCTACAGGCATAAACTGTGTCATATTTACTACAGGATTGAAGTATACACGTGGGTATTTATGGAAAGTAGTTCACACCCTAACATACTTTGTGGTAATTCATTCATATAACCAAAACATAAAACTGGATGCCTTTCTGGGAGACATTAGTTAGTAAGTTCCAAGCTACTGTATTCACATGAAGAAGTCTATGAAGAAACTATGATAGAAGGGGTCAGACTGGATGATTTAATTGTCTGTTTGGCTTTATACTCCATAAACGTGTGGTCAGGCAGAACGAATGCTTACTTTCTCCATCTCAGCCAGGTAAAAGTCAATGAAATCCTGTGGTTCATCTGGTATCCCTCTCTCCACGTGTCTTCTGATCTCCTTCCTTGCAAAAGAACTCAGGACATCATAGCAAGATAACGCTTTCTTATGAGGACCAGGAAGACGGCTCATCACCCAGGGGAAGATTTCATAAAGCTGCAGGAGTGACATACAAGAGGTAGTGTGATTTATCTGTCAGTAACAAAGTTGCTTTACAAATACCAAAAGGTTGAGTTGTCCTGTCTGGAAATGTAGATAGTGGAATAAGCAAGTTAACGTTGCTTTGAGTAGATTTTTGCCAACATATGGGAAAACTTTACTAGTAATTTTGATACACTCCTGGGGTTAAGGCAGTACTGCCAACACTCTGCTCATGCCAGTAAGTTTACTTGACTAATGCAGATCACTAGAAGATCTTACTACTGCACATGTTGGAGATCCTAGCTCCCCCACACTCAAAAAGTAATGACATCTTTTCTGGATATTGTGTGGCTACTAAGATTACCAAGTCTGTGTGACTACTAAGATTAACAACTTTGCAGCCTCAAGTAACTGGTGGAATTTGTGGAGCTAAGAGCTAATTTAATTTTCCCCATCAGAGTCCTCGTGACTGCTAGAGGACCAATAATTGTTCTGATGTTTAGAAATATTACATCTTCAGTCTGCTGAGTATATTTATACACAAATTTGTCAGCTCAAAGTACTGTCCTCTAACTTGGAGAGTTCTCTCTCTGCAGAATCTGCCATTCCACCTGCCAAGCAAACAGCATTTCTATCTATCTAACTCCTCTCTTTGTTCTTTCAGACCTAAGTGAAGTCTCTCTAATTTTAAGTGATAGTTTGTAAGTTATCCAAGGAACATTTCTTTACATTTGTTTCACTCCAGACTCACAACATAAGGCCTCCAAGACACTAAAATAGGTCCCACAGATTATTACACATCAGAACCTATTTTAACACTTCTCTGGATCTAAAGGAAAAATAGTGCTGGAAACACTCTATGATTCTGTCTGCTTTTTTCATGCTGTTATCTGCTAGTTTACACCAGTCCCTTTCCTCTAAACCTTTGCACTGAAATATTCTGAGCTCATAGCAGATATTAACCTCATTAATTCCTATATTTCATAATTTAATTTTGTACTATTAGAATTTGTTCCATTCTTATAACTCCAATCCACAGTGCTTACAAGCTCTTGCAGCAGGATATCCTGAACCTCCTCTGTATTGTTAAGGTCTCTTGGCTTTGTTCATCCACAAATTTAATCTATTTTTTATTTTTTTACTATGGCAAAGCTGTATAGTGCTACCCTCATATGATAGATTTGCTGAAAAGCTTTACTACCAGATCAGCATTTTAGTTTGTCTTTTCCTATAAAACTCAAATGTCAATAGAATTTGCTATGCCATCCACAGTCCCTATTACACCCAGCTTGTCCCTCTTTAAGGGTCTAAACCACAAAGTCTAATTCATGCGGAAATCTTCAAGTGCACTTCAAGTGCAAAGTTGCCCTTTATGTTGTGGTAGGTACCTACCAAAAAATCTCTGACAGAACTTGAAGTGTGAGGCTGTCAGGGAATGTATGTATTGTTTTTGTAATATGTGAATTGAGAGTTATAATGAAGTAATGGAAAGATTCATAATGAATATTTTATTATTTGTGAGGGAGGAAAAAAGGCAAATTGTCAGCATACAATTTGCAGAGTAGTAAAAAGCAGTGAATTCAATGACACCCATCTTTGGAGGAGAGAAGAAAGTAGAGCTAGGAGGAGCAGCACTGCAGAGTTCAAATTTATTACAAACTCCAATCTCAAATTAAGTTTAAAGGTTTCTTTTTTTTAAATCTCAGAAATGCTGAAAAGCTTAAAGCCAGGAGTCAACAGAGAGATGTCCCCTAAACTTGAAAAGAAACAAGAGAGTTCTTAAAAATGGCCTCAAAACCAAGGAGGCAGTAATAAGGTTCCTAAGGACATCTCTAACTCCCAGTTTGCGTTTGCCAGCTTCTCTGTATTTAGTGGAGACACATTTTTGTATTCGCATTTTCATTTTTTACCTGTTTCAGAAAAAGATTAGCATATCATTTACTCACCCGATGAACAAAGCTGCCTGCAAACCTGAATAAATTCTGTGTGGCACTGATCAGTTCATGGAAGGTCTTGTCCTCATGAGAGAAGTGATATCCAAAAGCCAGAGCACAAATCACATTTGAAATAGAATGGAAAAGGGGGAAAGACGGATCCACAGGTCTTCCTGCAAACACAGTAACTGGTATTCACTCTCACTCTTTTCTCCAGGTGTTCCTTATACAGATAGGACAAGACGTTATTAGAGATTACATGAAATGTTCTTTTTATCCAGCTGGGGCACAAATGGGGACAGAAATGTGGCATTAATATGTATTCATGAAAATAAAACATAGTCTTAGAGCAAAGGACACTGTTAAACTGTTTCCTCATAGCTCTCAAACAATCCCCTAAGATCCATGAGAGGATATAATCAAATATGCTGTCCCCAGTTGTGTGGAAGAAGACAAGTCAGAATGTGAGAAGGAAGAAATGTCACTGGAGATGAATTAAGAGAAGACAGTGACAGACATGTTCAAAAGTATAAAAAACTACTTAGGAAGAAAGGCTGAAGGAACTTGGGAAAGTTTAAGCAGCGGAATAGATGGATAGGGACTGCAAAGTATACCTAATAAAACTATTACAGTCTTAGCTGTGAGCAGTAGATAATCGTATCTCTGTCTGATGATTTTTTTAAAGTTATGAGACAGACATCCATCAAAAATTATTTGGATAGAAATGATCCTGGCTTGGACTCTAGGATGAACCTGGCAACCCACTGAAGTCCCCTCTCATCTCCTACTTACTTTGATTCTCTTGCCAATAGTTACTTAGCCAGCCAGATGCTAAAATATCCAGTTTACCTCATGGCACCTAAAGTCATTGAAAAGTAGAGATTTAGAGAAATTACTAAGGTCTGCAATACTCTTTAGTTACCTATTGTAGGCAGTCAGAGAATGGCTTGGCTGTGCATCGTATCATTGTACAATCATATCACAGACAAATGATAAGCCCATGGAGGTGGAATTTCAGAAGTTTCTGACTTTATTAGGTTTTTGAACAGCTTTTTAGGAGAGAAATTCCCACTTGCCATACTATGCTCTGCCTGCTTTTTGGTCTTTGATAAGTTTGGATACACCCAAACTCTAGAAAGGGGTAAGTGAGTTTGTGTACTGAAGATACGGATCTATGGACTGAAAAGTGTCTGATTTCCTAGCAGATAAATACCTTTCAGGTTCACAAAGAACTCCACCAGGTGAGAGGCCTCCTCTTGCACTCGATACTCCAGGACTTTTTTCCCCATTCCCAGACTGCGTAGAGTCATTATACCAAAGCGTCTCTGCTGCTTCCAGGAGTGACCACTTGCCAGTATAATACCTGAGGGTATTCCCTGGCATATTAATATTTGCCATAGACATGAATGATTCATTTTAAAATGTATTATAAAATACATGGAGTAAATCAGGGAATATACTGTGCTACAAGTATCTTTAGGTGAAATTATCAGTAACCAGAAATCATAGCCAAACATACCCAAACTATAACTATAGCACATTTTTAATATTGAGTGTAGTTAATCTTTGAAAAGAGCAATCTAAGGATTTGCTGACTGCTTCATTTCTTCATGTCTTAAAAAAAAACCCCTCAAGATGCCTTTTTAGATGATCTGCTTTAGCCATACTCAAGTGATCATTCTCAAGACAGGAATAACTGGATGACTTCTATAGAGTGGTGTACAAGGCCAGGGGATGTTTATGGAGATACAGATCGATTGATGTGACGCTTGTAGGCTGAGGTGGTGAAGGTGAAGGATAAGTGACATTTGGGCCGTGTTTCTCCTCTGGAAGGGAGATCTCCACGGATTGTTAAATTGCAGTAGGGGTTACCTGAAGAGCCCCACGCTGCTGCTGTGATGGTGATGCTTTACCTACTTTTGAACAACCTTTGCTTTGGCATAGCAAATGCAGGGGAGGAAAGCGAAGAGACTGCAAACTGCTAAAATACCCCAAGGAGAAGTGGGGTTTCATGTGTCGGAGTCACTCTCGCAATCAAAGGGTATTCACCAAATGTTTAAGACTGGTTGCAAACACAGCAATGACACTTCTGAAGGAGGGTGTTATAGGTTTCTTGCTTGTGATGGAAGGTGTTTGGCAACAATAATATATACAGTTACCAAACATAGAAAACAATCTTTGCATTCAGATCATGCACAGGAAAATCATGTGCAGCAAATTGGATTTTTCTGTGTGGAGGACAAAATTGCTGAGTTCCAAGCTGGGATCACATACATCTTGGACACAGCAAAAAGGTCACCTAGAAACAACCTGATCTGGAGTGTTTCCCAGGCTTGGGAAAGCTCAATACAAAAGGCATCACGCCAAATGCAAGTTATTCTCAAGAGCTAATGGAGGACTTGGACAGTATCTGGTGGAAGAGCATTCTGAATGGGAGGGTAGAGGGTCTAACAAGGCAGAGTAGTTTGGCAAGTCAACATTCCTGTGCACTATTTATAGCTGGAAAGGCTCACCTTTTCCTTTGGCCATTGCTCTGAAGAAAGGTGTCACCAATCGCCCAGAAACATCTTCAGGGTGCGTAGTCATGCCATCCTTCACCGCTTGATATCCATTCAGTATGACCACCGGGGCCCACCCGAACCACAAAGTATACATGTTACCATGAGTTTTTGCCAGCTGCAAGTGGAAAAGGTGCCAGAAAAGAACAGATTAAGCCCCATACATCTCAAACAGACACTGCACCTGCTATTCACAGGCCCAATGGCCACTTTTGTGATAAGAACATCATTCCCATGAATGTAATTATAGCTAGAAGCAGACAGAGACTTGTTTTTCTGAGAATGAGGTTTTCAGACGTCAATTTTTTTTTACCTGGGGGAAGTGATTTTCTTTTCAAAGCACAGGCTGCAGCCACACTGCAGCAAAAGAAAGAAAACTTTGTATTTTATGTTGCATAACATCCAACCCCAACATTTGTACCTCGTTAATTGAACAGCTATGCTCTGCACCTCTCTGGGGCTCTATGCCTCCAGCTAGCCCTTGCTTTGCAAAAGGAAACCAACTGATTAAACCTGCTCCATTTGTGTGCTGCAGGCGAAGAGGTGGAGCCAGAAACTAGTCAACAGCCACGAAGTGCCAGGCTGCAACAGAGCGCAGGGTTTCCTCACAGTACTGAGGAGAGCACTGAGCACTGGAGGCAGCAGAGGTGTCCAAGCAGGGACAGGTGTACGGCGGGAAATTCAATCATTTGTGGAAAAACCTTCATCCAAGAATGGGACTCTGCTCCAACACACCCACGATGATACAAAAGAGGTGGTAGACAGTGTCTAAGATGCCATCAGAATTACATCCAATTGATTACACTAGTCAAATGCTTCTCCTTATAATTCTTTAGATGCTGGCTTTCCTCTCCGTGTTACAGCATCACTGCCTGTCTGAGTCTGCACTGCACAGTGATCTCTGCGTACTGTCTCAAACATAGATCTGAATTAGAAGTCATCTGCAAGCCATTGGAAGAATTACTGCCAGGGTGCAGGGAAGGACTGAGCTTGCCTGGGGAGGAGCATCTGTCTCTAAAAACAAATGGCAAACAAATAGCTTTAAGGAGTTGTTGGAAGATGGGGCGTGCATGCCCTTTCCATATTACAAGCATACATACATGCACCATATTACCCACTTCGTGATAAAATTAAACAATGCCAGTGGGTCAGAATTTTAAAAAGTAACACACATGAACTTATCAGCAATGGAGAAGCATCTTTTCAATTATTGGTATTCTCTGATTTTAATTACAAGGCAGAAACCCTGTCCCCAAGTTTATTTGGTTAAGGACATCTCATGAAGATGACATATTCCACATAAGAAGGTGACCTGAATGTAGGAATCAAGTTGTCCATTTATATGTCCATACCTTGTCTGTAACTTTCTAAGACTTAAAAGCTTTCCTTTGCTATCAACATATCAGTTTTGTTTAAGCTGTGACTAAAATTAGGCAATTCAGAGCATCTTAAAAGAAATACCTCCATCAGAAGATCCCGATGAAACTGAAAGTTCAGGTGCAACAAGTTTCCAAACAATGGCAGAGGAGTTGGTCCAGGAGGGAATTGCTTGCATGCCTTTTGCAGTTTGAAAAACTCAACAATTAACAAAAAAATTATCAGGACTACAAGCGCTTCAGTTATTGTCAGCATTTCAGAGCTGATTTATCAGCTTGTCTCTATCAAAAAGAAGGTACTGGAACTTGGAAAAAGTGAGCTTCCTTCTTGTTCCACCAGTTCTCTCTGCAGACTGAGTTCTGTAGAGTCTCGGTTCCTTTCCCTCCCTCTGTCCCTCCCTCTTTATCACTGCCTGCCCTTTTCCTGCACTCCATACATTCCCCATACTGAGATACATCAAGCTGATCCCTGACCAAAAGCATACCTCGCTGGTTACAGCAAGCCACAATATGAAAAAGTGGAATGGCTTGTACTCGAGGTATTTGTCCTGAAGCTTGTGTTAGAGAACTCCTGGTGTGTATTGGGGGATCTGGATTGGAATGACACCTGGTGAGAGCCCTTTGACCACTGGATATGAGTGAAACTCAGTTTCATCCGCCTTGGGAACTTTAAAAACATACACAGTTGTTCATCTCAGAATCACCTAATTCAGATTATGAGGGTTACACGTCGGTTACAATAAGTTAGATTTTCCAGGTGCTTTAGTCACAAACATTATTTAACTTATCTTTAAACGTGGTTGTAAATTCAGATTTGCCTGCCAGTACACACAGTTCACACAGGCAGAAATAACAGTAGTTGCAGACTAAGCATGCAATTAGAAGACAAAATTGTTACATGTATTTTCTGAAAAATTGGCCTTGAGTGTTCCATCAAACTTTTTTTTTCCAGTAAATGGAAAAAATAACAGTTTCATCAAGTGAGGATTAATGACATAGGGATAATGCTTAAAAACTCACATTACAATTAAATAATGAAAAATCACAATATTAAGAGTTGTTATATGTAAAATGAATTAAATATACAATTCCAAGTGTAATTTTTTTTTTTTGGTATGTAACTTAATTGAAGGCTTCATTTGCCTTGGTTTATTTTCTACATTTTTTATCAATTTACAGGACACATCAAAAATCTGTCCTCTGATAATGAAGGGATTCACATCTTGTTTGAAACACAGATGGGGGAAAGTACTCTGTGTCAATTACCAGAGGATCTCATCTTGCATTGCAGAAAGTGTCTTCACTAAAAATGAAGTACAAGTCTGAACAAGAAATTGCCCTGCCCTCCAACGCATACATAAACGCAATATTTTGCAAACCTGGCAATGTTAAGAAAGTAATGTGACTCAGTGATATCAGTCCATCTCCTTCATTTGGCCAAACTTTGCAGGTATCATACGTACCTACATGCCTGCATTATACAGTGAAGAGAGCATGGAAAAGTAGGGTTTTTATGACCTTATCTGTGCAAAACTAACAAGACATTATGGGCAGTATGTGTGGGAAGCGGGTTGAGGTGGGCTCCGCAGCTTTGCCAAAACCAGTGCAACTCAGGTACAACTGTCCACTATGAGGCTAAAATCAGCACAATATAAAATCAGAAATTTTTTTTCTTCAAACCAAAATATCAAGTTTAAAATTTTGAAAAAAATGGAAGAAAATTAGTTTTATGCAGACAGCTGCAGTCAGAAGAAATGCCGAGTAACATAAATTTCATGAATAGACTAAATACAATCAATCATATTAATCTCTTATGTGTTTCGTCAACATTCCATTGCTTAGTTTTAGACATTTCATACTTGGTGTAGTATTTTAACATCAGTAAATTAATTGACCTCTTTCAGAAGATGGGTCAGATTTAACTGGAATCAAATCACTAGTGTCAGAAGCAGGATGATTACAAATGAGCCAGCCAGCAGTTTATCCTACTGCATGTTACCATCACCTTTCATTTTTTGGTGTTTTCAGAATTTTCCAACCATCTGAAACCCACATGCATGAATACTTACTTACACCAGTGCCTGATATCACTAGATAAGCTGTACTGGAAACAAAACCAGGCTGAGAGATCTTGTGTAGGCATGTGTCTGTTCCTGTTTGATGCCTCCTCTTCTGAACACACTATCAGAAATATTTGCTGGGCTTTTATTTTTGGCAGAAAACCCAGCTTTCCTAAGAGGTAGTAACCAAAGTAAAGAGCAGTCCAAAGAAGTGGACTCAGAGGGCAAGAAGAGCAAGTTTTTTACCAAAAGCTATCAGGAAGCCAAAGTTTTGATAAGACTTTTAGCAAACATAAAAGCACGCTGTGAAGTAAGTTTCAGAAAGATTAGTACAACACCTGCAAAAGTAAAGCTGTGCAGGTAATGTGACAGTCAAACAAGCATAGTCCTGATATCCTTGAGCAAGCAAATGTTTGATTTCAGCTCTGGGACATCAGTACTTAAATAATAAGAATAAATTGTAACACATTTGATAAGAGGTAATGTCAGGAATTAGGATCTGCAGAGTGCAGGAACTGTTCATAGATCGGGAACAAAGTAGCAGCCAATTGCTTTGAGTGAGGCTTCAATTATATAATAGAAGTGGGAACTGCACAATACCTTGCTATGCTTTTTAACTGTTCACCCACCATTACCTTCAGAAACTTGCAAAATTCATAAGCTGGAATGTTCCAAGTAACTGGGAGCATTAAGGCTGGACTTGAGGTGGCACAAAGAGTGAGAAGAAAACAATGTACGTGACCTTCATATCCAAAATAAAAATAGGGAAAGACAACAGAAATGGACCTGGCATCCCTGATCCAAATTGCGGCAAGATCTTTTCCTGCAGAGAGTTTGCCAAAGAGAAGAGCAATTTGACATTCTCTGGGTGAAATTACAGGGAACGGATGATTCCTCTACGTGAAGGAATAGATAGATGAATTTTTCAAGATGCAGGAAAATGCAAAGTACCTGAGATCAGAATTTCTGCATAACAAGCCTGAGGATGCAAACAAAATCGCCCAAAGGTTTAAGAAAAACAACAGGAAAAGATGAGTAAAAAAGATGTTAGAGGATACATTTTAAAGCCTGACAGAAAAAGAGGTTTCTGGTTTTACAAAAGAGGCTGAAATCAACATTCACATTAGGATCCTTTTTGTAGGACAATAAGCACTGTGCTGCTGGTGCAAGTAAGTAAGGATGTACAGACCTGTGGGGAAAAAAATAGAAGTTCAAAGTCCACAAATACCATCTTTTCAGAAATGTCTAAGCGAAGCACCAGCAAAAATATGGCAAAAACTGTAAAATGCAATGCTGATGTTACCAGCTGGAGCAGTTCTTCATCTCAACCTCTGTCAGTGGTTTCTTCACAGAACTACTGGCTGCCAAGAATAAGGAAAAGCATGATGACAGGACACTGATGGCAGAGCACTATTAAGTCAAGCTAAACAAATGAGCTCCACACGAGACTCCCACAAAATCTTACAGAAATTAAGCACCCAAAAGTGTGTGTCATAACAGCTTGCCAAAAAATTACACCGAAGTTAAAATCCAGGGGAGTTGCAATTAAAGAGTGAATGGCTGCGGAAATGTTGAAAGCTTGTACTGGGTAAAAATGGGGGGTTTTTTACATAGGAATAGGGAAAAGCCAACAAGATGAGGAAAAAGCCATATTTAGATACCAAAATAAAGATAGTTAAAAGTTCACAACAATTAGCAAAAGTCACAAGTTAAAAACCTCTAGGGTATCATTGCACATGGGATAAAGGAACTGGACAAGGCAAAGTTAAAGCAAGAACAGTAGCTGACTGCCCATGTTTTTCACCCTACGAATAGCCAAAGAAAGTATTACGTTCCAAAAGGTATTAATTCCACAATATTAAAATTTCACAGATTAAACAGCCTCTATCGTAAAATAGATTAAAGCTACTTGTTTTCTTTATTTGAAAATACTACAAATCTGGTTGATAAAGCAGTAGTATTAAAGTTACATTACTTAATATGTTTTCCAATTACCTTAAACCATTAATTTAAGAAAATCTAAAAAAGTTTATAAAGCTCGCAAGTCTCAAGATTGAAAAAACAGTGAAACTCAGGAAGTCAGATCATTGACAGAGATAGCAACCATGGCGTCAGCTGCAGTGCAGTCAAATGTAAAGCCACACAAAACCAAGTAGTTTGTCCCAAGGGAAGTGGGAAGACTGAGGGTTAGATGCAATCTCCTGGAGCTCTGCACAGAGAAGTGCAGAAGTCTTGGCACCAAATCTACCTCAGCGAGGACTTACAGGCCAAGGACTAATGAGTGCTGTAGCCAATCTCACTGAGTGAAGGAGCAAAAGAGGATTGGGAGGACACACACCTCGGCATGCCTGACCAAGAGATCATAAGCATGTTCAGACACACCAGGGACAGACAAACTCTGAAGCAGCACAATGGGCACCCTCCAGGACAAAGACGTTGACCGCAAAATAGCCCCAAATGTGAGAGGATGGCTCTGAGGATGGTATTCCCCTCCCACTCAGGTCCCAGCAGTCTGAAATGACCTGGCCAATCTGTCTTTGTGTTCAGAATACACGTGTTGCAGAGGGAGTCATTCTCAACTGAGAGCACCAGCTCCAGTGACTGGCTGGACAGAGCTATACCTTCTGAGCACAAAAAATGACAATAATATTTGAGAATAGATCTTGACTTGCTTAGGATGGATAGGTCTAACTTAGCCAGCAGGGAACACTGCAGATGAGCATTTCCCTCTTGGCATGTTCTTCACCAGGTTGGTTGCAGATAGTAAGCTTGGCATATATGTGCTCAGAAAAACATAGACAGGACTGTGGCCCCCTGACCCAACCAACAAAGCAATACAAAACCCACAGCTTCCAGAAGAGCCATATGCAAGAGAAAGCTTGAAGGGAATAGCAGATGGAGAAGAAACGCAATTTTAAAGGGATGCAGGTGTCTGCACCAGTGGCTGCAAAATGAGAAGCAGCTTTTAAAGTAGGAGAAGACTTGGAGACAAAGAAAGGCTGAGAAGGTTGCAATAATGTACAACAGTGAACAAACAAACTAATGAATAAGGATTGCAAGACTAAAAGATTGCAAGACCAATATGGCCCCCACCCTGTCTTTGTCTTTAAACAATCCATACATTCAAAACAAAGACTTCCAGGAGTTTACAATGTGTATGCTTCTAAACCAGCATTAAAAAAACAAAACAAAAACCTCGAGATATAAGCACTGACCTATAACTCCAGTGTACTTTATACAATACTGAAAATAAGCAATGATTTCCCTTCTTTAGTTCACACTCCATCAACTGGATGAGGGGATCGAGTGCTCCCTCAGTAAGTTTGCCGATGACACCAAGTTGTGTGGGAGTGTTGATCTGCTCGAGGGCAGGAGGGCTCTGCAGAGGGATCTGGACAGGCTGGATCGATGGGCTGAGGACAATTGTATGAGGTTTAACAAGGCCAAGTGCCGGGTCCTGCACTTGGGTCACAACAACCCCATGCAACGCTACAGGCTTGGGGAGAAGCGGCTTGAGAGTTGCCCAGCAGAAAAGGACCTGGCAGTGCTGTTTGACAGCTGGCTGAACACGAGCCGGCAGTGTGCCCAGGTGGCCAAGAAGGCCAAGAGCATCCTTGCCTGTATCAGAAATAGTGTGGCCAGCAGGAGTAGGGAAGTGATCGTGCCCCTGTACTCAGCACTGGTGAGGCCGCACCTTGAATCCTGTGTTCAGTTTTGGGCCCCTCACTACAAGAAGGATGTTGAGGTGCTGGAGCGTGTCCAGAGAAGGGCAACAGAGCTGGTGAGGGGTCTGGAGCACAAGTCTTATGAGGAGCGGCTGAGGGAACTGGGGTTGTTCAGTCTGGAGAAGAGGAGGCTGAGGGGAGACCTTATCACTCTCTACAACTACCTGAAAGGGGGTTGTGGTGAGGTGGGTGTTGGTCTCTTCTCCCAAGTAACCAGAGATGAGATGAGAGGAAATGGCCTCAAGTTGTGCCAGGGGAGGTCTAGATTGGATATTAGGAAAAATTTCTTTACTGAAGGAGTGGTCAAGCATTGGAATAAGCTGCCCAGGGAGGTGGTGGACTCACCATCACTGGAAGTGTTCAAAAAACGTGTAGACGTGGCACTTCAGGACATGGTTTAGTGGTCATGGTGGCGTTGGGTTAACGGTTGGACTTGGTCTTAAAGGATTCTGTGATTCTATGAACTATCTCAGGGTGCTTTATCATTACTAACTACATTTTAGATCTGTTAAGGCAAAGATACCTATTCCTACATATGAAGGCAAGAAATTACATAGCACTACAAGTTTATTTATATTTAAAATGTGTAACAGAGCAGACTTGCTAATCAGGCAAGTATTAATACCCCTAAATTTACATGATAGGAATTTAAATGCAAAACAGGAAAGGCAGAATCAGCATATCTCAATAACGTATTCTAATTACTACACAACTTGTAGCAATACGTTATCCCAGATTAGTATAAGTGGAGCTGTACCAACCCCATCACCTATCTCCACCTTAGACTTCCCATTGTAAATCCTTTGCAGTCAGGTATTTAGAACTCCCCAAAGTCTTTAATTAGGGTGTGGCAAACAGAAGTCAAGCAACAAGAGGTAGAAACCAAGGGAAGACTGAGACAGAAGTGGCCACATTGGCGTCACAGCGGGTCAGGATGGATCGTAACCCCGAGAAGGTAACACAGGCTCTGACCAAACCTGAAATTGTGACTGGCATTTCAGAGTCTTCAATTATACCATCATTCCTCACAGGCCTTTTCTCAAGCAGGACTATTTTTTATAACGTTTCAGGTTTGAGAGGTTGACTTAGCAACCTAAATAAACCTCCAAAAATACTTTAGATGAGATTTAGGTGACATTTCTGTATTTGTTTTTATATAACTTAAGGGGAAAAAAAAAAATCAAACAGTAGCACAGAAGCTTGATAACTCTCCATCACACACACACTCCTAAACCTCCAGCATGGTGGCAGGGACAGCAAGCTTCTGAAGTATTGCACTAACTACCTGCATTAAGCTGCTAATAGGGCACGTGTGTTTTGCCAAAGGAGCAATGTGACAATTAGTCATGCATAAAGTGCAGTGGCCAGAAGTCTGACTCGTGCCTTTCTTCCCTGCTCAGGGAAGCTTTTTCTTCTTGCTTCCAAGGGGAGTTGAATGATGGGGACTTGCACCGCGAGGTGCTAATATGAAGAGAACGGGGGGACTGAGGGTTACACAGTGTGTGTGGCAAGAAATTCCCTTCACAATTGATCTTACAGCCAGGACTGTGCCCCAACAAGCCCTGTTAATCTGCCCTCACTCTCAGCCTCTGCCTCTGCCGATTCTTTGTTGCTTTCCTGCCAGTTCCCTGAGGGAGAGAGGGACAAGTCTCATCGATGCTCCTCCTCGTCTATCTGAATCTCCTACAGAAGAAAGCCCTCGGACAATGCTGCTTATGGCTTTGCCATTCAGCGCCTGCCTTCAGGAAACAACTTCCAGCACCTATAGCAACTCTGCTCGTGTGACTTTCAAGAAAGATGGCAAGCACACTTAGCAGCTTTCAACATTTGACAATTACTTATGGATCAAAGGATAAGTTGGGTGGCAAACAGGTATTGGTACTGTATAACAAATTAATATGCAAGAGATTAGCAGTTGATGCTGGCAAAGAAAATGTAGTGCTTCAGACACAAATTTCTCAATCGAATGCTCAAGAAGTACCTGCAGTACATAGACACGTCCTCAGACTTAAGCAAGCAAGCAAGCAAAAAAAATTGACTTAATTTTTATTTATTGTTCCAATTATTATGTTATTGCTTGTGCATATTTAGAACTCCAGTAGTAGCAGCAATGTCCAGGAAGGTAATTTTTCCCAAAAAATGTTCCATGGGTGTTGAGTTAAAAAGGATTGAGAAATACTGCTTGAGGTCAAAACTGTTGCTCCTCCTATAGATACTATACTGGAAGAAATTTTACTGCTTGCGCTAGTACTGCTGAGAGAGGCCTCAGTTTCTTGTATAAACCAGGAAAACCATCTTCTACTGCAGGAAATAATATGTATCATCCTAAACATCCATCACTTTTACTTATTGTACCTGTCAGCTCCTCTGCAGCCTCCGGTTTTGTGCAACAGCTGGAGTGAGGATTTATGGCAGAGAGTGGGGATGTCAAACATGCATGGGACAGCACAAGGCTGCAGTTCTGGACCCGGGGACAGAGGGGAAAAGAAGCGTGCTCAGAGGCTGAAGAACTATTGTACAATTGGAGAAAAGTAGGGAGCAGGAAAAACAAATTCTTCCAGGCTTATTTGCTTCAGGAAAGATTTTTCTTCAGAACATCTTATAAACCATTTCACCAACTGGAAAATCGACTCAGCTTGCAGAGATTCTCAGGGTACGCACGGGAAGATGAGCTGCCCTTCCTCAAAACCTCTGTGAAGCTTTCAAACGCATTTCTCAGATCTTGTCCTTTTGCCTCAGACATTTGCCCTCACTTTCCTTTTTCTTGCTTTTCACACCACTCCTTGCCTGTCAAAATGGCCACGTGCACAAAGTAGGTCTCCACTGGTCTACCAGACCGTTCACATTTACACAACAGTGCTGGAAACTACAGCACGTAAAAGGACAGTTGAGTATTTCCAGGCAGTTTCTACGTCAAAGCGCTCTCACCCTTTCCATTTGCTGTGAATTTCCAGACATAGGCACAGCTCACACAGCAGCTTGTTTGGGGCAGGTAGCCAGCTGTCTCCCCTCGGCTCAAACTTCAGTCACTGGGACCTCTCCAAAGTGAAGATACCCTGCAGATTTACAACCTGTTTGAGCTGGATCAGCTCCCATAAAAAACAAGTTAGAAAAAAAATCCGGTAATAAATAGGAAGAACGAGATCTCTTCACTGACCTATGAGCCTCACAGGCTTTGTTACTAAGGGGTATGTCCTTCTCTCTCCTATTAAATATTTATAAAAACAGTAGGACAATATCTTATGCTACTGCACTTGGTATTTCCTGTCCACCTTCATGAGGAGATCACACTGACTGCTTTGTTCTTTCAGAAACCAGGAGACAAAACAGTTTGCATTTGCATATTTGCATATTATAAGTCCAGAAACTGTACAATTAGCAGACAAAAAAGCAAGGCCAGAGAATGGTGTTTGATGACATTTCACAGCTGGTTTTCTCCACTTGTCTGTTTAAAAAAAATAGGCCTGCAGCAATGTGAAGGCCAAATGTTTTTTCTACTAGTCTTTCCTACAGAGATTTAAGCCTGTTAAATATGTACATCACACATACCCTTCTCTTATTGCTCATCTTTTCCTCACGCATTTAAATAACATGTTCCAGGCTGAAGAGAACGTCATTATTCTTCACAAGCAAATTTCTTCAGCGCAGCAGACATTATCCTCAAATATGCCCTATCTATCTGATCGGTTTTAAGGCAAAATCTTCTAAGCAATGTGGTCACAATGGTATGACACATTTACAACTGCTTCTAATGAGTTCATGTTTTAGCCCCAGAGACCCTTGTGGTGTTCAGCTTATGGACTGAAAAGAGAGAACTGCATGACTAAACAAGAACTGGACTCATAAATGGATAGTGCAAACACTGGATTTTGAAAAAATTGCCTTATATTCAGGAAAATCTCATCTACAATTGTAAACAATAATGAAACTGCTTTTATAAGCAGAATGAACTTTAACTGTTCAAAACAATGGTCTAAGACGTTTTAAAAGAACTGGAAAGCTTTTTATCCTGTTTTCAAAAACAGGTTTTGGTTTTTGTTTTTTACCTCAAGCTTTCAAAAACTCTGTACTTCAACCAGCGGCTGAACAAGAGCATAGAAATGGCTGTAGAACGGGTTGACCTGTTGAGACATTTTCTACTGTTCAGAGTCATGGAGTACAGGGCTTGCTTTGATCAAATGATGGTGGTGTTCAAGGAGAATCATTTTGGTCAGCTCTGTGTTAACCATCCTGTCAAACACATCATAAAGGTAAGAGGCAAGTAATTTTCAGTCCTAACTGACTCTCCTGCTGCAGAAGCTCACCTGCAAAGCGGATAAAAACCAACAACCAACTAAAATTGATGAACAATAGCTAGAATTCTTCTATTAAATATTTTCTGTTTTGGTTTGGTTTTCATGTTTTTTTGTTGTTTGATGGTGCTTTTTTTTTTATTATGGCAAAGTCTTTTCTCTTGGCAGTACTTAACAGCAAGGAAAGGAGAGAGGCAGGGTAAATGGAACAAATGTTCTGCTTCTAAGCCTCGTGGATGCGATCCCCACATTTCAAATTGTATAATTACTTTGTTTTTCCAACATCTGGTCCCGGTCTAATGCCACTATCTCACCGAGAGAAAATGAGGGCTAATGCGAGACACACAGTAATTAATCTGGGAGCTTCCCGAGTGCACTGCATTCCCTTCTGTGGGAGAGACTATAAGTACAGAGAAAATTATGGACCTCTCTTCTTGATGAGAGGGCGGAAGAGCATGGTCACGGTGAATAATATCCGTGTACCTAGTAAACAACCCCACAGATCCTGTGTTTTACCAAAATGTCCAAGAAATCTATTACGGACGTTGTATCGTAGCATCGGAATATCATCCTCAACCAGTCTCATACTGATGGCAAATGAACATGTCATGAACTGCCGCGTAGCCTGGTGGGACTGGTGCGTTTAAAGCGGGCTCTTGCTGAGCTACCGCCAGCAGCGCAGGCACGGCCCTTTCAGACGCCTTTGCTGCCTTCTGCCGGCTTCCTCGGGCGATGCACGGCTGAAATACTAGAATTGGATGATGTCACGCTGCAGAATTCGCACTTGGTTCTATGCTGAATTCACCAGCGCGTGCTCCAGCAGCTGTTGGTATTCTTGAGCAGGCTGAAGGCTGCGCAGAGACAGCGTCCCTTAACTCCAGCGTCTGGCCAAACACGCATTAGGACTAGACCTCTGAACAGCAAACTCCCGCAAAGACGTGTCCTTTCCTGCCGTGACACAGGCCAACGCCACAACAGCGTTTCAAGCCTGAAATCCCATGCCTCTCTGCCTGCAGGTCCCATAATTCAATAGCAGTCTTAAAACTTGTAACTTCATTTAAAAGTGCAATAATGATCTGCACTTCTGTATGATGTTGATTACTGGCCATGAATGCTGAAGCTACTGATACCCTCAGTACTAGCAGAGGGCAGTGGCTGTGATATTTGTCCCTGCCTAAAACTACTCAAAGGTAGGCTAAGGGAAACTGCCTGCCTTGTATGACAAACTGGAGTCATCTATACATACAGTTGTCAATCCAACATGAATTTACAAGGCAGAGCCTATGCTCATGTGACTGCATCATTGGAATAAACATTTTTATAGTATTCAAAAAAGTTATTTCAAAAAGAATATCATACAAAACAGTCCAAAATGTTTCAATTTCTCTGCAATGCTCCTTCAAATGCATTCCTTGTAGAATATCATCATATCACCAGCTGATCCCAGAATATACTCATATTATTAGCTTGTCCCTTGTCTCATCTGCTGTATCTCATAAACTATTCAAGGAAAGGGCTGCAATTTTATTATTGTTATCACTAGAATCTTGTACTGCAGGACAGCAAATAAATAGTTCCTGGAGTGTTGGCTGAAAATACCACAGGCTGAGATTTCTTCACAGATATTAGGACAAGTTCATAAGGTTTTCACTAAGAAAAAAGATATGCCAAACTAATCTGAAATATTGTTTCATATTAATCCAGCTCATTGGGATTTTTTTAGGTCGATAATCTCAGTGGATAAATGCAGTTTCAAATAACCCCTCTCAGAAAATTCTTAATGAAAACTTTCTATTTTTCCCATTAAATCTTTTACTCAAGAAAATCTAAAGAAAATGTTTTAGCTCAGGACATCAAACTTGAGTTTGAATACTCTGAATTTTAGAGGCATTTTGAGTCACTGCAAAACTAAAATGTATTTTTCTGCTACAATTTACTGCTCTGTAGGAACCATAATGATCAAGAAAAAAATCCCAGAGCAAACTGTCACTCCGGGAAGAAAGGAAGGAAGAAAGAACTAGAGCTGTTGGAATAGGGTCATCCTCACTGCTCCAGCTATCTGACCTTAAAACTGATAATGAGAATGTTATGACAGCTTTCATGGTTTCACAAAGGTAATAAGTCCGAATAAACTGATCCTGCCTTTAAGTTTCTGTGAATCATGACAAGTTTGGGAATACCTGTTTCACACCTTGCTGCAAGCATCAGTTTGGGATCTGATAGCATCAAGAAACTAGACCTTACCCAGGCTTTGTGTTTATACTACCAAGGTCCTTGATTAAATATTGACTAGTACTAGATGCAGGACAGAATACCATGCAGTGTGTCTTTCCAGTTTGACATGGTAATATCCATACATACTTCCTGAGTTTTCCATGAAGTTTTGCAAAGCTTCAGATACCCCACAATTCCCTAGAGTTTCTGGGATTGTGTCAAAGCCACATCAAAGCGCAGTAAATTACATTAATGGCTTCTCTCCTGAAAACAGATCTCTAGCTATGTCATCAAACAAAACTAAGTAACTCTGACATTATTTGTTTAGTACTGACTCCTGTTTTCTTCCCAGTGCTTACAATTTGATTATTTTTCCAGGATATTCTGAGAAGTGCAATCAGGCTGACTGATTTATAACACTGTAAATTCTCTTACCTTCTAAAGACAAGAAAATGTTTGACCTTTTCCCATCCTCCACAGGTTTTCACAGATAATTGCTAATAGCTCTGAGATTGATAGTGTTCCTTAAGTGCACCCTGGGATGAATCAGCCCAGCCAATTTGAAAACATCACATTTATCCAGTTATTTTCTAAGCTATTTTTCCTAATCTAGATAGAAATCTTCCATGAATATCAGTGGTGTTAAATGTGTTGGCCTCTGGATCGACGTTGCCATTTTCATTGACAACCAAAGCCAAAAAAGGCATTAAATTGTCCATCTACCAGAGAGCCTTCCTGATATACTGCAGTTTTAAGAAACCAGCACTTTCCTTAGTCCTCATTATACTACTGAATTTTTATTCTTTATTACTTGTATTTCCTTTGTGTATAAACTTTAAGGATACATGGAGTAAATCTGCCAGGTAACACATCTGGAAGTTCCAGATGTTGAAATTTTCATCTCATCTCAATGATCACTGGCAAACTCTTCAAGGAATGAGACAGTGCAGAAGCATTCACTTTAGGTTGTGCTCCTGACACTGTGCAGACACTGGAATATGTTTCTTAAGGCTCAAGAAACAAGGGCAAGAATTGCGTCCTTATAATGTGGGAATTTCTGTTAAATAACTCCACCTCATTCTGTTTCTTGTCCTTGCCCTTCTCTTCTTCTGTAGGAGCCACATTTCTCTCCCCGTTTAAGAGGAATACTTCTCACAAGTGGGAAAGGTCCACTTTTCTCCTGCAGATGCAGCATAGTGCAGAGTAGAAACACTAGTGCTGGTTTTGCAAGAGTTAACTTCAACGTCAGGAAGTTCACTGCAGAAAGGCAAAATCCTGCCTGGGCTAATTGCTCCACTGAAAACCAGGGCAAGCTCCCAGCATGGCTGAGTTGGCCTGCTTCTGCTCCCTGAGCAAGGTCAGTTACAGCCAGTTCATTAATCTTGGTGCTGAATGTACATCCTAACGGCCAAAACCAGCTGTGCAGCCACTCTGTGTTCGCCTCAACAGGATGTTAAGTGCTTGAATTTTTTATTTTTTATTTCAGTGTGCTCTCTACTCCCACCAAAGTGATGAATTTTATGGGCACCTCCTGTTCCATTGCAGTCACACCTTCGCACTCTCCCAAATCATGTCATATATGATCATATTTTGTAGTTGATACAGAAGGAAGCTGATACTGGTCTCTTGTAAGCTCAGAAGGCAAACCGCTAGAAGAGAAATAATTTGAGCTACTAAAGATTTTCTCAAAAAAAAAAAAGATTTTACTAAAGAGGGCAGCCTCTTCCAATGCCTGACCACTCTCTCAGTAAAGAAATTTTTCCTAATACTCAGTCTAAACCTCCCCTGGCGCAACTTGAGTCCATTTCCTCTCGTCCTATCACTAGTTACATGGGAGAAGAGACCAACACCCACCTCACCACAACCCCCTTTCAGGTAGTTGTAGAGAGTGATGAGGTCTCTCCTCAGCCTCCTCTTCTCCAGACTAAACAACCCCAGTTCCCTCAGCCACTCCTCATAAGACTTGTGCTCCAGACCCCTCACCAGCTTTGTTGCCCTTGGACAACACTCCAGCAACTCAATGTTCTTCTTGTAGTGAGGGGCCCAAAACTGAACGCAGTATTTGAGGTCTCTCTTCCTGGAACGGCTTTGTTTTTCCTACCTTTCTCCTTCCCTTAATATTCTTCTTTTTTACTATCACCAGGTAAAAAAGGGCTGATAGGCTAAGGAATATTTTAAAAGATCTCTGCACTAAGCAGTGACCTACCTTTCTTAACCTCTTACCTCTGAGAAAATATTTTCTCCCCTGTTGAGTAAATATCTGTGAACATGAAAACATTTTACATGTTAATTTCAAGAAAATCTTGTTTTAACAAAGTTAAAACTCTCACAGAAAACCTTTTATTTCCACCTGATTTTGGAAAAAAACAAGTTGACCTACATGTGTTGTTTTAATTGTCATTTTTAGTTATGTATATAATTATTATAGCTTTCTCTTCCCAAATGCCTTTAGAGCAAAGACATAATTAATTTTTTTTTCTTTTTATATTTTGGCCTCAATTTTATATTTAAGGAGATTATCTCTCACAGCTGCTGACATGAGCTACTTCAGAGACAGAGTTGTGAAGCCACCTTCACCAGATAAATCCCCTGGGTTCAGAGTGCCCTTGCAGGACTCAGTGGAAAGGGAGACAGATGAACATCATGGTATTGTAGGGCTCTGAGTCTCTCCAAGAGGTACATGAACCCAAAATCTTCAACTTTGCCTCTCTACATCTTCTGTATTTTCCTTTATAGTCAGATCTTCCATTGTATGGTTGAACTGTTGTATGGTGCTGCTCTGGGGAGTCACAGGGGAAAAGCTCAGCCATGAGGGGAGGATGGGGTGATGAAGGACAAAGCAAAGAGTTCCATAGCTGATAAAACCTGTATGCTGAAGCCTAACCATCTTCCCATGTTTGTACACAAAACTGAACTTCCAGTTTATTTCCAGGAAAATAAAGTGTGGCCTAACCAAGTCAGTGAGTCCCCCTCCCTGTAAGTCTATCCTCCTTGCCTGGCTGCCCAGGCCAGCAACCAATCATTCAATGTTCTATCTACAAGGATTTAAATTTTGAAGGGTGATCTAAAAGGTGCAAGACAGAGACTGACCTACACACTGGTGTGACAATCCAGGGGAGCAGCAGTTCTTTAAATAGGGTCCCATGCCAAGAAATCAGGCACCAAAGTACAATCAGCTTTACAGGCTAAAAGCAAGTAACCTCAGCTGTCAGAGAGAAAGTAAGTCAAAAAGATGACAATCTGGGAGCAACAAACTGAGCTGTGGACTGACACTAGCGGGCTGGTTAACATCCATGGTACAGAGGACAGAAAGGGTGTCACTCCCTTCCTCCTGTCCCAAAAAAAGGAGCCTGAGCAAGCCATGAGAAATAATGTAGAAGCAATAAACTAGAGAAGAGAGAGGAGTGAAAGATATGCTGGAGGTCTCCAAGACACCTCGTAGGACCAGCAGCCCCAGAGCGACATGGCTCAGCATCCTGATGGACGAAGCACCGTGCAACCAAAGCTGAGAGTGTTGGCATGGAAGATGGGAATGGCAGCTGGGCTCCTCTCAGAGCTGCTCTCAGCTTTGTTGGCCTTCTGTGGCAATGTCAGCGGAGCTTTAAAAGCTCAAAAAGACCAGGGTTTATTAGAACATGAGCTGAAATGAATCACCTTTAAAATAGGTCAGGCAAGAACAGAAATGCAAAGGCTCTGAAAAGCATACCTCTCCCATCTCCCCCTGTGAGCCTCCCGCTGATGTCCTGCTGCCACACTTCATGTGCTGGGCTCTCCTCTCCCAGGCACCTGTGCACAGCGGATTACAAATTGCCAACGAGCAGTTCCTGCCACAGATAGACATTAGCACAACCACACGCGAATAACCTACCCATGTACGATGTGTAGATTTTCTCCGAAGCGCCCTGTGTGTCTCCTCCTGAGCATCCAGACAAGTGGAAGTTACGTCAACTGTTTTGGGTTCAGGCAACTCATCTTGCTCCGGCTGCATACAGGCCCTTCTGGGCAAGCTTCCGTCTCAGGCCTGTTTATGATCTTCCGTTTTGGAAGGGTATCTGCGGAAGCGTGTGGCCATCAGGAGCGACAGCATCACACAGCAATGACGTTAGTGCTTGTAATGCCACTGATGTTTCCAGCTTCATTTTTAAGAAGCAATGACAACTCCAACGTCCACAAATCACAGCATTTTCTGCTTTGCCTTATCTATCTGTGCACACATGCAAATCCAGAGAGACTTTGACATCAGTTTTTAACAGGGCACACAGTTTTCTGTCAAATAAAATGTCAGGATGTGATCTACCATATTTCACTAGTGCTATTCTGCCATTTAATCTAATAACAGCTAAATATCAAGTGCTTACTGTTTTGATGCCGTGTTCCATCATTTATTGAATTAAAAATAATGAGACAGGTCTAAATTTGTGATTCATGGTAAACCACCTATCACACAGCATCCAACATCTAGCGATAACTGATTTAACAGATGATCGTCTGTTTAGCTGTCCTCTCCTCTCTCACGAAGTAAGAATGTTAATGAAGGACAAGTTCACTTTACAAGTCTTTTCCAGACAATATAAATAAATTTATATTCACCGCAGGAACCAATTTTTTCCTTTTCTGCTATTATAGACTCTTTCATTGAATTTGAACAGTATTTTGTGTATATGACAAGCCTTTGTAGCTTCAGGTATACCCATTAAACTTCTGAGGTGATTAAAAGTATCTCTGATGTTTTCCATGCATAATTTTTCAATTTACCATCAGCTCTAATTCCAGCAGGCTCTTCAACCCAAACTGCCCCTTGGAGGAGCTCCTTGCACCTGCCATAGCAACCACCCAGTGTTGATCCTGACAGGAGTCAACCTACAGGAGTAAGCAGTTGCTCTGTTAGAAAGAATTTTCAAAAAATTAACTTGGCAGAATTTTAAAATATTAAAAGTATCTGCCCTAAAAGATATCCTCTCTCTGTACCTTCACCCCGTGACTGAGTTTCAGCCTGCACCTTTTCTCCGCTGGACTCAAACCAGTTATCCTCTGGCAGATTTAAAGATGCTTTACACCTATTCTGCTGGGTCAAATCTAGAAATCCTCAGTGAACTGTAAGTCATCCATAAATAAAACCAGTTGCTAATTTTTCCTTCATATCTTTTATTAGTGATCATCAACAAAAAGTTGACTGAAATATTGTAGGTGATGACAGTAATAGAAAGAGGCAGAATTTTCCAAACTCCATTGCTTTTGAAAAACAGGATAACTCGGGGATAATGAACTAATTTTTGAAGTCTGCCAGTCAATTTTGTCATTTGCTCACCAGCGTACCAGATTTGAATCTGCTAGGCCAGACAGCAACTGCATGATGCCTTTATAGCTGAGAATGATGGTATGCTCCAGATCAAAACAACTTTTTCAAGAAAAAAAGAAAATAGATCACCTTCAAGAGCAGGTAACAAGGTCTGGACAAAATTATCTGCTGTAGATAAAAGGTGGCTTTTGGAGCAGAAATTCATATCCAAGAAAAAAAAAAGTAAATGAGATTGCTTAATAGATGGTCTGTGATGTGCTGCAGCCTAGCGTGGAATGGCACAAACCCTGTACGGGTGGGGCTGCAGTGTACCCCCCAAAATAGGTTCTGTGTTGATCTTCGTCACCCCCTCAGGGAGCCGGAAGGTGAATGCCCGCAGCAGGTTGGCAAAGAAAATGAAAAGCTCGGTCCTTGCTAGATGCTCCCCCAAACACACACGGTGCCCTGCAGAAGGAAGAGGAGAAGAGTGACTAATTACCCTGACATGAAAAGCAATCTTATTCACACAAAGCAAAGTATTTTTGCTGAAACTGGAATTTATTTAGGACTTAATGCAATCAATGACACAAAACTTCATGTAATTCTTCCTTTAAAGAATCCTCTCTGCAGCTATAGATAACTGTGCACCCCTTCTGCTCTGTGTTTTGCTTCAATCACCTCAAAAACCTCATCTTCACTTGACTGACAACTTTAAAGAAATTTGTTCAATCATGTAAACAAAGAATAAGGACTTGCTTTTCCTGGGAGATGTCATGCTCCAGTTTTGTATGCATAAAGCATCCGCACAGCTGCTTGCAAGTATTTTCCAAGTGGACATCTGGTGTTGAAATGTATGCCCCAACTCAATAACCATGATCATTAGCAGAGAATTTCCTTCCAAAAATAGGGCAAGTTAGATGTATACATTTGTCAGGACATCTCTGGTTTTCCACGTTATTGTTTGATCAGTAGAACAAATGTTTATAGTTGGATTGGGAAATGTTACTGAAAATAATAATTTTTATTTTATCACTATTTTCCACAAAGAGGTTTAAAATAAACAACCAACAGGTTTTTAATAGACCTCTTAATTCTACAGTCCCAATCCACACCATTAATATTTGTGCTGTCAGTCCATTTACCTATTGAGAATGGTAAAAATGCTTCTTGGCTCACAAAGTTTCCATCCTTATCCAAGAAGTGACCAGGGTTGAACTGCCGAGGTGTTTCCCACTGCTCTGGGTCATACAACGATGAAGCGATATTTGGAAGAACTATGGTGCCCTGAAAGGAGAAAAACGCTAACGCAGTTCTGGCTGTCAATCCTCCCTCAGCAGTCAGAACTGGATAGGTGAGACCGGCATTAGTGTACGTGCAGGGTTCAGCGTTGTATGCTGGTACGTTCATTTCCCCAGTAGGAACCATGAGGAACATGAAACCTTTTTGTTTCAGAATGTCAGTCCAAATCCAACAGTGGAAGTGGCCATGCCAGTAGAAACTAACAACTTCATTTGCACTAAACCCATTTTCACTTCTAACATTTAAAAGTTACTACAATGTTACTACAACTACTACAGAAGTTTCTGCGATCTAGTGTCTTTGACGAAAGCTAGTTGCAAACCTTCCTGCTTTTCCCTGGATCTTTTACAAGATTTCTCTGACAGAAATCTTTCCAATGGGTCACAGTATCCTTCAGGATCAATCTCTAAGGTTTTGTCTTCACTGATTTGTAGAAACACCTGCAAAAATCACCTCTTCCATCCAGGGGCATCTTTCACTACCGGTAACCCTCTCCCAAGACCTGCACCACTCAACTCAGCCTGGCAGATGGTTTCTTGCCTTGTTCCCATTCAGGCTATGACCCAGAGGCATCCAACCCCACTGCTGTTGAGGAGAAGACCCTGGCACAAACAGATTTTAATCCACACCTTGCTTTGCTGACGCAGGAAGGGTCTGTAGCAACTGAGAAACTGCGTCTGTACCTTTTTGAGGGGAAAGCCGAGCAATGTAGTGTTCCTCACACACACTCTGGGCATGCCAACAGAGATAATATTGCTGAAACGCTGAACCTCATGAACCACAGCATTTGTGTAGGGCAGTTCTCTCCGATCCTCGTAGCAGATTAACTGGGAAGGACCCAGAACAGCATCTAGCTCCTTCTGCACTTTCTCTGCAGAGAAATATTCAGCATTGCAGGTGGAAAAAATATATCAAGTATTTTCACTAAGTCTGTTTTCAAAGACATTTCTCATTTATAACTAAGAGGACAGCAACAAAATTAATGTAAAAATGTAATTAACTTTTATAAAGAAAATGAAAGTAGCAGGGTGTTCCAACAGCTTAAATATAGGGGACCTTTACTTCTGGATCTGAATTTATTTGATTGTAGATTAAGAAAAGATATTTGTTGCTCAAAAATTTAAAACTCTATAAGAGTGTAGTAACATTTAAATGGAAGAGATAACTGAATAATCTTTGTGTTTTCTTTTGGTTAGGTGCCTCAGGCACCTATGGCCAGTTAGAACCACTAAGCTCACAGCTCACAGAATTTAAACCAGGTGAATCTGGGCCTTAAAAGTGTAATTCCTATTAATTCCTATTAAAAGGAAATGGATCTTATGTAGGATGTCTGGTAAGTGAAGCAATGCCAACTAGAACAATGTCCAAATACCTTTTAAAGAAACCTGGATCTGCTTCTTGGTACCTGCCTTTTGATCAAGAATATCATGATTTAAATCACTTATTGCACAGAAGTGCTAGGAGTCTTAACAAAAGTATAAAATTTGTTTTGCAAACTTCAAGAGAAGCAGTACACACATAAGAAAAATGCTATAGATTTTTACCAAATGGTCCTGCCTTTTCCCAGGCCTTTTAAAGCAACATGGAGATGCAGGGAAGCCCATTCTGCATTGATCAGTTTGTGCTCATTCACACCAAGCCTGCTCAGTGACTGTCAGCCAGCCTTCACAAAACTGTGTTAGTTAGCCTGACAACAGAGCTTTAAGTACCTTACAGAATTTATAATGTGTAACCAGAAATATTTTTGAGTAAAGCAAATTTCCTTGCAAGAACTAGCTTGCAAAATCAAGCACAACCACTTCAGGATCCAGTGTAGTTTGAAGTGATCAATCACTGCGTAAGTATAAATATGCATATCTGTTCCAGTGATTCAGAGAACAAGGAGAGCCCAATTCAGTGATTAGGGAAAAGGCTGAACTTTTCCATATGGTACATAATGGAACTGCGTAACATTGTCATTGGGTGTCAACACAGGCAAAAGTATGAATGGGTTCAAAAAGAAGCCACCAATTAACTGAGGACAGATATACTGGTGTCAGCTCATCATGAGAGTCTAGATGCAATGTATGACTCCAGAAGCCCAGGAAGGATCATTCTGCACACACCCTGCTTTCCCAAGTATGTGCAGGGTATTATATTTAGATAAATAAAATTATTTAGGTAAGTCAGCACTTTCATAACCATAATTACATTAGGTGATAATAAACGTGCAATAACATGAGATTAAATAGACCTTCTTGTCTGACAGCTACAAGTTGAGCAATTTTTTCTTATCTTCATCTTTTTTCCTCCATTTTAAATCCTGTTTTCCTCTGGGTATTTGCACATATTCTGCTATCTAACAATAAGATTTCTGTTAACCAACATAACAGATCATTCTTTCTTTGGTTTTCATTTAGTGCTCTATGAAAGGGATTAATGGTTATTTAAAAGATAGACTTAAAAATAAACTTCTTAAATATACATAGACATAACAGATGAGCCATCAAATTCCCCTCCTGACTGGAATAATTTCTGTTGCAAGAAACTCAAATTTATCACAGAGTTAATTTAATCACAGATTAAATAGACACCTGATATCTTGGGAACATAAATGGACTGATGGACAAAAATAAAGTCAAAGTTGCCAATTGACTTTTAGGTGATTATCTTTGCTACTTCTGTGACCTACAGAGCACAAAGATGGGCAGGACTCCCTGTAGCCCCCATTGCTGATACTCAGACAATACAAAGCAGAACTGAAGTAAGTTTCCAGAGAGTGACATTCCTACTATCACACATCAGTTTCTGGTTAATTATTTTCAGCCACCAGTCGTGTTTACAACTAAGACAGAATCCAGCTCAGTTTCTTAAAGTACCATCAGCACTTCACCAATGGCTGCAGCAGTGGTCACTGTTCCTTCAAGGGTTATGCGTGCAAACCCTCTTGCTTCTCAAACAGCAACTCCAGTCCTCTTATTCCATTAACTACCCTACCACAATCTTCCTTTCCCCAAAGACCTCAAACCCTCCATCTCAGTCAGTCAAAACCTCCTATATGTATGCATACTTCCCAAACTGTTAACTCTTTCTGCAAACTGCCTCACTCTTGTGACTGCTGTAAGAGCCTGTATACAGGTACTCTGGATCTACTGATTCAGCCCAGAGCAGCCCTACCAGTACAAAAAGGTCCACGTGCCTCTAGCACGTGGAAGGAATAATCTCTGATCCATGAAAACATTAAGCCTTGGCTGTTCTATTGCATCAGAGGTATTTGTGATGTGCTTATTCACTCACCTTGGACGGCTGGATTTGCCACCATGTAGAGCAAGCCCCAGTTCAAAGTAGTGCTTGTTGTCTCTGATCCACCCAAGAAAAGGTCATTTATAGAATAAACCATGTTGTCTTCATTGTATGTAGACTTGGGTTCGTCTTTGGACTGCAAATGATAAGATAAAGTAGAGGTTTATACCTGAAAGTTAGAAAAGTCAGAATAGCTTTAAATGTGATTTTATCCCTAACTCCAAGCTGTAGTGTGTTCTGCCTACCATACAATACAGAGAGACTGATAAAGAATATTAGACACCAAAGATGATTATCAATATTGAAAAGCTAACATTTCACAAACGGACAAGCCATGTTTACTCCACTCTTATTCATGAAGCTAAATCACATGTTCTCCACAGAGAAGGATTGTTGGCTTAATTGTGCAAACAGTGGTACATTGAGAATGTTTCCTAAGTAAATGTTCCTCTGAAGATGTGTACCAGACTGTCGTTCTTCATGCCTCAAATCATATTCCATGACTTAGTTTTTCTACCAAGCAACACAGTGACCAGGGCTGGATCAGATCATTAGGCTGTCAAAAGTTCCTAACCTGTGGTATTCAGGTTTCTTCTCCACTACAAGGCTACAATGACTCATGTACAGCTGCTCTGGGGTTTTACAGTTTTCAGTTAGAAGTGTGAGGACATGTATGTGTATGTCGAAACCATGAAAAAATATTGTTATGGTTTAGGGGAATTCATTGTCTAAATTAAGGGAGGTTACGCTCAAGGGTCTTGAAGCTTTCTTTTGCCAGTGGAGCAGCTAGAAAATGGGAAAGATGTTTTTCTGTGTTTTGCCCCTGTGTATCTATTACAAACAGTTCAATTTTTTTAATAAACAAACTTGGATGATTTCCACCCAGTAGAGTCTCAGAAGAGCTCAGTGAAACAATTTCTGGTCCACTGATGTTCAAGTCTCATAAATCCTAGAACAGCAGTGAAAGATTTTAGAAGCACTTAAATGCTTTGGAACACCAGATGTTTTAATATTGTGCCAGTATCAAAAAAATTAAAGCAAGAGGATCCGAGGAACTAGAAACCAGTTAGGCTGACATGCTGGACATAAAAATATAGCAGCTGATATAGGAATCAGTTAATAAAGAATTACCAGCTAGAAATACAAATTAATGCTATTTATTATGATATAGGAAACAGATCTTGGCAGATCAAATCAACAGATTTGATTCTTTGATA
Organism: Phaethon aethereus; assembly: GCF_964289735.1. Lineage (NCBI taxonomy): Eukaryota > Metazoa > Chordata > Aves > Phaethontiformes > Phaethontidae > Phaethon > Phaethon aethereus. The sequence goes on from NC_138585.1 coordinate 18,245,797, forward strand.
GAATTACCAGCTTGGACAATTTCACAGTTGCAATATACTTGGAGTTCCACAGGATAGTTGCTTTTGTTCCCCACAATAATAAAAAAGTCAAGAACTATGAAGTATTCATAAGACACATGATAAAAGACTAAAGAGCTGCCGACAGAAATAGCTAACAGACATTCTTCCCTGGATGCGTGTCTCTGTAGCGTGATTGAGCACACAAGCAGAGCCAACTCAGGGAGTACACAAGGCAGGCAGCGGTCCAGGAGGCAGACCTATTTCAGCTGTGCCAGGAGATGCAGGATGGGTGCCTACAGCCTGACAGGGTTGAGTTGCCCTCTGTTGCTGCAAGCAGCAGATGATCGCAACGGAAGGAGCACCGGCTGTCCCTGCCGGAGCAGCAGTGACTGCCCACTTCTCCAGGGACTGCAAGAATAGATACCCCCCACCCTGGATATCTTGTTTAGCTCTCTGAGCCGCTCTTGCCTTGTCATCCCCCAGTAAGACCCGTGTCACTTCCTCCCCTTTCTCCTTTTTCTTCCTACCACCAAGCAGAACAGGAGGAGAGGGTCTTGCTGCAGTGGAGGAGAAAGGAAAAGTGCATAAGTGGAGCTAGAAGGAGTAACAGAAGAGAAGGGCAGCTGCTAGTCCAGGGGTTAGGGAGGGGATCCAGTTGCCAAGAGATTCAGAGAAAAAGTGATATGGTAAGGTCTAGAAAAGGGAGAGAGATGTGTCCCCACACACAGCTTATGCAAGCCTCCTACAGCCTTTCAAAACCCTACAGGTTGCCACCTACTTCTACTATGCCTGCCTGCCCAAAATGCCCTTATTTGTCCCAGTTCCTTTTGTCTGTTTGAAAATTCAGTGACGCTGGTGCTCTCCTTTTCTCCATCCTTGTCTGAAAACCTGCTGACTCCTAGATTCTTTCCCCACACAATGCTCTCAAAATCCAACTGTCCTCTGGCAGTGACCTCTCTTGACAAACCCTTACTAGCCCAATATCCTATCCAGAACATCCCACTCTGTCTCCCCAAGACCTTCCCAGTTCTCTTGTGGTCCAGTTAGAAATTCAGTATTCTTTCCTGGAGGCCTTCAATCATTTTGTAACTTGTGCCAATGAGAAAAAATGCAGTATATTAACCTTCCCTTTAAGAAAAGGATGGCAAGGTGCTGTGGCATATCAATAATAAGAAAGGATTTAGCAAGTCCCTGGTTACTGGATTCACACTAAGATGTCTATGAAATATAAGAGATTGTGATAGAAGGGCTCAGACTGTATGATTTAATGGTCCATTTCACCTTATTCCCCATGAACGTATGATCAAGCAGAACAAATACTTACTTTCTCAATGTGAGCCAAGTAAAAGTCAATGAAATCTTGCAGTTCATCTGGTATCCCACGCTCCATGTGAATTCTGATCTCTCTCCTTGTAAAAGAGCTCAGGACATCATAGCAAGACAATGCTGCCTTATGAGGACCAGGGAGATGGCACATCAACCAGGGGAAGATTTCGTACAGCTGTGAGAGTGACACACAAGAGGTACCACAAAGTCTCTATCACTAGAAAATGCATTTTAAGTCTACTAAAATTAGAAGGTGATATTCATGTTGGCATGTGGTTTTGGCATCATTAGCAAAATATCCTGACAAAGACCATGCTTATGTTTTCAAGTTGTGAAACAGTACACCAGATAATTTCTAGCTGTGTTGATTGTAAGATTCAGAGTTCCGCAGGCTTTCAGTTCAACCACAAACCAAATTAGAATGATTATAATTAGAATGAACTGTATTAATTTGTTCAATTATTCAATTCACGTATTAAATTACAATGAACTGTATTCAGGCATTTAAAAAGTGAGATCCTGCCCTCAAGTGGAGAATACCAGGAAGGAAGAAGCAAAGCCGTTGCAAACTGTCCTCACCAAGACGTGCAAAAGCAGTTGATACAACCCAAAGCAAGGGCTGGCTACCAGCGGCTGGTATACAGACTTGGTCATCCCCAAAGCACTCTCTACTAACCGAGCTCTCAAGGGTCCGCAATACAACTTGAAACATCTGAAACCCAGAAAAGCTGAGAAACAGCTACCTGACATTTTTGAGTGCTCTCCTCTAGAAAAGAAGGGGTTAGCTGACACAACCAGATTAATTTTATCCTGTTTGGGAAAATCTGGCCTAAGAATAGCTGCTTTCTACCTATTCTGATAGCTAGAAAGTTCATTCTGATTTTCAGCCTATATTTATGCCTGGGTAATTTGTATACATTGTTCTAAATCTGCAGTGCATTTTCTCTTAATAGTTCTTTCCTGCTCAAAACATAATCCCATGATTTTTTTATGAGCAGAAGTTCTATCCTTTCTCAGTCTTCACTTTGCTAAGCTCGTCTCATACTCTCCTAATTACACCGCAGAAAGCACGTTCTTAGGTGTTCACTGGAGTCTGGCTGAATTATATAGACTATACTTTCTGTCATTCTGGAAAATCAGTTCCTATGGTCAAACATCCAATTATCAATTAATCATTGCCGTATCACAGAAAGGTAGTAGTCCAGCCCTTTGTAAATTCACATAGAACTTCATATCCTTTTTGTTTAGTTCCATCTCTAGTATCTTTTCCCTTCAAAATCTGTTCATAAGCTTTACATACAACTGTCATATGACTAATCATATATAGTTGCCCAGATTACATGCATTCCTACTCTCAAATGCATGCGCTTTCCAGCTACTATAGCACCCTAACTGTAAGTGGAATTTAGCTGTCAATGTTCAAGACAGGAACTGAGCCCATCCACCTCCTTGGATACTGGTCTGGCCAAAACCCCTCCTCCATTTCTGAGGGGCCCAGTCCACAACATTCTCCCATTCGGCGCCTGGCAGCATGGAACCCAGTTAAGAAACAGGGATGTGGAGGCAGCAGTGTCCACTTTTTTGCATATCCTTTGCATTCCGGAAGCAGGAAGATTGCAGCCCTCCCTCTGGAATGGTTTGAGCCCCTGTTCTTATTTCCCAGAACAGCATCTTATTCACTGGACTAAAGCAAAGATAGGATAGGAAGGAGGGAAAAAAAGGAGGTATATTCCCTATACCCAAAGAAGGTCTCACCTGCCACTGCTACAGACAACTTATAGGACCAAAGCTAGGCTAAGCAAAAGGGAACCTGATCATAACTCAGTGAGAAGGATGCTCCATGGGATGTAGGGGGAAATCGTGGTATTACAGGGTTTGCTTATGTGTTTTACATTAAGAAGCTACTACATAAGTTGTATGGGACAACTTTAGAAGTGGAATCATAAGCAGAACACCCGGGAAACTTTGAATACACTCCTGTGCAAAAGAGGCCTCTTCTTGTGTCAGGTAAGTCCTTGACATCCAGAAGAGGACTGGTTATTTTGATTGCCAAGCTTACAGGTGTATTTGCTGGCTTAGCAAATTTTCCTATCTTCTGCTGCCTGCATCTAGAGCTGCTCCTCACTCAGGGTGAAAGAGTGGAATTCCTCTGGGAAGTCTTCAAGTCTCCACTTCTTATAGAGGAAAATGGAGATAAGTAGCCACCGGCAAAACATTTAGGTATTTGAATCATTCTTCTCTCTGAAGACTGTATATAAACCAGTATCTAAACTGGGCATATGAATCACACTTTTAGACCTGACATTTAGTACTTAACAATCATGATGCCCAAGGCAGGATTCTCATGCATGGGGGTTGAGAAACCAGGTAATAACATGACCTAGGAGCTGTCCATCAGCTTGTGCCTTGCTGCAAAGATTTAGGAGCAAACTACCTTATCAACGTATTCAAATATAGGACAATGAACACAAATGACCAAAGCTGTAGAGCTTTACCATCACACTTTGAGATGATGCACTGGCCAGTAAGCCTGCGTGGGACATCACTCACCCATTTGAAAATTTTCGCCTAACAGCTACCTCTGGAATCTGCATTTCTCACTTTCTGTCTTATTCAGAAAAAGACAACAGATCGTTTACTTACATGATGAATAAAGCTGCCTCCAAATTTGAATAGACGCTCTGTGGCTCTAATCAGTTCATGAAAGTTTTCATCCTCTCTGGAGAAGCGATGTCCAAAAACGACAGCACAAATGACATTTGAGACGGAATGAACAAGAGGGAAAGAAGGATCCAGGGGTTTCCCTACAACCATAATAATAAATGGCACTGTTAATGTCTCCTATCTGCTTTAGTGAACTGAGAGAATATTCTAGGTTACCCAAAGAACTTTCAAGAGATCATTGCATTTCACAGAGAAGCAGCAATCTTCTTACAAAATTATAGTATCAAACTGATTCTTCACAACTATGGTGCAATCTCATAATCCCAGGAATGCATGGCACCCTAAAGAAACACCAGATGTGTAAAATATTTTGTAATATGATAGAGCAAATTTAGAGGTAAGGAAAAAAAATTCTATGCAAATTTGCTGTCTAGCAAATTCAAAATAGGTCTTAAGCATGGGAATAACTGAGGACACTGTGGTCAAAGGGAGTCTGAGGGGAGAAGCAGAAGAAGAGAGGCAGCCTTATTCAGCAAGGGCATAAATATATGCAAGGCTACTATATTTTGTCTGACTTTGCTAGACATGTACAACCTCTGGCAAGATAAAATGCCATAAATTCCTTTCAACCAGTTGTGTCAACAATATAATAAATAATTTTAAAGCAATTACTTGAAAACCTAATCCCAAGAAGACTATTTTGTGACTTTAGAATAAATGACTATATACAACTGTATTTATGTATGTATCCATGCAACTGTCCAACACTCAATGCATGATTCTGATTAGCAACTTATCATTCTGACCTTTTTTTTCCTGCACGTGGTCACATCTCAATCTTTCCTAGTTCTTAAACCATGGGACTGGGCTAGACTTAATTCCTTTTAATTGATACAATGCTAGCCACAGCATGTCCTGATTTACTGTGCCTTTGCATAATGATCAGTATTGGGAAATACAACTAACATGCTCCTAACTGGGTTGATCAGGGTAAAACGTTGTAATGAAGACAAGATTCTAGTCACTGCTTTACAGAGTGAATGCAAATGACATTACAAGACTTAATTCATCAGCATTGCTAATGTGTCCATATCTTTAAGCACCAGCACCATATATAAGCCAGCAATGTGCCCTTGAGACAAAGGCAGCTAACATCATCCTGGGCTGCATTAGGAAAGGCATTGCAGGCAGGTCAAGGGAGGTGATCTTCCCCCTTTGATCAATATTGGTGAGACCCATCTGGAGTGCTGGGTCCACTTCTGGTCTCCCCAGTACAAGAGAGACATCAACTAGTTGAGCAAAGGGCTGCAAGGACAGTTAAAGGACTGGAACATCTGACATAAGAGAGGCTGAGAGAGCTGGGACTGTTTAGTCTGGAGAAGGTTCAGGGAAGTATCTTAAATGTGTATAACTACCTGATGGAGGGGAATAAATAACACGGATCTAGACTTTTCCCAGTGGTATCAAGTGAGGCAATAGGCAAAAATTGAAATACATTAAATTCTGCCTAAACATATGAAAATTTTTTACTGCAGGGCTGATTGAACACTGGCACAGATTACCCAGAGAGGTGGTGAAGTCTTCATTCTTGCACATATTTAAAACCCTACTGGACTCAGCCCTAAGAAACCTGCTCTGATTGACCCTTCTTTGAGAAGGTGTTAGATTAGACCATCTTCAGAGATACCTTTCCACTTTAAGCATTCTTATTTATATAAATAATAAATAAGCTCCAGTTTTGCTTCCCAGTTTTAGTAGTTTTGTAAATAACTTTAAACAAGACTAGTCTCCCACTGGGTCTGAAAGCACAGGACTGGGGTCTTTGCATTTTCAGTCCATTCCACATAGACGCTCTAAGACCCTGCACACTCTCTTGTGGAACAAAAGCTGCCCTTGATTTCAGAGCAGGACAGAGAAGTTCATACACTAAAGACATCAGACTAATGATGAAAATTAATCAGTATTTATTGCAGAGATACCTTTCATACTTGCAAAGAAGTCTACTAGGTAGTGGGCCTCTTCTTGAACCCGATGCTCCAGACCTCTTTTCCCCAGGCCAAGGTTGCGTAGAGTCCTCAGTGCAAACCTTCTCTGCTGCTTCCAGGTGTGACCAGTTGCCAACATAATGCCTGCATCCATTCAAGGAAGAGCTCTTTATCATGCTAATATCTATTATAGACAAAGACTACATTAAAAGATTTACTAAACCACAGAATATAATCAAAGTATGGCATTACCTATGAACACAAACAGAAAGGAACAGCTGTGGCATGTGAGCAGGGCTGAAATGGACAAACTCAACTGGGTAATAAGAAGACTTGCAGGATTAATCTTCATCCAAGACAACCACTTATCTCTAAGTTCGACAGCTGCTTCTCTAGATGCTCTCTGAAGTGCTTGCCTCCCTCTCTCTTCTGTGCTTGGAGCTCACCTGACCAGGGTAATGATTCTCATGAAAGGAAGAGAGGAAAGAGTTTTGACTGTCCACAGTCAGGGAGAAAAGTTCCTGTCCACAGGGCAGAAAAATTCAGTGCTTGAGGTTTGTGACAAATACCTTCAGAAGGAATAAACATCAGATACTAACAGAGTCTTTAGCATCGTGTAAGAGTCACCAGTGAGACTCAAATTAGAAATATTTAAGGAATTAGGCTTCCTTAAAAAAAAGCCGAGGTCCCAAACTACCACCGCTTCATCTCATCGCCTCTGAATCTGCTCCAGTGAATATTTCACACAAGGCATTATGAATCTTTTTGCTTTTGATGGTCTTTTCCTCTTCCTACTATCCAAAGGCTCTTTCATCCCTCCCTGCTTTGAAGTTCAGCTGGCAGTCATTCCTCATAGACAAACCCTGCTCCTGTGGTACCTTTGGAAAAGGTTACAAGCTACAAAAGAGCTGCAATTTCTCAAGCCAATATTTATGGCAGGAAAATCTCACCTTTTCCTTTGGCCATTGCTCTGAAGAAAGGAGACACTAGTCTCCCAGAAACGTCTTCAGGGTGCATGGTCATACCATCCTTAACTGCTTGAAATCCACTCAGTACAATCACTGGGGCCCGCCCAAACCATAAGGTGAATATGTTGCCATGAATTTTTGCCAGCTATAGATGGGAGAGAAGCCAGGAAAGCACAGGTGAAATCCCACACGCTGCAAACAAGCAGATGAAGCTGTTTTACATTGATTACAGGACCAGCCCTAAGGTGGAATGATGTTCTCCATCTTTCCCACAAGATTACAATTATCTGTAATAAAGCATGAATGTCTTTTCCAGCATTCACTGTTGGAAACCACTGAGTATTCCAGCTTTTCAGAGCCACAGATCTATGTCAAGAAATGTTAGGTAGCTTTTATTACTGTATATAAACCAAGGCTCAGTTCACAATGATTCATGTGATAAAGGATATTCTCTATGCATTAATTTATTTCAAGAGGGTTTCTATCATTTGTACTGGTAAAGTGGCACAAAGGGAACACTGAAATGTCAGAGGAGTAACCAGCTTGTAGAGACTGGATCAGTTACTTTCTTCTTTCCCTCTGGCCATTTGCATATTTAGGTACTGGAGCTTGAGTAAGACCGTTCTGTCTCACGGTGTCCTTACTTCCTGTCTGAACCTGCCATTTGGTTGGAATAACTGGCATGCCTCATCTAAATTGCAGTGACAGAAGTCACTGGAGTTGTCTATTGAGGATCCTGAAAGCACTGCAAGAACCAACAGAATGAAACAGAGATGGCTTTGTGCACAGAAGTACTCCTCAAAAAACAACTAACAAAAGGTTTGTGGCTTTTTTTAAATCCTGAAAATACAACAAGCATATACACACATAGTGCATCATAAGTATCTATTTACTGCTCAAGCTAGAGAGTGACAGTGCTCAGAAAGTTAAAAACCATGCTTTGAAATTAATTTTTTTAAAATAGTGTTTCTTTTCCCCAATTTCAAATCTGACATAATATCCCTAAAGGTATTTAATCCTAAATGATATCGATTTTCACACGACTTTTTAAAATTTAGTGTTAAGGGCTGGTGGAAGTATATCAGGTTTCACATTAATTTGTCAAATTCAATGTTAAAAGGTGATGGGGTTTAAGCATCAAAATCATTTTCACACATTCAGAACTTCCAATACCAGTTTTCTTAGCTTGACAAACTACTTTACACTGCAATAACTTTTTCATATTTTGCCAACCAAATCAGCAGTTCCAAACCAAACCAAGTGCAATATAGTAACAGTGGCTAGTGAACAATTACAGTATGTTACCAATGTAGTTTTGGGAGAGGGTGTTTTCACATAGCAAACAACATGAAAAATGGGAAATTACAAAGACTTTTAAACAATTAGGAGTTTCTGAAAATAAATACCTTCATGAGGAGATCACGATTAAACTGAAAGTTCAGCTGTATCAAGGTCCCAAAAATTGGGAGAGGGATTGGTCCAGGAGGAAGCCGTCTCCGTGCTCGTTGCAACTTAAAAAACTGCATAATTAGAAGAAATACAGCGAAGGCTATAAGAACTTGACTGATTGTCAACATTTTAATGTCTGCTTTTACCAGCTTGTCTTTATTGAAAATAGTCTATTGCAGCTATTAAGGCTGGTTGCTCAACCAGTTTTTTCATAAGAGTTTAAATTTCATATAACAACTATTCCCTGCCCCTAACCCTCCCTCTTTGTTATCAGCCACTCCCTCTTTGTCCCACTCATTACATTCTCATGCTCTAGCATATTTAATAGATGCATACGCCTCTCCCTCTTCTCATTCAGATTATATTTATCAAAGACAGATCACAGGATTTGTAGGAACGGTGTCTTAAAAGACTAGGGCCGAGATTTTCCAGGCAATGTAAATACGCATATCCACACATAAATTCTCCATCTAATGTTCTGAAAGAATTGTGGATGGCATGTGCTCCTACAAATACTTCATGAATGCTTTTAGAAAAGCAATAGCCATACATATAGATTAAGCATACAAATGTAAGTGGATATTAAATCTTGGAGTTTTTAAAATGTTTTGTATATATTCCATGTACACGTATATCCAGTAATGGCAAGGCCGAAAAGATAAATGTAGGCTTTTAACTTTTAAGATAGATATCTGAGTATCTAATCCTCAGGATTAAAAATAAAAGGATATTTTGAGCAATCATCAGAAAGCTTGCCAGAGAAGTAAAGCATATACTTATAGAAAGTATATCTAGCATGAAACACACTGATTAAAAAAAAAAGGGAAAAAAACCAAAAACCTAGTAAGAATCTTGATCTACAACCAGAACTAAGGGCCCCAGCAAGAACTAGTCAGGACATGTGTGTGCCACACTGGGTAACTTCAGAATAAATGCAGTCTAGCCAAGGCTCTTTGCCAACCCTCAATACACGCAGTAAGTATAAACCTGGCATCAGGGAAGTTTACATGCCTGCAATCAGACCATGAAAACCACATGAGAAGGATCCTGGGCACCACAAAATGCTGACGGTTACAGCCCTGTGTTACAGATCTAGATCATATAAATGCTTCCCTGTGAAAAACACCCGTCCCCTGAAAGCAAAACACTCATAAAAGAAATACATTTTCACTAACCTTCTGAAAACCTGCCAAGATGACTTGTGCATCAAGTTGCTTCTTTCAAGCGCCCTGTCTTTGGGACAGAAACTATTTCACAGGATTTGTGGCTCTGGGACATGAAAAACCCTTATCCAGAAAGAACAGCCTGAAGTTTGCTAGCCCACAGTTTCCAGACCTCCAACTCAATTAGCCTCCAACCACTGCACTTCGTTACCACTAAAGCATGACTAATTAAAGTTTATTAACCAAGAAATGAATGTTTCTGCAAAAGTTTTGCCTGTTTACAATAAAAAGCTTATTTTTCAAGGCACTCTCAAATTTAACTTTCTCCTTCAATAGGGAAAGAAAAATTCTCTTTAAAAAGAAACTATGGTAAGTTTTACCTGCTCTGTATCCAGTGTAATTTTACAAATTCTACTTAAAATTCATCAATTTATGAGAATTTTTCATTTGTAATCCATGTAGTACACTCCTTGGCCATTTAGATATTCAAAGATTTTCCATCTAAATAATTTTTCTCAACAGGAAGAGTAATTTTCTCCAGTGATCTTCTCCGTGGGGAAATGAAGGCGGCTCCAGGGTTGCAGCCTCACAGCAGCACCTCTATTTCTTTCTTTAGCCTTGCAGCCTTTTCACGTTATCAGTTATTTCTCACAAATCCAGGTATTCAAATACCATTGGTCCCTTCAACCTTCTGTCAGACTCACCCACATCTTTTGTCGTACTCTTAACACCAGCCTGAAGCTCTTCCTTCCTTATTCCTTTGCCATCATTTCTGCTAACAAGTTCCTCTGATCTAGGGACCCATGTCTCCTCTCATGCTCTGGCCACTTCAGGAGGCTTTAAAACCTTTTTCCTGGTGGTGTTTTCCTGAGGCAGGGAGACAATTTCCTGTCTTTTCCAGACTTTGGCCCTGTGCTTCCCTCCATGATGCCAAGGCCCTGCCCTAGCAGCAGTCACGTCTGCCTTCCCCATCTAAAATGGGGGCACACCACAGGGGCAGGAGCAACCAGGAAAAAATAAAAGGCAGGAAATGGAGCGGAACAGAAAGCAGATTGGTACTTGCAGTTACCACTGTGCTGGAGAAGGCAGTGGGCATGAGGAGGCACCCCCAAGCCCCAGCCCTCCTCCATCCCATGTGAGGCAGCCATTCTGGGAAGCTGCTCAGTAAGGAGGCACGCAGTTCCCTCCAAAGGGCTGCATGACATCGCTGCATAAACCATTCCCCCGTGAGCTGGCAGCCTGCCCTCCCCTCAGGTTGTCTCCAGGCTCCAGTCCAGGTGATTTTTTTCCCCAGATCTTTCTGCAACGTTTGCCTGTGACAGCTCGGTTGTCTCCCTGCTGCCCACTCAAGATGGCGGTCACAGCCTTCTCTCCAGGCTGGCTAGCTCCCAAAATGGCTTCCCTACCACAGCATGAGGCGGTCAGTGGCATGCATCGCATCACCCGAGCCTCTCCCTTCTTCCTTCACACTGGTCAAAGACCAGATTTCTCTCTGGACTCAGCTGAACTTTCCCTGTATCTCCTCTTTACTCAGCATCGCCTCCCTCTTCCAGAGGCACCCCATTAAATTCCCATCTTTCTCTCCACCAGGTAACAATCTAAAACTTAAAGAGAATATATATGTTTTAACATTGTGTTTCTATGTCAGGCAACAAAGATTCAGTTTAAATTCCAATATCCATCTTAGATCTCCAGTTTCTCCAGGACTAGCTTTGTTTCTGTCAGATTTTCAAGTGTGAAACTCTGAAACATTGGGGTCCACTTAATTTTTCCCAGATATTTCTCTAGGATTGCACAGCTTCTTGGACCATGCATATTAAACACAATAACTCATCCCCAGTGATGATTTTTAAGTACTAAACTTTTTCAAGCCTTTTAGCAGAAACCAGACATTGCAGCATGCAGCCAAAACCCTCACAACACAACAGGTTTCCTAAATGATGAAGCAACATCTGCAGGGACTCAGTCTAACACCAGCGACATGGAAGATCCTGGGAGCATGGGTTGAGATTCAGAAAACCAATAAACAAGGATTGAGTAATTTTTGTTTCATGTGCAAAAATGGTGATACTCTGACGCTGATTACATTCTCCAAAACTAAACACATTTTCACAACAAAATTAATGCAGTTGACTATTAGCTATTAGCAACAACCTACGGAGGGAGGAAAGGAGAAGCTGGCGCTTACCCACTTGGTCTTTTTTTCTTAAGCTTTCTGACAACAACTCCTTTTTCAAAATGGTATTTTCTTACTGCTGTTAGTGACAATAAAGCCTCAGGCTGCTTTCTTCAACAATGACGTTATTCCCCTGTGTCTTCTGCTTGTGAAGTGGCTGCAATCCATACTGTCATTATCAGCTTTTTGTCTTAATGTATACAAAGCAATGCTGTTAGGGAATATAACTATGGCTACTCTGCATGTAATTTAAGCAACTGTATAGAACAGGGAAAGACAAAGAACTGCATAGTGTAGGAAAGACAGTAAAAACAGAAAAAAGATACAAGATAGAATGAGTAAGAAGATGGAAGATACTAGAATGAGGAACATCTGCCAGATATATTACAACAGATGGGAGTGAGGCGAGATGAGAAGAATAGGTGGAGAGATTTCAGTACGGAAAACATAAGAAGGAACAGCAGAGAGCAGAGGCCTAGAAAATAACCAAAGAAAATCTTGGAGAGGGAGGACATTGTATAAGGAAGAATAGGAAGGGAGGAATGTGCAGGGGAGTTGAAAACACAGGTGTAAATAAAGCACATTAAATAGAAAGGAGCTGAACCAGCAAGCAGCTACATTAGAAGGCAGGGGAGGGTAAAGACATGTTCTTACTCTCTTAAGAGTCTTTTTGTGCATCGATTCAGAGTTGAGCTCTCTACCAAGTTGAAAGAAATTGGCTAGAACTCCCTCCAAAGGCAAATAGTAAAGAGGTCTTATTATTAATTTCATATGTGTTTGGGAATTATCACAAGGTACTTCAGCCCTACCTGGATTCACTACAGCATACACAAAGTGTGCATGGTCCTCCGGAAGCTTATTTCACATCAGCCTTTGTGGCAAAGAGTGAAGCCCAATGCAGCCAAACTGGAAGCAAAAATTGAAAGCAGGAATGCAGACCATGCAAAAGAACACCTGAAGTGGATTTTGAAAATGAGATAGAAACAAGAAAAGGTGAGTAGAGTGATCTGTGGGGAATAGATGGCCAGTACCTTCTTATATGTCTACTCCACACCAGTCCTGCACCTTTTTTTTGCTTGGTGTGGACTGCATGCCCTCCCAGAATGCTACATTACTTACAGGAAAAATGGGGCATGTAGCCACCTTAAGCTGTTAGTCCCTCTCTGCTTTTCTACAAATAGCATCAGCTCCTGAAGGCAGAAGGACAAAGCCACCATGTTTTTCGTAGTGAGTTCAGCTGGCTGCTCTCCTTCAGTAGGCACCAGAAAACACGATGAGGACAATGGCACAAAAAGGGAGTGCCCCAGGAAAACCAGGATTCTAGTTTAGATTATTTCTTTCCTAGATTTGTCTCTTAGCCCTAGAAAAGGGATGTAGAGAGCTGGAATAGTGGCATTTCACCCTCTCCTTTCTAAAAGGGGAGCAGAGCTTCCTTTGGAGCCACTACACGCAGCTTATATAGCAAGCACATTCAAAGCTGAATTTCATGCTCTGAAATGTTTGCATTTAATCTGGCACATGTAGTTTTCCTTAGAAAGTATGAACAGACACTTACCTTGGATTACTACAGCAGAAGGGTATGCAGATATGGTTTTATCTCATATTTGGTGAAACCGCAGGATTACATTTCAGTTTATCTGGGAATATTTTATAATGTACTCAGATACTTAAAGCCTAAACATCCAAGGCATATTAAGAAGAATCCGAAAAGAAAATCTCATTAATTCTCGAATGACCCCTAATAACTTCTCTAGAGGCTGAGCTCAAAACTGTACTTTTAGTCCAGGGTCAGCCTTGACTCAAGAACAAAAATGAATAGCAAAAAAATTTGGATAAATGAGAAAACTAGGTCAGTTGGAAAGATTGTACAGACTGTAAAGGTAACGGAACACTTTGGAGAGGTGACACAAACACGGGGAAGAAGAGGAGGCAGAGGTTCTGGAGGGAACAAGGGTGTTGTACAGGTAGGAAAAAAAAAGTAATTTGTTGACACTTTATAGCTTCAAACCTTACTTGGTTTTGAGCTCAGTAGACACTCTAACCGGTGGTGCAGCTGGAGCTAGCCTGGAATATGGTTGACCCACCCTGGAAAAGTAAAATGGCTGTGGGTTGTTTTATAACTGAGGCACGGGATTCATATTACTTTATTTGATGGAAAATGTATTTATGAGGTTGCTTAGGCTCCATTTTCTTTATAATTGCTAAGTGCAGCCAGCAGCATAATTTCTTCAGTGCTATCTACCAGCTATTCTTTAGGATTAGTGATTTTTAACTTTGGTGCTAAAGGCAAGGTGCTGCTGCTGTCATTGCCTCTCCTCCTATCCACTTGGATAGAAATGAAGCACACCCTTACCCGTGTGGAGCTACTGCCAGTTCCAGCATGGAGAGGATTTCACACCAATCATCTACCTGTCTGGACATGCTGCCATCCAGCCCGCAGCAGTGAAAAGGGTTGAACCATCCCATAAAGGTAGTCCTGCAGGGGTAGAAACTGGCAGCCTGAGTTTCATCCTGCAAGAGGTTACTGATTTCACACATCTCTGCCTGTTAGACTGGGGTGTTTTAAAATACAAGGTAGGCAGAGGTACCTGAAATAAATACAGACTTCAGTTCCACAGATGGCACTACCAGCTAATCAGTGTATAAAACTAATCCTTCTTAAGTTGGCATAGAGTATCCACTTTGTATGTCATATAGGAAGAACATACTTCCAATACTGTAAAAAAAAATATCCTTTGTCAACTGTCAGTAACTGAACTAGCAAAATGTTGAATACCCACTTTTGCCACGTCCTTAAGCACCATGCTCATAAAGGGCTTTAAGAAGTCTTCAATAGTGCCAAATCTTCTGTTGGTTGTGATATGCTAATTTATGCTGACTCATGTGAAGTCAGCTAACCATGATAAAGAATCCATTGAAGAACTAAAAAAAAATAAATGAAGCTGAATAAATTAGTGAGAGATCCAGAACAAATAACAGCAGATGACTACCTGTCATGAAAAAGGCATGTTCTCATGTTGCTGTCAACCAGTGGGCTCATAAAAAAGAACAATTTATCAACACCTTGTGTCTGCTCCCTTCTGTCATTTGTCTTCCAATCCTTTGCACTTTGCCTGCATAATGAAAAGCTCTCTACACCTGCCTGATGAAGCCACTCCTTTATTTTCATGTCAAGGGCTGAAATACTACCTGTTTTAGTGGGTGAAACCCTGAACTGTCGTGACAGGGGTCAATGATAGAGTTGTATACAACAATCTTGCACAACAACAAACCTGATCAGTTTAAGGAAATGTCATCTCAGACCATGTTACCTGCCTTCCTAGAAAGCTTCCTCAAGCTTCCTCCCAAGAGATTCTTTTAACTCCTTCGCCCACTAATATCAGACTGAAAGACCTCTAAGCCTAGCTCCACAAATGCAACTGTGGTTAATGAGAAAGAATGCACAGATTTTTAATCATGAGACTTCTAATGTATAGACTTTTCTTCAAGCTCTTTCTCTGTAAATACTCTTTCCAGTTAGCAATAAATAAGGCCCAGTTCTAATTCTTCCCTTAATATCTTTATTTGTTATGCATCAGGAGAAATTTACCAAGATTTTCCAAACAGAAAAGAACAACAAAAAATTAACTCTTTGTAGGTACAATCCTCAGGAGGCAACTATCTGAAAAGCATTTTTCAGGGTAGTGATTAACCAAATCAAGAGGAAAGCAAAAATCTTAAGACATGCAAAAAGGAATTCACATGCAGTAACAATCTTGCAGAGTAAATCTTCCTTGAATCTGTGCAGCACCATTTCCTACCGAGGAATGGCACAGAGCTGATAGGGAGGTGGCTTCATTGTGCTCCCAAAAACAAGCTTTGTATTGACTTCTTTGACTCCTTCTGGCAGGGTGAATGTGAATGCCTGTAACAGGGTGGAAAAGACAATAAAGAGCTCCATCCTTGCCAACAGCTCCCCCATACATACACGGTGCCCTGTGAAAAGACAGAAAAGGCAATCAGCCAAAGGATTTCTATCACACTTGCCTTTCTAACCTGCTTGGGCATTTTGTTTGTTTACTTGTTTTCTGCAGACTTTGTCATTTAATGATTCAGAACTGAAAGGCTGCGTGTATTGCCATTGAAAGTTTTAATCTATATTCATGGCAGGCAGCAAGACATTATAGAAATGATCACCAGGGTTGCATGGTTTACACATACAGCCTTCCTAGCACTATGCATTTCACTGCTATGATCTCGATAACTGGATCTCTCCTCCAAGAGAAACTGGATCTGTCTTCCAAGAGAAACTTTTCTATGTGTCATTCCTTCGCTGCTAATCTTTTCTACATGCTACTGGACTTCTCTCTTCCTGGAGATTTTTAAAACAGTGGAATGTGTTTATACACCTATTTGTAGATGTCTTCCCAGTTATGTTGGGGAATGAATGAGTCTTAAGTTGTTATCACATGGAGTAAATAAATCCCTGTTCAGTGCACATACCTATTGAAAACGGTAAGAATGCTTCTCTGTTTACAAAGTTTCCATCTTTATCCAGAAAGTGGCCTGGGTTGAACTGATCAGGTGTCTCCCATTTTCCAGGATCAGACAGAACAGAGTCAATATTTGATAAAATTATGGTGTTCTGAAAAAAGAAGCAGCAGCTTCAATTCTGTCTTATTGTTCATGCTAGTCAGATAAGCAAATAATGACAAAGGAGTAAAGAATTTAAAGTCCAAATTTAAAGTCTAATTTTTTCAAATATGAGATCAAGCTTTAAAAACATTTCCTAAAAAGTTTAAACTTTTGAGAATGTTGTGACTTCCTTTCCTTTATTACTTGCTGTCAATAAGTTCAATAAAATAAATGGTGAGGATTTTATAATGTTCATATTGTTAAAATGTGTTGCTTTTGTTTTTCCTGTTGTCACTAAGTATTTTTATTACTTATTCAGCTTTTGAGTTACAGAATATCATTAATATCAGTTTAATTTTTCCCTTTGTTACTTGATAATTTCTACAATGCTAGGGTTGCTTTAAGCAGATCCAGAAAAAAGGAATGAAAATGAAACTACATGAAAAGCTGTAATGGGAGAATATTTAGAAACAAGCCCTAACGTACCTTTCAGTTACAAAATTTGAAAATACTTTAGTTGCATTACAACATTTGCAAGATACTGCATTTAAAAGTTTTGATATGAAAATAATTTCAAATCTCCAAGGTTTTCAGTAAAACCTTTTTTCCATTTTTGATAGCCTCTGTTCACCAGCTGATAAGCCATTTTGACAAGGGACAGACCTGAGATTGATGGAAATTAATATGCTTATTTCCAGTCACCATTCACAAGTTTTCAGTTGAGAGAAATAATGATCTAAGAACCTACTAATGGTTAGGACAAAGTGCACATTTCCTTGCAAAAGGCCAGCCTTAGAGACAGTCATAGCTTGGGGACACTGCTGGAACCAATAGGACACAAGAGTTCATGTCCCCAGTCAGGGAAACCCTCAAAAGCCTTTCTAAATGCATCTAATGTACCAAAGCCTTACTGATATCAGCAGTTCTCAATCACAGTTGCTTTTCAACTAAATGAGCAATTAAATCAGAAGAAACTAAAAAAAAACAGGGTTTTGGGAATCGCTAGCTGAGGTGGCTTCAGTCATTAAACTGTTATGTTAAATCAGTTTTAAAAACTGCTACAAGTGTACCAGACATCAGATATTCAAATATACAGTGTACTTCTACCTTTGGAACAGGAAATCCCAGCAGCTCTGTGTCCTTCACGGTCTGTCTGGGAAGTGCAATTAAGACTATATTACTGTATCGTTGGATCTCGTGAATTACAGCGTTTGTGTAGGGCAACTTTTTTCTGTCCTCATAGCAAATTAAATGGGAACAACCCACAACAGCATCCAGCTCCTTCTGGACTTTCTCTAAGGAGGAATATTCAGCTTTAAATATACAACAAAATCTACAAACTCCATACTCATAATTTTTCCTATTGCTTTTTACACTAAGAATAACATCCCACAAGATGAAAAACATATTTTCTAAAATAAGAATGCCTTCAAATTCCCATACAGATGACCTGAATAAAATTTGACACTGAAATTGTTTATAGGTTGCATACCCAAGTAATACTTCAAAAATAATGGTAATAAAGGTGTTCTATAAGAATATTTATGTTCCTGTTACACTTACTGCTCTGAGGTAATTTATAAAAAGTCTTCTATTAATACTTATTTTTACAACTAGAAAAGGAAATATTAATCGTGTATTAGAAGACCAGTTTAGTAATTCATCAGTGATTGTTCTTCACTCAGAACCACAGAGATTCTGCTTGTCATCTACTGATGGCCTAATTGCTACTCTGCAATTACCTTGGGAAACACACAAATTAATTTTTCTCGAGGACTTTTTTTTTTTTTTTTAATTTAAAATCTGAGCTGAAATGGTAATTTCTC
Source organism: Phaethon aethereus (assembly GCF_964289735.1). Classification (NCBI taxonomy): domain Eukaryota; kingdom Metazoa; phylum Chordata; class Aves; order Phaethontiformes; family Phaethontidae; genus Phaethon; species Phaethon aethereus. Next base: position 18,263,968 of record NC_138585.1, read on the forward strand.
ATCTCAAATTTTAGTCTTTTGAAGAGCTGTTCGGTAACAACAGTTTCTCCTTACCACTTCCACAATTTTCTTCTATCCAGCCTCCTGCTGTGCCTGTTACCAAGCTTAAACTCTCAAATTTGAGGCCTTTGAAGCAATTTGTATAGCTTTTAATCCTTTCTATGCTGTACACTCTGACTCTTTCACTTTTTTTACTCTGCCAACCTTTATCCTTCTTCTGTGAATATCACTGTTAAAAGCGCATAGTTTCAAGCTACTCAGAGTGATCTTTTTTTTGTTAATATCTATTTATATGGAGATATCTATGTTTGAAGTTTTCAGCTTCACGGAATAACTACACATATTGGCAACCTCTCACTGTATTGAAATTAATTCTGCTGCAAAGAAGCCAGGAGCACAACAAAGAGTAGCAGTCAGGGGTTGAAAAGGATGACCTGAAGACTCCATCTTGTCCTCAGTGGAAGGCTAATCATTATTGTCAGTGGAGGGCAATGGTGCAATTTATCTCATCCAAGACTAGACTCCTCCATCTGATCAGATGAATCCCACCTGCATTCTGTATAGATCTCTTAAAAACAAAACCTAAAATGACTGGCCCGTATGTTAGAAAGGATACAGCAAGAAACACATACCTGCAGCCCACCTGATTCATACCCTAATAATTAGTTCCTCTACTATTCTTTGAACAAGCTCTACTATTATTTGAACATGTGTAATTTCTAAAGTGTTGCAGAACTGTTTGGGGATGCTTACCTTGAATATCAGGATAAACCACCATATAGAGCAACGCCCAACGTAAAGTGGTGGCTGTAGTTTCTGTACCTGCCAGAAAGAGGTCAAAAATACTCTGGATCAAGTTTTCTTCATCATAAGTAGCATCAGCATCTCCTTTAGTCTGCAGATATGAATTGAAAAGATCAAGTTAAGGCATACAAAAAAGAAGTAAACCACCTTGCATCATAGGAATATTTACTGACATCATCCAAAATGAAAAAAAAAAAAATTAAAGGGCCAGAAAATAAAACTTTGTGAATAATATTAAGTTATTTTCTAATATTCTCCAGCACATTTGTCAGTTTATCCTATCCACATATACATTTTGTTCTTCCATCATGACAAAGTTCCTGTTTGTACATGGTTTCTAATTCTGTTGCAATTCCCATCATAAGAGTAATTTCTAGTTGTACCTTAACCATATGCAGATCTGTTATTATTGTCATTATAGATAATTTCCCTGTAAACCTAAATTTCCCTGTAAACTAGCAATTACATTATTACTTCATCCTTCTCCCGCCATCTCTTAGTGTCAGCTTTTAAAAATTCCTCTACCTATAAGCTTTTCTATGGAGAAATTGTATACTACTAAATTTATGTTAGACATCCTTCCAATCAAAGGAGCACTTAAAATCCCTTGGTTTTAGTGGAGCGTAAGAAGAGTTCAGAGATACTCACTTTATCTATCTCATCCAAATAGTAATCAATAAAATCTCGATTTTCATTTGGTTTTCCTTTTTCTTTGTGGCTTTCAAGTTCCTTTGCTAATAGAGCATTCACAAAATTTATGCTGGACATAGTCTGTTTAAATGGTGCTAGGAAATGGCTTGCAAGCCAGGGAAACATTTCAGATACCTGTAAAAGAGATATTTTAGATATATGGAATTACTGACATTAGCAAACTAAATTTTAATCCTAACACAGGCTTTTGGGTAGTGGAAAAAGCAAATAAAAGATTCTGATGACTGCATCTTCACCCTTACATTGAAGGGATATTGCCTATCCCATGATTCATGAAAGCCTTTCTTAATCCTGTTTTTCTCTGGAGCAGAATTTCTGTTAGTTTTATGCTATAAAATTTCCATTGTGATGTACAAAGAATAAATGAAGTTCCTCTGTACCCCAGTTCTTTCCTAGGCTGAACTTCAGTGGCAAAGACCTCATACAAAAGACACTCCTGTTTTCAGTTTGTCCAACATACATATAATTTCTAGCTCATCGCTGAAAAAACAGATCCAGGCTGACTTCCTTGACACTCTGAAAACAGTGTCAAGGAAAACCTAACAGTGTCTGAAAACCTAAACCCAGGTTTATTTTCTTGCTGTGGGGTAGCAAATGCATGGGGATTTTACTCAGATACACCTTTTCGTAGATAAGAAGCAAACATATCACAGCTGTGATATGCAAAAGCACTTGACAAAGTAGAAATACTGAGACACGTGGATTCCCTACTGTTTATTTATTGCTCTAAACCTATTCACATTCTTGCACTTATACAACTATAAAACCACATCTCAGCAGAAAAGAAACAAAACACTTTTTACATTAATTACATTCCTCTACTCCATTTCCCTTTCTCTTTTCCCCTCTTATAGATCACAGCATGTCCTTCCAGTTTACAGAGGTACTGCAGCTTATGTATTAGATCATAACCCTTGGCCTCACCTATTTAAATGGCAGCTGCGTTACAAACATTTATCTTCCCAAAAACCTATTCAGATTCCTGGCTTATATTTCTTCTTTGTCCTACTGCATGATTTTGCTTAAAACTACCTGTCCACTTACCAGGAAAACAGATTAGTACAGACCATCACTAAAGGATTGTACATCACTGTGAAAGCACTGTGGAGAGCAGGAGAGAATGAAATATTGGACTAGAATGCTTTTGTTAGCTGTGGACACACTATTATGAGTTTTTAAGAACAGCTTACACATATACCTACTGAGAGCAGTTTGGAAATAGCTGAATCTCTGTTTACCCTGATTAGAAGATAGCTTAGGAATCATTCCCCCTGCATCTTCTGGGAGAAAAAAAATCATAAGTAGTTTTATTTTTTTTTCTTTTACCAGAAGTATCAAATTAGTCCTCAAATTCTCTAGGGTCTTGATTATGGCAGTTACCAGTTAGTAAGAGATGGTCGAAATCATGCAAGATACAAAGCCAGATGAGTTCCAGCAAGTTCTGCAGAAGCAGGTTCCCTTATACATTGGTAAATTGACTTCTTGGCTATACAGAGTATTGTGGTTCCCATTCATAAACGGTAAATGATAAAATTGCCCTTGTTTGAGGTGATCTGTTCCACTGTTTTTGCAGCTGCAGTCACAGCTTCACACAGAAGCAAGAGAGCAATTTTTTCTGTCCAATGGACCAGATGTGAAGTTAGGAGCTGCTGTCTTGGATAGAGACAAACATCATCCAGCAGCTAATGGAGAGTGACTTCCAGCTGAATTACTGAATTGTCCTAAGGACATGCAGAGGTGGTACAGGTGTTTCTGCCAAAAACTATAGGAAAAAGCTACCATTAAGCAATTTCTTGATACGTTACATTTGCACAAAGCAGTTGCTCTACTTCAGTTTCTATGAAGTTAGCTAACAGTAGTAAAGGAACTAGTAAGGACTCATATTACTTTTGACATTTGTTGACAGTCATATGATTTCCTAGAGTGAAGAAAGCTTCTTTGTCAGACAGAATTTAAGATAATCTTATTCCAGAGCTTTTCAGATATTTTAACCTATATTTTACTACTGAGTTTCAGTTATAGTTTCACACACTAGATTTGTACAGGTAGCACTTTTGCAAGAAAGTCCTTTGTACATCTCCCAAACATGTAGCAAGCCTATATGTTTCCATGCCTGTCCACCAAACATGGGAAATTTCTGTGCCATGATGAAGCATAAACAATTGAAACAAGTTTTGAACTAGGCATCTGGAAGTTCTGATGCATACTCCAGTAATTCTAGGTGCACTAGTATTTATTTTTGTTATAAAAGTAACAAGCAAGTTGCCTTTTTCATTGTCTATCTATATAAAGTAAACAAACAAACAAAAAATCATTTTCCTCACAAAAAAAGAGATGCTGTTCACAAATGCTGTTATAGTATCAATGGATTCAATCAAGCGGTGAAATTTTTCATCATCTTCAGAAAAGCGATGTCCAAAAATCACAGAACAAATCACATTTGAGACAGTATGAACAACAGGCATAGTGGGGTCCAGAGGTTTTCCTGTAAACACAGTGAACAGCATTCACCATTAACACTTACTGTTCCTCCTTTTCCCATTGAAATGAGAGCTGATAACATTTTATAAACAATTCTGATGTTAATTAGATTGCTGGATGGCAAATTGCAATATGTTGGTAAAAGGAATGAGTAAAAAGTAATTTCAGACACCTAAAAAGCACTGTTGGTTAAAAAAGGCAAGACTGCTGATGGGAAAGGAATAGTAGTAGTTATAAAAATACCCAGATTTCACAGAACCTTGGCATCAGTAGATCTCATGTGTAGCAATAACCAGTGTACAAAAAAAGTCAGCTGAGACATTGTATGAATAAGCAGCTGAATTGAAAAGAGACCACCTCCTATTCTTTCCTCATATCCTTTACACCTGAATAACAGAACCATTGAACATACCTATAGATTCACTCCGTTATTCAGCAGCACAATCTGAAAAAACTTCCTCTTCTACTGAGGAGGCTACCACAAGCCACGTGAGCTTTCTCCACTGTACTCCCCAGAGCAGAGCCATAGGGTTGTGTAGCCTTGGTCAAAGCTTTTAATATTCCCTGACTTGTTTTTCTTTTCTGCAGAGGGATATGGGGTGTTGTGACATGTATTTTCTTACTGTTTGCTTTTGCCCTGATTCTGTGACCATGAGTAATGTAAAGCTGACTAAGTAATAACACTAGCAGACAGGGACCATGGAGTCTCAGTTCTAAGTTCATGCTGTGGGGTTTCACATGTAGCACTTCTGCAAGGAAATGTCTCATGCAGATCATATGATACAGACTTCTGAGGCTCAGCTCTGCATGTACACTTTAAATCCATTTTTGTAATCAAATAGTTTCAAAAGCTACAGCTGACCCATTCTTCAGCAAAATCACCTATTGCACAGACTGGCCTGCATGCTGAGTCACATACCGTTTGTTTTCTGTAAGTACTCCACCAGGTGACGGGCCTCCTCTTGTAGTCGATACTCCTGGTCTTTTTTCCCTACTCCCATTTTCCTCATTGTTGCAAGTCCAAAACGCCTCTGTTGCTTCCAGAGACGACCATTAGAGAACATAACACCTAGAATTATAATGCACTAATTCTGTTAATACTTTGTAAATTAATGAATTGATACAGTTAATACATCAGAGAAGCTTCTCTTTCATTCTATTTTTTTTAAATTTTTGCCAGCAGTCCAGCAGCATTCCTCTTTCCTCGTCTTTCTTCTTCTAGTTGAGCCATCTGTCTCCTGTATAGAAACTCTTACAATAGCTATATTCTGACATTATTGTTCCAACAGAATCAAAAAAAGAGATGTTTCATAAATACTCATGGAAATACTAACATTTTTTCCACTGTAAATTAATGACTTTGAGGCTCTAAATCAGTTTCCAAAACCAGGGTTAGAACACACAAAAAGAATTTATGAAAATAATAATTACCATTTCCATGAGTCAAAATGTGAAAGGTAGTGCTTGTTGGCCTTCCAGCAACGTCTTCAGCGTGGACAGTCAGACCTTCCTTCACTGCCTGAAACCCTTGCAGGACAACTATAGGAATGTTTAAAACCCATAAGGTGAAGACATTACCGTGAATTTTGGCCATCTGTAGAACAAAGCAGCATCAGAACATGGGTGAGAACCAGTACATTTAAATCAAATGAGATGAACCAGACCTTTTCCCTTGGCAGATGCCTCAGGGGTAATGGACCTTGACAAGAGAGCAGCAAATTTATTCTTATATATAATATAGCTTGAAGTCAGGTTTCTATCTAAAGTCTCATTTACATCAAGATGTTCATAAAATGTCAGACAGCCAATACTTCCAATGTCTGTGATGCTATTTGTCACGTCTTATAATTCAAACCCATTGCAGATTAATTCTTACACTTTTGTAAGGAGAAGACGTTAGCTCATGAGTTTTACGTGAACTATCCACAGATTCCCTTTTGTGAATTAAGTGTAGCAAAAGCAGCTGAGGAGCTGAGTAAAGCAGGAATCACCCTCTCCTTTGTAGCTCAGCTGTCATAGCCTTGTCTCCACAACACTGTGCACACAGACACCACTAGAAGTAGGCAGGACAGTCCTTTTCCTGGCTGGAGAATCAGGAGCTGGAGAAGTAAAAGGCTGAGGGAAGTGCAACAGTATGAAGATCAAAGTAGCAACTCTGTGGGGCAGTGTAGGCTGGGAAGAGTGGGGAGCTGCCAAAACATCCCAAGAACTGCAGTAGAGTACAAAATTTTGCTGCCTGGGAGCAAAGAAGAGGGAACAGATATGCATATTAGGCAAAAATGTATATGCATGTGCTGGCACAGTTGTGTTTAATTTCATTTTTGGGAGGACTAATTCATGGGGTTTGAAATCTTGGGATGAGCAATACTACGCTTCAGGTTTGAGAGGCCAGAAATAGAAGAAAACACAACAAACATGTACTGGCTATAATTTTATGTTCTGGAGTCATACTACTTTGCCTTGAAATATGCAACTTGGGAGAAGAGAACTGGCAAGACAGGGAAGAACTGGGGAAAAGGAAGGCTGAGAACAAAAAATGAAAGTGAGGTACTATTACTTACATATTTAAATGTTAAATATTTAATATATATGGTGCAAGGAATATAAAACACGAGGAGAAAAATTCTAGAAGTGCTGTGCATTACAAACAGACCTTAGAAAAGAGTTTGAGTAATAGGCAAACACTGAATTAGTTCAGCTACTTAAAAACTCAGTCAGGCTCAGACGACTGAAGTCTCTTGTGAAAGTCTGACTAAATTGCATATCAGAAAAAAAAATGTTCTCAGATCTTTTGAAAAATCTGTTGATTAAGTATAAAAAAATTCATCCGTTCTATGCTGGAAACACATATGCACTCAGTAGCTGTTTCATGAGATATTTATAAACTGCCAGTGCAACAACAGTCAACACACAGATATGCAAAAGACTGCACAGAGTTAAAGACTCTGCTTTAAAATGTATCTTTTTCCTATCTGTAAGACAGGAATATTATCATCAGCATTGTGTTGTTCATCTGCACATAAGGTTTTAATGACATGTTTCGTAGTAAGCTGGAAATTTTCTTACCAAGAAACAGGTATTTTAATGATCCCCACCTAATTTCACATTCATACAATTTAGAATAAATCCCTCTATAGCACTCAAAATAAGACTATGTTAAACACTCACATTTACTTTTCAATCAGTTTATGAGTCCATTAATTTGTTACCTGAAAATACATACTTTTTTAAGGATCTCATGATGAATTTGAAAGTTCATCTGCAGCAGATTTCCAAAGATGGGGTATGGAGTTGGTCCAGGAGGAAATAGTCTTCGCATCCATTGCAATTTCAGAAACTGCATAAACAGCAGACACACCACAAAAAATACCAACACCACACTTACTGTTAACATTTCGCTCCCTATTTACAAGGCTACGTTGTCTCTGAAAAACTGCTATGTAGACAGAAGATAGTTCCTCTTTATCTTGCTTTGCTGGTACCTCCCTAAAGAGAGAAAAAGATGTTGAAGCTTCTGTGCTTCTCAGTCCTTCCCTCTTTATCATTATATTGCAGCTACAAATCTGACACTCATCAACTACTCAAGGGGTACAAAACGTGGGTTAATTATAGACTTTCATGTGCCATGACAGTTGCTGTGATAAAAATCTCTGCCCACAGTACTGGTTTCATAAAAAGTCTCTTGCAAGAACAGAGAACTAAAAAAAAAAATTAACAAGAGTTTGATGGTTATAATAGCGTAACACTTAAGTGTCCACACACTCTCTATTCAGCTGCACAGATAAGTGGAGCTGCAAGGTCTTCATGACCAAGTAGAAAGCAAAATTTCTTCACCCCCTCAGCTGCCCCTCAGCTAATTCCCACTGTATTGCCTGCAGCAGGAATAAAAGTGACACGTAAATATGACACGTGAGCTTCTTTCACAAGCGCTCTCATGCAACAGAGCAACTCCATTTGGGAGCTGTGGATTGTTTTTTCTTTATGGAGGTAGGGCCTATGCCTCTGTAAAGGGGTTAATTTTGGACAATACACCTTTGGCACTTCTTCAGCACTTGCTCAGGAGCAGCACTAGCTTAGACTCAGCTCATCTGGCTTAGGCAGGAGCATGTGACACTCTGGAAAATCACCTAGATGACTTAGTTGTTCACATGCCAAACTTACAGAGCTGGCACAGCTAAAAAGAAAAGTTATGAGGTGTTAAGCAAGTTGGTTCACACCAGAAGTGAGGCAGAGAACTAACATTTACAGTCTCACTGTCCAGTGATTGAACTGAGAGCTGGGCTCAAACTAAGAAACTAAATTATCCATTTCAGAGACCACTTGCGTGACTTGTAGTTCCTTCACTTGTGGCATTGCCCTTTTCTCTCTCTCAAACCACTCCCAACTCTGAATTTAGTATTTTCCAAAGTCTCCTTGGGAGGAGGAAGAGTCACGGTTGTGACTGTGGCAGCTGTTCTGGGAGGACACCCCAAACAAAAAGACCCTGTCCTTCTGGATATTCTCTGGAATAATCATTTATTATTCTGCATTGCTCTGGCCCTGGTTGACTGGCTGTTTGGCATCCAGGAGATGTGCTTAACTTACTGGGATTTTCATCCTGGGGGTGTGAAAAAACACCAGCTGCAGGTGCCCAACTCTTGCATGCAGAGGGGCAACATCGAGGCTGGTATTACAACTTCACCATCCAGAAAGCCCACACCCACATTACTCAAGGGCACAGCTGCTGTCCTGCAGATTCTTGTGCCCCCAGCCCCTCCTGGGTAGATGTTAGCCCAACTGTGGGGACCAAGTCCACCACAAGTCATGCTCAAGATCTGTGAGGACAGCCTGCAAAACCTTTCACATTGGATAGTGGCAGAGACTTCAAGAGGATCAGACCAGGCTCCACATGAGTCCTGAATGACATGGTCTCTGCCAGGCTCCATATGGTTTCTGACCCAGGGCATCTATGCTACATAGACTACAAGACCTATCAGTGATGCTTTTGCCTGGTGATATTACTTTCTTAGGATGAACAAAAAAGTAACAGATTCCACAAATATCACTGGGAGAAAGGATGTGGATGTCTTCACGGCCCCTGAGGCTCACCTGCCTTGCCCACTTGCAGTCCCATCTGGCCCCTCCATCCCTTCTGAGCAATCCTGGATGGCTACTCTGCATCTCTCCTGGCTCCCCCAGGCTCACTCTGACTTTTCCACAAATATTAGCCATGTTCTGGTGATTGCACCTCACAGCCTAGAGGTGAACTGCTTGCATTTAGAAAGGCAACTGCCCAACAGCTTTGCTGTGTCTTTGGGAGAAGATGTTAAAGGGGCTACAACTTGCTTTCCTCTTTATACAAGATGGAAGGGCAGGGAAGGGGGAAGCCTGATGAGATACGTGTATTTGTCACGGTTTCCATGAGTGAGAATTGAATGCCTGGGGAGGCGGGGGTTAGAGCTGGCTGACAGCTCAGCAGAGCAGAAAGGTGAATCCTCCTCCTTTCCCTCTCCCCAGGAGAGCTGCTGGCCCATTCTCTTCTCCCCTTCCTTTCAGCTCTCAGAGAAAAGGATTCATTTGCCCTCTACTTAGGCTTTTGAACTGAAACACACTATGGCCTGTGCACTACCAGCCTCACAGCAGCTTGTCTGCACCCCATTACTTACGTTGATGCCCCAAACTCAGTTTCAGGAATAATCTCCCCCTCCCACCCACAAAGCACACAGCTGCTAGGGTGCCTGCTGGGCAAGTACTAGAGGCAGCTATTCAGAGAGGGAGCTCACCCTCCCAGGCTAGTAATAGGGTTTCAGGACATGTTCCCCATCTCACCTGCCTGACGCCCTACCCTGATGAACGATGCTAGGAAAGCACATCTTTTTAGATACTATCTAAGAGGGATTAATATCAACAGCGAAAAAGAAATAGGGCAGCAGAAGCACGCAAACAAAACTTGACTCTTGAAGAGGGCCATCACTTCCCATAACCTGTAGGGAGACAGTCCCCCATACCCCAGATTCATGGCAGTCCCTGCAGAAGTCCCTCCCCAGGATCAGGCCAGCCTTCTCCCTCCTCTTCATCCTTTGGCATCAGCTCACCACTGACGGCTTGGGGGCACAGCATGGGGGCTCTAGAGGGAAAAAGAAACACTCTGTAGGAGCTCCCTTCTCTGCAAACCACCTGCCAAAACAGGGGATGGAAAGTCCTGCACCCAGCACCTTTCCTGCAAACCTGAACTACCTACTTGGTGCCACGCAGGGTCTCTGTGCCCAGCAGTAGGACATGCATGGCCAGGGCAAGTCACAGAAGCGGGATGTGCTCCTCTGCTCTCCTCCATTTTCTGAGTGAGGGCAGGTATCTTGCCAGAGAGAGCGAGAGAGGAGGCGCATCACTGCGACTGCCCCTTAACTCCGACATTGAGGTTTGGGTTGTACTTCTACCAAGCAGCGAGAGCAGCCACATTCACAGTCCTTCCACAGACCTGAGACCAATGTCTTCACCTCACCGGGATCCTCACGTGCCTCCCCCTAAAGTTAGGCCCAGAAAAGCAGCACATCTGCCCAGGCTGGAAGCACACTCTCTGGCACCCAGGGGATGCTGAGGCTGGCCTTGGTGGTTATGAGCTTTCATCTTCAGATGAAAGACTGGTCATGTCTCCAACATTGCTCTCAAAAGATATATGACCACAGAGGGTGCACAGGTGTTGCAAAACCAGCCATCCAAAGGATGGAGATAGCACAAGTCTTGCATAGGCGGGTTGGTGTGCTTTTCCCAACTTCCTAAAAAGCAACTGGTGCATCAAAACATCACTCATCAGTTAACTCCAGAGTGGGAGGGGGTTTGACCACTAGAGACCCTGTATGCCCCCCCATTAAATGAAGGTACTAGAAAGTTAGACTGCGCATGAACTAATGGGTGTTACCTGACAAACAGACTATATAAAATCATAGGTTTGCATCAGTCATTCTGCCACTCTCTCTCTCTGAACACTGAACACTCACCCCATCCTGGTGCCAGTCTTGAGAACATCAGACTCCATGAACTGTCCACAGATCAGTCCTCCTCTCATGGCCCAGGGGAGGAAAGCTTTGTCAGGAGTTCCAAGGCATGAGACAGCCATGAGCTGCAGCCTTGCTAAGAGCAGAAATAACAGACAAATAGGACTGCAACACAGCACACACACAAAAAAAGGAAAGATGAGAAAATTACCTATACACAATCACAGTGAAAACTGTCACAAATACGTGCTAACTTCAGATGCCCATTTGAGAGCATAAGGAATCGTGTTTGAGGTACTGAGGTGTTTTGCAGTACTTGAATTCTTCAAAGTAGATTGCTCTGACATTGAGGTAGGTTAATTTAAAACAACATAATTTAAATGGAATTTCTAATTCCATTTCCAGTTAATAGATGATTGGCATCAATTTAAATACCTTTAATCCCTTCCTGCACTGGCTGATCTTCATTCTTCTCCCAGAGAAAGTTAGGCATTTCAGTATTCCAAGGTAGGGTTTTTTCCCCCCCTAGCAACTATACAAGAGACTATATCTAATTGTTTTATTCCTTGACACTTACTTGGTAGAATTTGCTGTCACAGCCAAGAGTGTTTAAAATGTAGTTTTCTTCTCATGTGCTTCTAGATCTTCTCAGTTATTTATACTTGAGTTTGATATTTCTAATTGTTTTATTGATCTCCCAACAAATTTTATAATCCCAAAGTATGGAGAGAAGAAGGAAGAAGTGAAAAGAATAGAAAATGCAGGAAAGGCGTTGCAAGAGGCAAACAAAAACGGATCTTATCTCTTCATCTAGCTCCACGACTCCCCAACATTTGCCTTAATATTTTTCCCCAAAAATGGCAATAAGAATAGTATCTGTTGTTTGACAAATAAGAGATGGAGGTAGGAGGGAGAGGATGCACGTATCCAGCAGCCAAAAGACCAAAAAGTATAAATTAAGAATTCACCTATATGCAGGTCTTGTTATATTGCATTATACGCTATCTAATTAGCTTGAGAACGTGCTCAAATTTGGGTTTCTGATAATTTGGCTCTTTCATGCAAAGACTCTCACCATCTAAAAAACAAACAAACAAACCCTAAAAATCCAGCTGTGACACTGAAATTATAATCCCTGTTTATGCAATTTATCAGCAATAGTACCAATAAATACTGTCTATCTGCCTTGCATTTGGCTTCATATACAAAGAATAGAAAGACATTCAAATCAGTAAATTAATAGATATCATACTAGTATTGTAATAATATAGGCAATATTTAAATCACAAACTAATCGTTATTAAAGAACACAGTGTTTTCAAAAATACCAGAGTGGGTCAATCGCCTGCACATGAAAACTTAAATCCCTTTGTTGACCAGCTTAAAATTAATTATAAGGCTTTTCTAAATACTCAGATTAAGTTTTATGAAAGCCATTTAGTTCTTCTCCCATTATACTTTAATAAAATTAAGATTGTTTACATGTGGCAACTCCTAGCACAATGAAGTGTTTGAACATTGACTTGCATAGGTCATGCCAGTGCTTAAAATTTTGCTGACTTAGGTCTATTGGTTTGAGATGTTTGCATCCATGCTGACATTGCTGCACTGATGAAATCCCTTCTGTGGGCAGGATCATGCTGCCAGAGATTTGTCAGTTTATGCCTTCTGGAGGTGAAGGACCATCCTGTTGGCAGAAAAGCTCTAACAGCAACATCGATCAAGTTGTTCCTCAGGCTGGACAAGGCAGAAGAAGCAGCGGGATTTGTTATCAACTCACACAATGGAATCGGACTGCAGCATCCATCTGTTTTTGACAAAAGAACCACAGATGTTATAGCCATTTATGTATTTTTTTTTTAAACTCCTCAATCTTGTACTTTAATAAGGAATGTAAAAGCTTAGATAGAGCTGGAACCAAGTTTGGGGAAAAAAATCTCACATGATGTTCACTGCATTGCTAACTCTTGGGACATGAAAGGCAGAACTGGGACTATTGCACCATCCCTCACTGCCAGGTGACCCCAAATAAACAATGTACTCACCCCTTTCTACTGATTTCTTATTTTTCTTACACTGATTTCTCCTCACTTTCTTATTTCTTATTAAATTCGAGGTACATTTTCTCTTATTCTTGATCTTTTTGCCTCATTACAAACAATCTGAAAGAGCAGGTTGCTTTGCACTTCGGAGCAGTACTGACTACATCGACATCAGTTTGTGAATCACAGGTCTGAATATTAGTTTTGAAAACACTGGGCGTGGTAACAATGGTGTGAAAGCTCAGTACTGCTTGGGTCAAAACTAGGAATGAGATAGCCAGAGCATGTTGTGGCAGGCAATCAAAGAGATGAGCATGAAATATTCCTTACTGAAGTCTGTCCCACTAAGACTACAGAGCAGAAGTCTCAAGCAGCTCAAGACTTGTAGATCTATTTAAAAACACAAAGTTAAATGGACCAGGTTCATTCTGAGTGAAAACTCTTCCAGTGCTAGCTAGTTTCTTGGTTTATCTACCACATTTCCTTTTACCTACCACAGTTTTTACCTTTTCCTTTTACACTGGGAAATGAAATTCCAATATCAAGCTACCAACAGCAGAAATAATGCAGTCCAGACCAGCACCTTTCACCTGTGGCCTCCAGACCCCAATGGGTCCACAACCTCTAAGATGTGTTGAAAGATGATTAAGAAATGCAGATTCGTAAATGCTATTCAGCAATGTATAAGAACCTTTTTTCACCTACAATCTCTTAAAAAAAATTTCCCAATGGAGATAGAAGTCCGTTGTAAAAATTTGTAAAAGGACTAGTATCTCTGTTGCTATTTCTTTTTAAGTGACTGTAAGTGAAAAAAGTTTTAAAGCAATACGGATGCTATGTGCCCGCTCCTAAACTGTACCTCCCATTCATTCTCTCATACATCCTACAGTCACAGAGCTGCCCAAAACTTGGATGTCAGCACAGCAGACAACCAGCTACTCAGTCGCCTCATTATACACATTTTTGCAACATCATCTTTATATTAGTAGAAAAACAGAATCCTAGTTTTGCAACAGTGCACAATCCACTCCCCACTCCTGACAGAGCCTACATCAACACAACATAGCATCACAGAGCTAGATAGAAATTAGAGAGCAGGAAAGCCACAGCAGCTTGATCTGCTTGACCCGCTAAGCTCACGCATCTCTCCTGCCAAGCTCTGATGAGCTGCAGCAGCAGCAAGGGCCAGCTTCAAATCTATGGGGGTCTTGATAAAAGCGTCCATTTCAGCCCCCTACCCAGAAGCCTGAGAAAGAGAGTACTGAACCTTATGAGAGTAAGCTCCTTCACAAAAAGATAAATTTTTTTAACCAACAGCATTACATTAAAGAAAGAAAACTCTTGCATGGTGGATAAACCGGGCAACGACAACTAATCCTTGAAGTATAATTGCAATAACAATTGTAAACTCTTTTCCTCAAGGAAGGAAACTGGTAGAGCAACAGAGCATTTGCTACATCCACTAGCAGCCCTCACGTCAACCTCAATTTTTAAATCTTGCTGGGTAACAAGGCCAGCCTCACAGCGTGAGTGGTTTCTGGCACTGGCTCTTCGCTCGCCCTGCTTGGGCACTGTTCCTGCTTCTGCCGCAGCTGGCACGGCTCCTTCCCGTGACGCGCACGCCTTCCTAACAGGCATTCTTAACTCAGCAGCTCTGCTAAGTCTCCCCTCACCTGGCTGTTGGAAGGCTGCGTGCAACTGCCCCTGTGCTCACAGAAAATCCTCAAGAAGTTTGATTCTCACACAGCTCTCCGGAAACACTACATAAATTTCACCTGCCCTGTCCCTCTTTTGCAGGCATCAAGCTTTGCTTCACAAGACTGCAAGCAGCCCGCTTAACTGTGCTTTCAGGCATCAGTAGAGAGACATGGCTGAGCTAGACTGCTGTGCATCATTATCATTACAAACTCCACTGTGTGAGAGGACTCCCTCTTTCACAGAAATGCCTCTCAAATGCACCACCACAATATATGCAAAAAACCAAATTTTCGGCATTTTCAGGCCAGTCCGCTGGCCCGTTATCATTTATGCCCGCTTTGTTTCACCAGCAATGGGGCTCCCCTCCGCAATTCTTCATCAGGGAATATAAGGGGTTTGCCTCACTTTCAGCCAGAATCACTAGCCTCACACTCAAATGAAGTGTTGCATTGTTGTAGCTCTATTACTTCCAGATTCAAGTTCTCATCCCCACACAGCTCTCAGCTAAACAGACAAACCAGCTGTCTCACACCTTGTTGGGACATCTCTCCACAACTCTGTTCCCCCATGCAACCATACCTAGGGGCTCTGGAAATACCCAGAGCCATCACCTCTGGGAAGAGCATTTCTATACCCCTCTCTAGATTTGAGAATGCATGGGAACGAGGGGAAGCTCCCCAACACCTGGCTTAAGTGTTTCTTCTGCCTCCAGTAAGATTCCTGTTGAGTTTCTAGTAAGACCAGACACCATAATAATTTGCTATATTTATTTCATTTGCAATACAGCAGAAGAAAAACGTACAGAGATGTTCCAGACACAGGAAAACCAGAGTGTTTTTCAGGACCAGCTCCTTATACATATACCGCAACAAGGATAGATTCACACTGAATTTGAGCTAGAAATTAAAAACATAAAAGCTGCACAAAAGATCAGCACACTAGCGAACCTGTGACAATGCCTCTTTCTCAAATCTGTAATACCCTACAACCTAGCGAAGAACTGCACAGAGCTTGTATGGATGGGGTTTCATTGTGCTCCCAAAGATAATGTCTGTGTTGACTTCCTTAACTCCTTCTGGGGGAGTGAATTTGAATGTCCGCAACAGGTTGCAGAAGATGATGAAAAGTTCCATCTTTGCCAGCACCTCTCCCAAACAGATACGGTGGCCTGCAGAGGGAAAAGGGAAAGAGCAGTCAGTCCCCACAGAGGTCAGTAACCAGCACCTGTTTCCCAGCTTTTCAAAAGAGCATCACTCAACCTCATCAAGAAACAAAAGCCTTTGCTGAATTTGACATTTTCCTCTCAGATTAAACTGACTGGACAATTGAGAATTCTGCAATCCTTCTTTGCAGGATCTGCCCAGATTATAGAAAAAGATAACAGAGATGCTTCTGAGTAGTTTCATACTTTACTTCCTAATCTATAGGACTCTGTGATTCTATGAACTGCGTTTCAGTCTCTTGACTCCAAATGAGAATGACAAGAAAGCATTGTTAGGTTCCCTCACAGCTCCCACTTAGTACAGGCTGGCTTTTCTTCACTAACAGCAGAGAAAAATCAGAGTACAGAGGACATCCTACATCTGACTAGACATTTTCCTACGTAATGGAGGAAACACAAACGGGTTCAGTTATCAGTCACCTACCTGCTGAGAAGGCTAAGAAAGCCTCTCGGGTCACAAAATTTCCATCCTTGTCCAAGAAGTGACCAGGGTTGAACTGGTGAGGGGTCTCCCAGTATTCAGGGTCAAAAAGAGCTGAGTCTATGTTTGCCATAATGATAGTGCCCTGAAAGGAAGATGCCATTGGCTCAGTTCTGTCTCTCACACATCAAGAAGAAAAGGACACAAACAGATTCCAGCTATAATTCAGCACACTGCTGGTTACATGGAGAGGCAGCAGAAATGAAAGATTACTTTATTTAGAAAAAAAAAAAAGTCAAACTCTTCTGAGATTTTTTTTTTTTTCTTCAAAAAATAAGAAACGAAACTTCAGTATTTCAGGTTCAGGAACTTCCCTGATGTATTCATTCCTTTTTTTCCATTCTGTTAGCAAATGCAACAGGATAAGTGGTCTGTGGTTCTTTAGCACCTTATCCTAAATCTGGGAAAATAATTTTACTACTTCTGACAAGCTTTGACAGGTTTTGACAAATTAAGAACAAAGTACGCTGGAAATGAAATAGTATATTTCAAATTATCTTTCTCAAGATGGAGGTGGGAAAGGTATGCATGACAAACACCATGGAGCAAGGCTGTGTAGGAAGATGCCTCTATGTGTGCTTTTGGGGAGGTTTGTCATTGAGGTTAAGTCTGGTAAAGCTGGACAAGTCAAAGATGCTGCCAGAAGCTTTTTATTTGAGGTTAGATGGCAGTTCAGAAGCTGTGGGGAAACATCTTAATTACAATTCAAATATGGTGCCAGAGAGGCAATAATAAGAAAAAGAAGTCCTAAGTGAATGAACTTGAGTAGATGCTTGGTATTGTCTCAGACATCACCACTGAAGAAAACATTCCATCTCCCATTTGTCCACATGGCAGACAATATCCTAGCATTAGCGGTCTGCTGCACCTCCCCCACTGACACCACTGTACAGTTCTGATGTCTTCTCTGAGGTCTTTTGAAAGTATAAGAGCTCAAATGCTTATAAAATATTTCAAAACCACAAGCTCTTGGAAAGTAAGACTCTGCAGCACTCTTGGAGAACAGGAGTTTAATTGGTGTGAAACTGCTTTTGGCACATGCCAGAGGGCATGAGAAGGGAAGGTGCTGTCTGCTGGTGCTGTCACCAACACCCATCTGTCCTGAACTGGAAAGAAAAGGGGCTAATGGTAAACACGTCTGCAAGGAACTTAACTCATGGCCAAAGATCACATTGGAATAGAAAGGATATCTGTACCTTTGGAAGCTGATACCCCAAAACAGTTGTATCCTTCACTGCTTCTCTAGGAATTGTGATTAAAATAATGCTACTAAATCGCATGATCTCATGAATCACAGCGTTTGTATAAGGCAGTTTCTTACGATCCTCATAGCAGATTAGATGGGAGGGACTCAGGACAGCATCTAGCTCTTCCTGGACTTTTTCTACAAAAAAAAAAAAAAAAAAAAAGTCCATTATAGATACAAGGACACTGTTTTGCATGAAACAGAGCTTTCATTTCCTTTTTGGATTATAACAGTGATAGCAAAAATACAATATGTAAATAATTTATACTTACTATATCTTAAAACGTAAATGCATTTATACAACTATCTAGTTATGATTTTACTACACTCTGGTATTTCCTAGTTTATAGGTTCTATGTTCAGATCATCTTCCCACAAGCCCAACAGATTTATTGAGCTTCATAGTTAAAGGGATTGAATTGTAAATAAAACAAGAACTTATTAAGAGATAATTCAGTTACTCAAACTGTTATTTTTACTTTAGCTAAATACAGACTCACAGCACGCTAATCAGCATGTTGCAAGGGAGCCATCATATCAAGCTGATACACATATGTAATGCTGAGAACTGGAACAGGATAATATTACCAAACCATCACCAACTGCTAATCTCTTTTGGCTGTTACCTAGGCTTCAGCAAGTAACATCACTTGTACAGTCTCAGAGGGTTCAGGGTCAAATTTCATGCTTAAAAATTAGGCTCGTAATCTAAGAGGTTTTGTTTGGTTTTTATTTCATTAGAATTTGAAAGGTATGTGGGTGCACAAGGTTCTGTTATTCCAGCATTCTAGCACCAAAACCATAAAAAGAAGTATTTCTAGCTCTAAACCCGAGAGTCAAGAACGTGTACTTGGTTTAGCAATTCATCACCTCTGAAAGCCCTGTATCAAATAATTCAAAAATTCTGAAACTAGTGTGCAAATATGCCCTTGGCTAGAATTTTCCAGTCATCTTTTTGGCTTCCCATTAGTGTCTTTTCCTCTTTGTTTAACATTCCTATACGTTACGATAAATATACTTATTATACAGAAATAAAACTGGTGTCTCAGTCAATGAATAAAATTAATATAATTTTAGTACACATTCTGGATACCAGAAAAACATCACTTTTTCCTAACCCAAGGTCATATTTCATTTTGAGTGTTTTCATCCAGACTGTATCTTCCACTATATACTTACAATACTGAAACAGTCTGACAAAAATCAACAAGAGAAAATACAGTATCAGAAGCTGAATGTCCCTGAAATGATTTTAAAATCTGTCTGGAAATTTTCTACTTCACTGTCTTTTTAAAAGCAAAGCTCAAAAATGCAATCTTAAAAAAAAAAAAAAAGCTTGATCTTAACAAAACCCTTGATCTTAACCAAAAAAAAAAAGTGTAACAGACAATTGTTCTACTTGAAACATACCCATGTTCGTGTCTACAACTCACCTTGGATGTCTGGATAAACTAGCATATAGAGCAGAGCCCAACGCAGAGTGGTGGCAGTGGTCTCTGAGCCACCCAGGAAAAGGTCAAAAACAGACTGCACCATGTTGTCTTCATCAAAGGTAGAATTGGGGATATTTTTAGTCTATAGGTGTCAATGAGAAAGGTAAAACGGTGTATACCTGTGTAACAGTTAGCGCTGAGACAGACAGTGTCCACTACACCCAAAAAAATAATATTTCTAGGGGACAAAGAAGATATAGGTACTTGAGTAAAACAAAGATTTATGCCAAGATTTTCCTCAAATAAGTGCATTGATATTGTTAAATTACAGGTGCTGCTGAAAGTATCAGGTGTCTAAGGTTCTGTTATGCTGCCTTCTAGAGTGACTTGTTGCCTTGCTGCTAGCTTCCACATCAGAAAAAAAAATCAAGGTGGTTTTATCCCACCCTTGCCACTCTGCACATTTGCTGATTCCAGCTATTTATTGCATATATGTTATAATTTTAAAAGATTTATGCTTTTTTTCAGAGCAGAGGCTGTCATAATTTTAAGATTGTTATGATAATCATACAGTACTACTAAGCACACAAAAGCTCTGTACAAAGCACAAAGATAATAAATGCAAATATTAATAAGACACAAAGAATCAGAATTAGACAGCCATCCAAATATCTGCACCTTTTCAATGTCCTCCCTACTGCCCACTGCCCAGCCTGCACTAGGTATTCCACAGTATAACAACAAACCAATGTAATTAATTTATTCTTCTAAAACAAGTTATTAAACTAACTATTCAAAGTTCATATTTGAATTTGACAGCAGAGTTTTTAAACCATATCTGTAGATCTCTTTAATAATGTTGCTATGTACTGACAACTGTAGGAAAGGTGTGGGGAACCCGTTACGATAGGATCTGTCACAGCACAAATTACTCACTTTCTCTATCTGATTCAGGTAAAAGTCAATGAAATCTTCTGGTTCATCTATTGTGCCTCTTTCCCTGTGGCTTTTGATTTCTTGCCTTATGAAAGAACGAACAAAATCACAGAAAAATGATGCTTTCTGTGCAGGTCCTGGGAGGTGCTCTGCAGCCCACGGGAAAATTTCACAGATCTGTGGAGCAAGCATTCAACACAGATGTGCTAAGTTACATGACATAAGCAAGGCTATAATAGAGATAGAACATGGACATTTTTGCTGCTAAATTGCTGAATTAATTTCCCTAAGAAAAGTACTGTAGCATCAGAGATAAATGGTGGGTACATGTTGAGTACATGAACCCACGTTAAAACCACAAATTAAAGACAACTCAGTTTCCACCCTGGATTCTTTCCTATCCTTACTGCATAACTCTACTTGTATTTGCCTTGTTAATTCACCAACAGAAGAATTCACTTTTGCAGATAGATTTAACATGAAATAATATTAATAAACATTTGTATATATTACTTTAGCACACAGAAAAAAAAAGTAATTCTTTTTTATTCTGATACAAAGAGTATCACCTTTTCACCTTAACAATACTGGTGTTTCCATTACAGAAAAGTTCAGCACCCCAAGCACATCCCCTTTGCTGAGAATTTCTAATAAAGATTATTAATATAATATTAAAATAATAGTTGAATGATGTCAAATCCAAAGCACTGCAGGTCCAGTTCATGTTCATAATCCAAATTTTTATCAGCATTTAATGTGTATTAAATACTGCAATAACTAAAATATAATATATAATAATATGATTATATTGCATAATAATGCAATAAATAATGTGCTCAATAATCAAATACTTTGCATATCAAATAAGTCATTTACTCACATAGTAACGGCAGCTATTCCCAAAAGCCACTATATAATTGTATGCTTCAATCAGCTGGCGGAAGGTTTCATCCTCTAGGGAGAAACGATGTCCAAAAACCACAGCACAGATCACATTAGAGACGGCATGAACAATGGGGAAGGAAGGGTCGACAGCTCTTCCTGCAAAGAGAGATAAGCACTCATCTCCAAAAGACTTTCTTTATCGCCTTTGCTATTTTGGAAGCAAGATCACAATGACATTTTATAATAGATGTCCTCTATGCTATTTAGATTGTTACATCGAAACACTCAAAATTCACTGGCAAACATAACAAAAGATAAACCTTATTCAAAAATGAGGACAGGAAGTCCTCAAGTCTTTAACTCCCAGCCTTGTTATTTTGTTTGCCTTTTGTTTGTTTGTTTTTAAATCTTGAATATGCTGTTGATATCAAAATACACATTGCTGAGGTCTAACTGTACAAACAGTTTTGATCGCACTTTAAATCTCAGCTGTGCTCCAAACCCCTTCTTTTCTGCAGCAAAAATAGTTGGCCTTTACCCTTAAAGTCACGCGGACTATGTACCATGTCAAAAGCCCAAACGCAGTTCCCAAGAACCTTGTCAATGGCATACCATCTTTGTCCCTGAAGAACTTGACCAGATACTGGGCCTCAGTTTGTATCCCACGCTCCATTCCTTTATTCCCCATTCCCAGTTTTCGGAGAGTTCCAATTCCAAAACGTCTCTGATGTTTCCAGATGAGACCATTTGAGACCAGGATACCTTCAACCATCAAGAATCAATTTTACATCATGTTAATGTTCAAACAGTAGTACATGACATGCATAATAAGAGTCATCTTCTCATCATGCTGCTACTCACAAAGAAGACAGGCACATCAGGGCAGTGTTCTTTCAATTGTATTTTGTTAGAGACAGAGAAACCACCTTGGTTAACATATACCCAACCCTGCAAAAAGCCCACAAAAGCTCAGGACTCACACATCTGCCTTCCAAAACTAGACTTATTCTTCCTGAAGCATCCAAGAACTGTGGTCATTACACTAAACTCCATCCAGCAGCCTGCTACAAGTTGCAAAGACAGTATGGGTTGGTGTTGCCTTCTATTTGCCCATGCTTTGAGCAGAAATTAATCTAAACACTTATTCACATAGAAAGGCTTACAACCCAGCTCATGCAATCTCTTACAAGATCTCATTTATTATCTTGTACAATCTTCTAATACAATTAATATTTACTTGTAAGCTATGTTTGCCAACATCCCCGTATGGACATTGCGTTCTTGCAGATGTTGCCATATGTCAACTCCGCAGGAGTGCCAAAGACAGCTTTCTTTCCTCAACAAACAGTAAATTCAGGTTTCTGTTGCCTGGAAATATGATGGGGTCTCTCACCAAGGTACTCACAGCCAACAGAAATCTCTGCAGAGCTTACTGGGGAGGTCTGGGCGTTTCCTATGCTTGTGCTTCTTAACCTTATGCAAACCTTCCGGAGATTATCTCATCTCCCTGTTGGTAGTGCTTCAAAAAAACCCAAAAACTCTCTAACAGCTAGAGTTGATAACTCGTTCTGAGCACATGTTGTCTGTGATACACGGTCTCTGGCTTTTAGGGGATCCTGCTTTTACCAGGCTGCTTACACGAGATATCAAGCTCTCCTCCTGGTCCAGGTCCCTCCTGGAAAGACAATGAAGCCAGGCAAGAACCACCCAGCAAGAACAGGAGTAGGAAGAGCACGCTTTAGCCAATCTACAAACAGCTTCCTAGGACCAGGGGTCTCACTGTGGGAGGAAGGAATCCCAGGCCCCTGTGCTGTGAGTTTGTGTTCTGGCAGACAGCCCAGCAGAAGCCATTTAATCCACGTGGTGGGGAACAACTTCCCTCCATCAGCCAGCTTCTCCTTGGAAAGCCAGCTTGCTCCCTGGGACAGCTGCTTGACACAGTCTGGAATAACTCTACCCTGTTTCTACTGTTGTCCTGGGAGCCTGGGCTATCAGAAAAGGAGCCAGGCCAACAGGCAGGTATTTGTGTTGCAGGGAGTTGCCAGCTTGCAGCTGTGCTGCAGCTCCTTGTTAAAGCCATCCCTGCTACAAATTGCTAGTGCTAGGGCAGCTTGTCACAGCTCAGCTACTTTAGTCCATGTCACCCAGCTAAAAGGTGGCAATGAAGACCCTTCCAAATGGACTGAAATGGCCCCAGACTTAATAATTTCTATTCCTTAAAGAAGTTTTTCTCTATTTACATTAGCTAGTATTTTAAATTAAAGCTTTCCCAGTTGTAGTCCACATGCAACAAAGCCTGACTGAGGATAAGGCATCTGCTTTATATCCTCTGGATAAAAGGCTGGTGGAAACAAGTTCAATCATTTCTGCTTTAAATGCAACACCCTCTTCATTGTCCATCCACCGTAATTCAGCATTGTCTGATGTAAATGATAGCACAATAAGAAGCTCTGAACAAGGATATGTTGCACCTACAGTCTGGCTAATACATTTAAAGCTCCAGTGACCTTTCTGTGCCTTCAGACTTCCCAAAAGGCTAGACCTTGTCCAACAGCTCTGTATAGGCTTTCCTTACACAAACAACTGGAGGCATAAAGAATTACCTTAGCCTCAGCTTACAGAGGAGGCTGCAAGCTCCAGATTATTTCAGATCAGGACACACAGTTAGACAACACTAAGAATGGACAAGAAAGACCTAACTGGGTACAAATATTGCTGCTCTGATGAGATTCTGAAATACACGTGTGACAGTGGGACTTTGAAGACAACAGAGTAATGCTGCAGAATTATATCATTCACCATGAGCAGACATAATGGGTGAATTGGGAATTAAGGGCTTGTCAGTAGGGGAAACATGAGAGAAAACAAAGTCAGTCAAGGATTAAGTCCTTCCACAGATATGAACATCTTACCTTTTCCTTTTGACATTCTATTGAAGATATAAGTCTGCAGTCGCCCAGAGACATCCTCTGAGTTGGTGGTGAGACCATCCTTCACGGCTTGGAATCCATACAGCACCACCATAGGTTTGTGACCCAGCCACAGGGTACAGATGTTGCCATAGCTTTTTGCCAGCTGTAGGTTAGACCAATGCCAAAAAAATACCCATGGGAGAAACACCAACCAAAATGCATACATGATGGGCTGCTCGCCTCCAGCATGACATTACTCTGGGGTTCAGAAAATGAAAAGGGACAGTGATTTTGTTTTGCAGTGGGAGCGCTCACTACAGTAAGGTCTGGGCTCTCTCTGGGAACCCACTATTTACAACAATGTGAATAATAAAAGAACAGATGCTCCTCTCCTTTTTAAAACTTGGCTTGGGCTGCCTTTGCAATATTAACAATTAGGAAAATGCCGCTGACTGAGTGTTGAGAGATGCGTATTAGATTTCCCATGAAATTTCAGCTGCCCATTCTTGATTACATTTTTCAACTCCATATTTCTTTTCTTTAGCCAACAACTAGAACTTCTTGAAATGACATATTCCAGGTATAACTCTCCTTCTAGTACTGCATATTTCAAGTTTCAATGGTAGGACCTCTTCCCCTCTTATGCAGAAGTACTGTCAACTGAGGCATCTGAGCATAGATCCCATCTCTGCTTGGGCAGTGATAGGGGCTGCTCTCAGGCAACCCTGTGGGTATTCAGCAAGGACAAAGTCCCTGACTCTAGGCAGAGAAACAGTACAGCTCTGTCCTCCCACAGTGATGAACACATACCCATCACAAGCGTATAGCATCAAGGTCTTTCAAGTTCCCTTTTCCTGAAGCCAACATTCTCCAGCTGCAGCCAGGTACCCCCTGACATGCAGGTTACACTTACCACCTAAGGAAAGGTCATGACTTGAAAAATATATCAACAAATTGGATTCTTTTGTGACATTTTGGCTATGTGGAGGATGTCGAGCACTGACAGAACCTGTATTAACATGCTTATCATGGACATAATTCTTCCCATCAGTTCATTCCTTTCACTATCGTTTACATCCTTAGCTCATCTGCAAGGAGCAGTTCCCAGACTGGACTTCAGAAAAACAATGGAGCTAAGGTTTTGGCTGCATATGGGATGCAATTTCATTTCCATCCCATTATAGGAGAAGACGTACTGGTGTGCTTTTCACATCTTCTGAATTCAAGACACCTTGTTTTAGAAGATTTTCTGTATGCACCTGTGGTGGGAAAACTGAGAAACACTTTCTTCTTTCAAGGCAAAAAGCCTCCCTTAAGAACAGTGCCTTTTTTGAGGCAAAATTACTGTCCTCAGTTCTGTTCAACTTGCACACATATTAGCTCTCATGTGATTTAGACTCTGCAGATTTTACTTAACTTGTTTAGGCACTTAATTTAACTTCCATGATTCATCTTCCCTCAGGATTAAGTTCTCCCTGCTGCCACATTAGCCTATCAGCAGCCATCACCAGTTTTTACAGTGTTTTGCCTCAGTAGCTCTTTAGTTCACATCTGCAAGTGCATACCTTTTTCAGGCTCCCATGATCAGCTCTAAAATTTATCCGCCACATGCTTCCAACGATGGGAAATGGGGTTGGTCCAGGAGGAAATCCACGACTTTTCCATTGCAATTTCAGGAACTGTGCACCCAGTAAAAACAAAACCAGTGATATGAGAATTACACTTACCATCATTTCACACCTCCAAACTACTCTATCACTGAGAAAACTGCTACAAATCTGTTGAAGTGACTCTATATCGTTCTTCTTAACTCTTTTCTGTCACGTTTAAGCTTTCTGCATTTTTCTCCTCCCTTCTTTCCTACCACGCTTCCTGATCCCAGAAAATGAAGAGTGTTCCCATTCTTGAGTGTATTTAATACATCACTATGCTGCAATATGCTAATAGCTACCATCACTTTAAGATCCAGTAGAGGCTAGAAGGCGGGCACCTTGTTCAGAAATATCCCTTTAAGCAATCAGTTTGATGGAACCTGTCTCTCAAAGCACTGTCTGCATGCAAGCCAAGAGCTCAGACAGAAAGCTGCAACTGTCACCCAGGTAGTATGTATGCAGACAAGGACAGGAGAGCTCACCCAGTAGCATTCTCGTGGCAGAGGCAAAAGGAGGCAGTCCATAACCTTGTATAAGAGTGGTTGCAAATGCAGTCTTGGGAACCAAGAGTAAGGAAGTGTTGTATTCAAGTTATTGAGTTTTCACAGTAAACAATGCAGATGAACTGCAAATAGCACAGTGAATAATCAAACAATAGCTAGTAGAATTGACAAAAAGCATAACAGCTCACATGCAAAGAAGCACCAACTTCATCACATCTCAGGAGACACCACTGAACTTTTTCTGGAAAGATTCTGAAGGTTCTGGTGGAATCAAAATCTTCTTCCACCCATCAAAGGCCTGGCTGCACCCCTCATCAGTGCTTTTCTGAACTCCTTAGGTTTTACACACCTGAGCTCACCCATGGCTGGCCTGCAAGCATGGTGCACCTAGAAGAAGCCAGCCAAGTGCCTCCCACCGCTCCTTACACTGCAGAGGATACACAGGCAAGTGGACTGAGAAGGGCTACTTCAGACCCAGCATGGCTGGACCACAGATCAACCATGCCCCTCCAGCCCCTTAACCATGACTGGTCTAAGACTAAACTCCCGTGCAATAAGGGAGCTAAGGAAATTACAGGATTTTACAAAGTTTGTTGTCAAGCTGTAATAATTCAGAGATGCAAATTAATTCCTAAATTTCCTCCAGTACCCTCTAACTAGCACAGACATTTCACATGGCAAACTCTTTACCTGCCTATAATGGCCAACAAAGGCAGCACATGAAGCTCGTTTCCCCACAGCAGCTTATTCCCAAAACCTTGCAAATGCTAAGTCATCAAACAATCCCCCTCTGGTTTAAGCCCAGAGTACTCTGGCATTTTATTTCCTCATCAGGATCCCCTCTTCTGAACTCAGGGTAGATTTCTCTAACATACCTCTACATCACGTAATTACTAGAGATGCCAGCCTAAAGGACAGACAGGTCAAGAAAGAGACTTTTAGCCTGGACATTGTTAGATCCCAGGAGCTGCCCTTTAACACAGCTTAAAGCAGCTTGCTGCCTAGCAGCACAACACACTCCACCTCACCTGCATATGTTCAGAGCAGCATTTCTCCCCAATAGTGGCTGCTCAGGGACTGGCAAGTATAAGGAGGAAGTTTCAGGGATTCTAGGAGAACACTGGAAAGCCCAAGGGGAGGTTGTAGTGTGCTGTCTTCAGGGGGTCTGTAACAATTCCAGGAGAACAAGTGCTCTTACTTATTCTCATTTTACAGGTGGAAAAATCCTGGTTGGTGGGAGAGGAAGGATAGCATTGCCAGAGACACAGGTCTTCAGAACAACACTGGTGTGGGTTCAACAACCCAATGGCCAGCAGTTTACCTTGTGCCCATAACTCCACCTGCAGCAGGAGTCCCAGCAAGGTAATCATACCAAACTCCTCTGCAAACACAATGGCCTTTGCTTTTGTTTTGCCCAAGTTCTGCTAAAAGCAGTAGACTGCCTCCTCCCACAAAGCGCAGGAGGACAGGGAACACAGGCCAGTGCTCTTCAGGGATCACCATACTCCTAGAAAAAGAGAGCTTGTTTTGTTTGGAAGCACAGACAGTTTGGAAGACTGACAGCTCTGCTGGCTACTTTTCATATCAGTTCTAGAGCTGGATGCCTCCTTCAGCAGCCAAGGTTTTCAAACTCCCAGTTGGGATCAAGTTCTTGTTCAGCATGAGGCTTTATGCATTAGAGTTTCTGCCTTCTCTCAGTAGCAGGACTCCTGCTCAGCCAGAATTAATGCCAGTCTAATTCTTTGCTTTATTTTTAATTCACAGCACCTGAAGGAGCACATACAAATACCTCCTCAGCACCAGAAACTACAAACAGGAGCAGTTCTTGGAAGATTTCTCAAGTGAAGCTAGTGGAATAGGCTCTTTAGGATGTTGGTAACCGAGCTGCCTCATGAAGAACAGCACAGACCTTATAGAGATGGGACTGCATGGCTGCATGGTGCTCCCAAAAAAATACTGTGTGTTGATTTCTTTAACTCCATCAGACAGGGTGAAAATAAATGCATGCAAAAGGTTGCAGAAGAGGAAGAGCTCCATGCACGCTGACTGCTCACCCAAAAATATACAGAGCCCTGCAGAAAGCACCTGAAAGGACAATTATTGCTCTGAATTGCTGCCTTCCACCACACCCACTGCTGTCTTGCCCTGCACTTTCTCTGAGGCTGTTGCTCCTTGCCAGAGCAGAGATGTCCCTGGGGGCAGTCATTCTCTCTCAAGGTTTGCTGTCTAAACAAAACTCAACCCATCCTTGCAACTCCACTTGCATAATCCATAATAACTCCACATATTAGCTGGCAGAAAGGACATCAGGCACATTTTGAAAGATGGTTTCACATTTTATTCCCTCACCTGAGTTCTTCAGTAGCATTCAAGGTATCTATCTCAACCCCTGTTAAGGAGGGTAAGAAGGCTTCTCTGGAGAAAAAAGTCCTTCCTCATGCAGGAATTGATCGGGGTTGAACTCCAGAGTTTTCTTCCAATGCTCAGGAATTATTCAGGACAGTATATATTTGCAATAACCATACTGCCCTGCAAGAAAAGAGTTGGTCCTAGGCTGTCTCCTAACCTCTCTTTTTGCCTCTGTGGATGGCAAAGCCATCCACACAAAGGGACACAGAAAAAACTCAGGTTTTATTTACTGCACTGAGCAGGCCATATACTGTACTGGCATAGCTTCTTTTCTTTGAATATTTCTTCTCCTCTTTGATTAGTAAACAAGATTCATAATTCCTTTCCTGGTTTATAAGCAGTACTGCAACAAAGGAAACTGCTGGTTTTTTCCTTTCATCTTGAATTGCTGCTGGTCAGGCATCACAGGCAATCTTGACACAAGATTTATAATAAAAAGGGATATATAATCAACAGCTTCATAGAAGTGTTCAGATATGTTCTACATACTCAGACATACAAAATGACTATGTTTGACAGTGTTCATTGCCACATCTGGAAGAATTTTAAGAGAGACATCTTGTCTGAAATCACAACTTTCTCATAACTTCTCAGTTCTGATCAGGTTTCCATTTCTATATGTGCAGCTAAGACTTTGCTTACTTTGTCCCTGTAGTTCAGTCCATGGAATTTTTAGTTGCATAGACATTTCCTACATCCACATTTTCAGATGGAAGAAATCCCACATTTCTGTCCAGGTATTACAACTGAATTATATTATTTTTTTTTATCTGAAGAATTCACAAACACATTTAGCACCGCCAGCTTCTTCCTAAAAACCCAAGCAGAAAGAAAAACTTGAAAACAGAATTACTTCTTCATGTGATATTTTCATAGTCAGTCTTAAGAAATGAGACAAGCAGCCAGTACCATGAAAATTTTTCTTTCCAGGTTTTCCGAAATATTCTAAAGCACACCTCCCTTCAAAAAAACAAACACCACTAAAACACACCACCACACCACTAACCCCCCCCAAAAATGAATTCTGACAGAATTAATTTCTACATCACAGACATCAGGTCTGACCTATGGCCTCTACCTGAATTCCAGTAGATTGCCCTCCCTGTGAGTAGGGAGGGCGAGCTGCTTTTCCATTTGCCACTTGCCACATTTTGCTATTGCAGATTCAGCACCTGTATTAACTTTTACTAAATAACTGGGTACAGTAAGTGAGACTTCTTAAGAGCTGTGTATGTTTTTTTCTTCAATTTCCCCATGCAACAAGGTGACCGATACTGTGGTGCCACCTCAGAGTAAATTCAGAGGCAACATCACACAATACACTGCCTCACGCGTTCAGCAACACAACAGGAACCGTTTGGTTAGTCCTTATTTCCACAGTATGTACCTGTAGGTAGCACCATATTGGCATCGCTATATGGAAGGGCAGCAATTCAGCTTACTATAATGTGGTTTATCCCCTCCTAACAAGGTAAGGTTTTTGTGAGATGGCATCAGAGAGGGAAGAATGCCAGTATTTCTCCCTGCTTTTACAGTCTCTTAAAAATCAATTCTCAGGTGTACGGTACTCAGCATAAAACTTTTTTTAGCCAGTTATAGTAGTTGATCATTTCAGCTAACGGTAATAATTTCACACGCACCTCACCATATGGAGAATGTCACAGGCTGCATTGAACCGCACCTGCCTGAGGTTTCCAAGGATAGGACATGAATTCAGCTCCCAGGAAAGCGTCCATGCATCCATGGCAATTTCAGGAGCTGTACAGTCAGGAGACACATGACCAGGAACATGAGAGCCTCACTGACAGAGCAGATCACTTCTGCTTTACAACAGAGATCTGACTAGGGAAGCAACTAGGGAAGCCATGGATGTATCCTCTGAAGCTACTTTATTCTGCTCTGAAGAAAGAGCTTTTTCAGAAGTGAACGTCATATTCAGAATTAACAGGTATCTCATCATCGTCTCTTTTGACCTCCTTTTACCCTTCCAGACTACTAGAAAGTTTATTCACTGGAGCTTCTTCAACAAGCTTTTCTCTCCCAACATGCTATGACAATAAGAATCATGGCTGCAATTAAAGAACAAACGGTTTTCCTTCAGATAATTCAGGAGATAAATTTGTGAGGTGAGAATGAGCTAGTGAGTAAATGAAAACATTATTGATAGCAACTTGACTGGAGAATATAACACCACTTAACCCATCCAGGTACAATTGCTTGTGTTTTTTGATGAGTCTGATATACTGACTCATGTTTAAGTTTGTGATCTGCTATAAAACCTAGATCCTTATCTGCACAGCTTCTGCTTAGCCTCTCTTTCTTCACCATATAATTAGAAATAATCCACAATATACAATTACATTATCCCTAACCTTACTGAAGAGCAGATGAGTTTTTCAGGTCATTTTTTCAGTTGATAGTACTTGTTTTTGTGTTAGCTGTAAATGTATAAGCATACTCTTCCATCTGTCAAACAAGTTATTTATGAAAGTATTCAATATTACAGGATCCGGATTGCAAAACTTCATTTGATACATTCATCTTAACAGTGAGCTTCAAGCTTCACATTTGCTGAGAAAATTAGGTGCAAGAAAGAACATAAACTAAAGCCCTGCAAAGTAGGTAAAAACAGATATAAATGTAATTGCTGAGACTGTAATAGCTAGCAGCTCAAGGATTGATGAGAAAAAGACCTGACAAGAAAAAGAGTAAAACCTAAACGGGAAGACAGCAACTCAGCAACACTGAGAATCAGCTCGATTCAAGGCTTATCAGGAGCTGACATTCCCCCATTTGATGGCTGTCTGATGGGCAGAGACTTGTAAAGTGTCTCAAGAGTGGTGGTAAGCATTAATGCTTAGCCCAGTAGCACGTTAACCACAGCTAGCTACTATATTAGCCTACTATTATTAGATAATTGCTTTATAGTTTTAAACTGTGTATATTCTGCTGGCAGAGTCTCTCTGTATATGGTAAACAATATCTGCACAACAGTGATCCAGTGAGGGTAGGATACAATGCAAGTGATCATAAAAGGAGGGGAAAAAAAAAAAAATCACTAAGATTTTAAACTTGTTTCATTTTTATAAGTTTTGAAATAGGATATCTGCAAAATAGTTTCAAACAATTTCAGATTTTCAGTATTTAACTTTTTCATTTTCTTTTCATATCAGAGGGAGGAACAATATTCAAATATTTCACATTTTCCTCCAGGCTTTTCATTTATTAGGTTTCTACTCCATATCTTTTTCAGAACTTCTGGAGCTACCGCTTACTGTATATTACATCCAGTAACAGAACAAGAAAGGTGGGGAAAAAAATAGCATTAAGCACAAAACATTTTTTTTTTAAAATAGCACACATATCATACTGGACTCTTCCTTTCAATTACAACTAGATGAGCTCCCTGTATCAAAAGGAATACATAAAATTACTAGCTTCTCTGAATGTCCCCCAACAATGTTGACCTGCGTCAGCTGCTGTTTAGCCAAAACTCTTGAAAATGGATTATATCTTTTCCAGTCCTGGGCAATCTAAAACTCTTCAGTATTTCAGCCTGGGTTGCTTCCTGAATAAGAATGTGAATGGGATGAGCATTCCTCATCCCATCCTTTCCAGTCTCAAATGCAAAAAGCAGCTGAACATTTCTCAGGCAGCATTGTAGAATTCAGGGTTGCTGTTTCCCTTTCAGGAAGAAGCAGAACTCTAATACCTATTTCAGCAAGTCTTATCTCAAATTTTGTGTTCTGTCCATGACTTTGGACATTCCAAGTGCAACATCTAGGCTACTAGATACTATTCTGAAAAACTGTCCAAAAGAATGCTGAAACTGCAAATACTCAAACATCAGGAAATAACAGAAATAAGAATGTCTGCACAACATTAATTACTTCTTCCTGACATTTTAGCGAGAAGAGAGTAACTGACTTGAAGCACTGTGGTTTAGCCTACGTAATTCTTGTCTCTCTCCAATTCCTCTGCAGCTGACTGCAGAGCGCTGCCAAGACTATATAGCACAAAACAGCGAGACCAAAAGTGCACTAGATTTTTGTAGCTCCTGCACCATTAGGATATACAGTGCCACAGCACCTGTGTAAGGTCTCTGCATTGCTTTCACCTAAGTAACACTGCATTTCAAAAAAAAAAAAAAAAAAAAAGCCAAAACAATGGAAAAACAAAATGAGGAAGTTTACAACAGTCTCCTAGTAGCTAGGGCTCTAGCTTTTACTAATCCTGCTCTCACTGCATGTCAGTGGTGCACACTGTCTCAGCCTGTTACACGCTGAGAAATATGCCTGAAAATCAATAAATTAATTACAAACCTGTGTTGAGAAAACCTTGGTCAATCTCTCTAAGATTACATATGCCATCTTGTTTTACTTTGGCATGACTGGGCACCTTATTACTAGCAGGAAGAGTTAAAGTGATGGGTGTTACAATTCATTGTAATCCAGAAGTGATAGTTTTTAAATGAACTCAGTTCATGTGCACAAATTGTGAATTAAGGACCAAAATACAAAGAAAGTAATGGCGAGATCAAGCAGGTATATAGGCAGGTGTTTACAGAGAAGCTTTTTGCAGCAGGTTGTTTTGGGGAAACATCAGTTTTCCTTGTTCCAATACCTTCATTATATGTGAGCAGCATCTCTCCATGAAAGCCTTGCAATAGTATTTGTCAGATAAGAATGAGCAAGAGGTCACCGATTGAGATGACAAAGATGTTTGGTCAGCTCAGAAAACCTGCTTTTCTGATGAAGGTTTCAGGCCATAGGAATGGGAAGCAAACACAGGGGACAGGGAAAGAACAGAAAAGAAACAGTCATAGCTGCAATCTACATCTTGGCTTTCATTAGTCGATCTCAAAGCTCTTTTGAAAAGCGAATGTCAGGGTTAATTAGGCCCAGAGAGATAAAACAAGTTCCTGAGAGTCACAGACAAGCTGTGAACAGATCTAGGAACAGAATTTGAAGTTCCCAAGTTCCATTCCAGTACTTTGTCTATGCAACGTAAACAGCTCATCAATCTTCAGGTCCCAAAACCAGAGATGACAGTAGGAGGCAAAAACGTATCTTGTTTATTTATAATGCATGTAAGAAAAGTTCTCTTTCCCATTCTGTGTTTCTGTTTAGCTCAGGAAACTTTCTTTGCTCACATATCCGAGTCTTGTGTTCCTTCTAGCTCTGTGCTCTTAGCAACGCTCTCCCTCTCTCAGTGGTTGCCTGGACATACTGTGTCAGTGTAACTCTCTTCCCACAGAGAAATTCTGACGCCACCAACCAGTTAACACCTCCTGTTATGAAGCTATTGAAAGACCAGAGGGTGCAAGGGAGGAAGGAATAGCTAAGCTGAGAAATCCAAATTAGTGTCTCCACTGAAAAAACAAAAAACCTGCTTAGCAATTGTCTGCTCTGGTTAGCTTGACATTAGGCCAGGCAGCAAGCATGCTACCATAACAAGCAATACATGCACAGCATGGAACCAGTTGGTGTTTTCTAATACACCCTGACCCTGTCCTGCAACAGAAGAGAAACGAGCCCTGGTATTATGGCATAGCAGTTGACACACACCCTGGGCAGAGGCGCACGCGGAACTCTTTCCACCCCCAGCACGCCACATTCATCATTTGCTTGCCTCACACCCTTCTGAAAATGCTGTTCTTCCTGGTCCTCTGCAGTTCTTAAATTTACTTCCCACTCCTATGGCCTGAAACTTGCATTACAAAAGCAGATTTCCTCATCTGTTCAAAACCACCAAACTTAACATCTGTCATCTTGACTGCTGAGATCTTGCAACAGTACTTGTGTCAGAGGAGAGCGAGCAAGATTTGTGTGAAAAGCTACTGCTCGCATACACTGAAAATATTCAAATGAGGAATATTGCATTCTTCTAAAATAGCTTCCTTGCTTTACCCTTGCTTGTAAACTTCAGCCTAAGCTTTTCTGAAATAGCTTTGCCTCACTGTACTTCAGCATGCCCACAGCTCTCACCTAGCAGTAGGAAAACACACTGCCCACAGCATTCAAAAGGCCAGGCTCAGACTAAGCCACTTGTCTTAGAGGCTTGTAAGCCCCAGCCTTACTGAGCAGGAGCCAGGTTTACCCTGCAGAAAGGTCTAGGAGAGCAGACAACAGGCAGGAGGATAGGGTCATTGTGAAAGTAGCAAGACCACTCACACAGGATACACTGCAAGATGCGACGCAAAGTATGCAGCAAGGAGAGGGACCTTGTGAGTAATGGAGTAACCCCATATGTTTGAGAAGGTTTTATGTCAAATTAAGTAATTGTGGTAACAAGAACACAGATTCATGACAATAATTTAATCCAAATGGAGTATAATGCCAGACCTATACAGAAAAGATCATAGAACCACAGAATTTTTGGGTCAAAAGGGACTTTTTAAGGTCGTCTAGTCTAACCCCCCTGCAATGAGCAGAGACATCCATCACCGAGCTCCCCCATGGCTGAAGAGAGGTGGCAACACTACAACACTGATCAGAGGGGCTACAAGGGCAAGAAATGTCACAGAAAACAGAGACTTCCATACCACCACGCAGGCTGGGCAGGCACCACACCGTGCCACAATGCAGACTCAAGTCTTTAGACTGCCAGTGACTGCTTCAAAAAGCAACCACTTAGGGACCTCAGAGCAAAGCTGCTGCTCATTCAGTACAGTGGGCACCAAGCAATCGCCATGCAGAAGTGTCCTAGTGTATTTATTTTTATAATAATGCTTTTAGTTTCTGATTGCTGTAGGGCACAGCCACCTATAGGTCCCACAAAACATTAAGCTAGAAAACAAGAGGGTTACAGAGCATACTCAATGACATGTTCACCAAGCCTGACCACTCAGATTTTAAAAAAGAAAAAGGTTTAATAAAATAGTGTTTAAAAAAAAGTGGGACAAGGGGTATTTTGTGATTTTAAATGTCAGTATAGAAGCTCACTAGAATTTGAATATTTAACACTAGGCTCATTTTTTCTTTTTCTTTTCTTTAAGTTTCATCATAATCACCATTATTAATAGGTAATTTCAAGGCTCAAGTTATCTTAATTCTGGTAATTTTGAAGTGTATAAATCATATCTTTGTTGATGGCATGCATGCATCAACAGCTTTCAGTGGTCTTTCACTGTTGCAAAACTTGCAAACTTGGGAAATTATTTGGTGCACAAACAATAAGAAATAGAATAGCACTCGCTTCCTTTTAACCAGGTGGGACTGGCTGGACCAAAAGGGAGGAAAAAAACCTACGAAGAAATGAAGTTCTGATGCAAACAAGCAGCAAGTTAGTTAGGTAATTTCATCAGGAAACTCATTTTAAACTCTCAATGGCTTCTCCGCTTCCACGCTTCCTGGAAAACATCTGCATGTGCAGCCCACTACAGCAGAAGAGCTGTACGATACTGCACAGAGAAATTCAAGTGGTGGCTGCTCAAAAAAGTAAAGCAAGCAAATGCTGCAATGTCATTGCTTGTCTGCACCCCCTGCAATGGCTCTGTATTTCATGTTTGAATCTGGAATTATTAAAATCCATTGAAGCAAAAAAAAGACGAATGCTCATCTACATGTTTTTCAAGACTGAATGATGCACGATTGTATTTAACACATTTTATCAACCTGCAAAAAAAAAAAAAACCAAAACAACAAACTCATTAGAAAGCTAACAGAAATGGGTGGCCATACCTCTAACTCTCAGTTGCTTGAAGTTTAAGGGAATTCAGAGGAGTTCTTAAGAAGACCATGGATAGCATTAAGTCTTTATATTTCATGATCATAACGTACACCGAGTCAGATCAGTAACCTTGATTTTGCTGAAAAGTTTTGAGCTGGAAACTGCAGACTGGCAAATTCAGCAAGCCTGCTCAGAGAGATTATGATACAATTTTAAAACAGCCAACTTGTACAATTGTATATATTCCCTTAACCTCCTATACTTACTTGAAGATATATCATAACATTAGCTGAGTTCTTGATCAAAGTGTTGAAAAATGCAATGTAATAATCCAATCAGCTAATAAAAAAAACCCGAAACTATACAAAGTCAGACTCCATAAAGAGATTCACAGGGCACCGAATAACCAAGAGATAAAGAAAACTGTTTTACAGTCACAGTATAAGGGATGTAAACTACTGCAGCTAAAGCTTATGTTCAGCTAAAAGATGGTATTTAGGACAAAGTCTGAAGCACCATACACGCTAAAATTACTCAACCTGGGAGGTCCCACATACGTTTGAAAGTCATACATCTTCTTTCCTTTGCCTCTTCAATTCCAAAGGAGATGGTTCCTGACAATTCACTTAGCAGACAGAGGCACCCTAAGTCATCTCCAGGTTCACTACCGCAACTTGCTTTGGCACTCCTAAATCAGCAAGTTCTCCAATTTCTACATTGCCTAGGGGTTGAAAAAGCAAAGAGCAGAAGCAGCTTTAAGAGAAAATAAATTTTGCCATCCCAACAGGAGTAGATAAAATGGGAGATGAGGTCTGAAGTCCTGTCCCAAATGAATTAAAAAAAGAATAAATAAAAAAAATCTGAAAGGAGACTGATGAGATTACCTAAATCGATCATCTTGTCCCAAAACACCAGAATTATACCATTTCTGTTTGCTTTCCAGTGGTGGAGATTCCCAAAACTTTCAGAGCAACCTACTGTAGTCCACAGATTACATCAAAGTCAGTGAATAACACATAAGAAAAGTAAACCTCTTGTTAAGTTAAAATTTGCTACACATTGGTACAAACCTCTCCTGGAAAGCTTATGGGTCCACAAATCAATAAAGATTGAAACTTTTGCCTCTTTCTTCAGTTTATTTGTTCTTTTTCACAGATAAAATAGAACCTGTGCATTTTTTCACCTCCAAAATTTGCACCAGGAAATTTTAATCCCTATCATAAAAAATAAAAATAAACAAAATTTAGAAAACACCATACAATCCACTGGACAGAACAATAATCTCTCAATTGTGTTCCATATAATATCATAATTTAACATAGAATATGATAAAAGGGGAAAGTAGATATTTTTAATACTTAAATTACACCTTTTTTCTTTTTTTTTTGAAGGACATTAACTTAACTTTATGCTGTATGAATTCAATTCTTTTTCATCTCAAAGACCATATCCTAACAGGCTGGTATTGTGTAGATGTTTCTTCTTCTAGAAAAGAAACCACATAACAATTGTAGTATTTCAGAAACATAGTAAGTAAAACATTAAAATACCAAGGATGCGTAACTGCAGGAAACTGCATGAGGTGTTACCATTATGCAAGACACTTGATATCCTTGGATAACTGTTCAATAATTAACATTTAGACCCAGTATCAATACTAAGAAGGAAACAAAATTCTAAATGAAGAGACAGATAACAATTACAGATCATAAAAGAGAGTAGGTGTGGCTTGGCTAACTGCAAGGGATCACATATTTCCATTTTCTAAGGACTTCAGCTTGGAAAAACTGTAGATTGTCAGAGAGAGAGAGAGAGAGATGGCTAAAGCAGACATATATTCTTTAGAAAGAGTTTGACTTCAGCAGAAGTAGCGTTTGACTTCAGTAGAAGCAAATTCATCTACACAACTCCAAACTTTCAGAGGAAGTCATATGCAAAAAAAACCCAAAAACAACCACCAGTGAGAAGTTAAAATTTTGATAAGATGTTGGGGATCGCTGAGTTTTTTATAGCTCTAGTAGTATGTCTCCTGATTTTGCAGTTCCTAAAGCTGCAATGGATGCGCACCCAGCTTCCTCCAGGGCCAGTTCCCCTCCCTATCATCGGAAATTTGTGGCTGCTGGACTTCAAACTTCGTCGAGAAACTCTCACTAAGGTACTTATTTATCTCTATGGTTGAAAAATCAATCTGAATCTATTTTAACTTAAAATGTACATTGCATAGGAACAGCCTAAACTGGGAATTGTTTTTTTTAAACCTCAAGCTTGATTATCAATGAATTTCAAAGAATCCAAGGACCCTGCATTATTAAAAATATTTCTGAGGAATAAACACCGTAATTGCTTTACTCCTTGTTATTTGCTTTCTCTTTTTGATACAGTAACATCAGTGCATAACATTATCACAAGTAGTGTTTATAGCACGATATTCCACTGGCAGTTTCATTCTCTATTTCTGTGTTGATATCTAGCTCTGTAAGACACCTCTCTAAGTAGAACTTCCTTTGCCTGATACCAATGTCACTGGAACATCCCCAGGCCACAAGTGGTCTGATCTCCACGAGAAGACCAAACATATACTCTAACCTGACTCTTTTTTTTCTTATTTGTATAGCAAAAAGTAAACAGATTATTACTAAAACAAAGAAGAAAAATTTGATTGCCATTAAGTAAATGGCTTGATTCCTTTATAAACCAATTAAAACTATTTTAAAAAGTAAGGAACTTGCTTCAAACTATTTTAAGGAAAAATACAAGCATGACAATAGAGAAAAATAAGAAAAATTACATGGAAGCTATAGGAAGGCATGCAAAAACATTTCTTTGCTTTCTTCAGAAGAGGCAAAAAAATATGATAATTTTCATTAATAAAATAAACAGAAAAGCTCTGGGATTTTGCCTGTATTCATTTGTTCTTTGATTCTGAGCTGACAGAGAAAACCACTGTTTCTCTTTCTGTGAAGTCTTCAGAGGTGGTCTTCTGAAAGATGTCCTCCATATCTATTCCATACAGTATGATTATCTTCTCTTCCCAAAGCACATTACAACAGAAGGCTAAATTTTTCTGAAATTCGTAATTCAATTCGATGTTGGCAAACAGGTTTAGTCACAACCTCGTAAAACTCTTAAAATTAGTATATAAGTGTATGCATTCCCTGCTTTACATTTATTAATTTACTGTTGTTAACTCTTCAGTTAACCAACATCTATGGAAATATCTACACATTGTGGATGGGACAGACACCTATGGTTGTACTAAATGGATACAAAGCAGTAAAAGATGGCATCATCACCCATTCAGAGGAAATTTCCGGACGACCTCTCACCCCATTCTATAGGGATATGATGGGCGAGAAAGGTACAAGATGTTACACAATACTGACATACGAACAAGATGTAAAGACGACAGACGCTTTCCTATACATACATACACACACGGGTTACTGCTGTACAAGTACATACTGGGCTTACCTAGCAAACAGATTCCATGCAGAGCCAGCATATTAACAAAAGGAAAAAACAGATTTTCTCCTCTTGTAAAGCATACTACTGACTATCATTCTTCCCAATAGATTCAAAGGAATAACTGCCTAGAAGAGTTGTCCTTCAGTTGTATCACTTCCAAAACAGAAGACTGTAGAAGGCATCTATAGACAAAGCTGTTCTGTCATTACCAAAACTCACTACCGGTTTCCAGGCTCACATTAATAAGCAGCTATATAGCTATCTGAAATCATGGTATCTTCTTTGTGAGTGAAATATAACCTGATCTAAATCAAATTTTGCCTCCTGCAGTGCAAGGATTTCCCTTCCCAGCAATGAAATAAATGTTTCTATGTTCTTCAGGTATTTTTCTCACAAGCGGGCACACCTGGAAGCAACAGAGACGCTTTGGCATGACAATTATAAGAAGCCTGGCACTTGGCAAGAACAATTTGCAGCATCAAATTCAAACAGAGGCCTGTCACCTTGTGGACATCTTTGCAAACACAAAAGGTAAATTCCCTATAAGAATACAGAGCTTTTTCTGAAATATAGTAGATTAGGGGAGTAAAAGTTTCACAATACATTTTTACAAGCAATACAGACATTTTTCATATTAGTGGGGCTTTTACTGGCTTTTTAATTGCATTCTTCACAAAAAATGTTTTGTCTGCACAGCAGACAATATAAAAATGTTTTTTGAAATGATAGTAAAAAATGTTTATTATGAACCGAGCCTTGGGTACAGCTAGTAACAATTCCTACATTCAAGGAGTATAGAAAAAACCCTATGTTCTTCTCCATAAAATACACAATTTGTGACCTGCTGCGAGTCATTCTAGGACAGCAGGCCTTTAGGATCTGGCAGAGAAAGAACCCCAACACAAGGAATGTATCATTCAGTTGTCCAACAAAACTTCTTTTTAAGCTTTGGATGAAATAGAAACCAGCAGAATTTTAGCAGGATGCCAAAATAAAGCAATTAAATATAAATATTCCGAACAGTCAAATTCCTCACCCGCATCATGTTCCATACCGATGTGAAAACACGGAAGAAGTTGCCTAAGGTCTCACTCCAACTCTTTGCACTAGACACAGCAAAATGGCCCATCTGTCTTCTGAGGGCAACATACAGATCTCATGTAAGAGATAAGCAAATCATTGACCCTGTACAGCCCAAACCTTTACCTTCCATGCAATCCTACCTCAATTTTATACTCAATAATTGTATTTACTCTTTCCAAGAAGGACTACAAGTCTTGGGTTGAAGTCAGAAATGCATAATCCACCATTTCCCTTAGCAGTATAGTTCAAGGGTTTTTATCACCATTAAAATATGTACTTAATCTAATTTTCTCTGGATTTACCCTCTGTTCACTTTAAGCCTTTTTAAGGGGAACTGTTTTCCATCCTGCAAAATAAGCCTTATGCGAGTTTTGTCTTTTCAGTCTGTGGAAAAAGAAAAAAAAAAAATAGATATATAGTTGAATTGTTAAGTTGTACTTGAAAACCAAAAGGAAACAAGTCACTTCAACATGACTAAGAAATTAGAACTTTAAAATGGGTTTTTTTTCTGGTTTGGGGGTTGGTTTGGCAGGGCGGGGGGGGAATTGCCAAACAAATATCTGCCTCCAGATTTGAAGGCATCTGTTCTAATTAATTGCTTGTGTTTTCACACAACCCAGACCACAAGTCAGAGAGGGGAAAAGAGACCTAATGTTTGTCTTCACAAAACCAATGATCACTGTATTTTACAAGTGTAAAAAGCAGATTGAAAGTAATGATTCCCTGCATTAATCCATACAGTTAATTTTTATTAAACTAGAGTTTACTTGTGTGAAATTTATCTAAAAGTAGTCTGATCTACTATTATTTTTGCCATTTAAAGAGTATTCCTCATTTTTCTCACTGTAGCTTATTCAGAAATATTCATGGTACCTTTTATGTTCACAGGCAAACCTTTCGACCCCCATACTTTCATTGTGCATGCTATTGCAAATATAATTTGTGTTGTTGTTTTTGGTCATCGCTTCTCCAGTGAGGATGAATCTTTCAACAAGCTTATCAAAGCTGTTTATTTTGTGATCTACTTTCAAGCTACTATCTGGGGCAGGGTAAGGAGCTCATTTTCTTGTTCTTATTCCTTAAAGTGCATTTGCACTTCACAAGTCAAACCAAACTAATTAGAAGTCAGCGACGATTACTCCCAAACATTTCCATACGATTATTCTGCAAGCCATTGTGCAGTAATAAATTAATACATACCTTGTATAGATCATTACTGCCTTATATTCCTCCTTTATGTCAGTAAATCACGTGTCCTAAAATTTAAATTCTAGACTACCACTGGTTTTCACAGATTTCCAAAATACATAATGTATTTCAAGCGAGTAATCATTTGCAGATTACTGTATATTCCTTAAATCTTAAAATGAAAGCAACTTTAAAAATTTAATTTTCATTTAGTCTTGAGAATACAGAAGTGCAGTTAACAAGAACTAAGCCTTCAAAGTCCTATTCTTTTGAGAAGATATCTTGCTTCTCGTGTAATCGTATTACAACCAAGATTTGAGGTATTCTGAACTTCCTATAAGATACAGGTGACAATTTCATCAACACCAACAATAATATTTTTAAGTTCTTGAAAACCTAGCTATTGCTTATGTTGTGCAGAGTTTGGCATTTTACAACACTGTCAGGTTCTCCAACACTTTCATACAGAAATGCCTAAAAAAAAAAAAAAATCAGAGTAAAAATCAAGGTTGAGATTCAGCCCTCAATTACTCTGATTCACTCATTTTCAGAAGCCCCTGTTGCATTATTAGGTATGCATCCAAAAAGTAAAATATAATCATTTCCCTGCTGTCCTGTGACCCGCTATTCACTACTACACAATGTTGACGTTGTGGTCCACTGATGGGGAAAGAGAAGTTTCCCCTAGCCAATAGATTTCTAATCACAGGCCATAAATAAAACAAAGGCTCTGCCAGTAGTCCTAGAGACTGAAGTCCATTCACAAAACATACACAATACAAAGAAACGAAAATAATTATTTTTCCCCTCAACAAATACACATGGCAGTTTCTCCTGGAGAAAAGCCTTCTAAAATCAAGAAGTCAAGCCAACTTCTATACCTTTTCAGTCTTCAACCTACCTATTAAGCTTAGAAAGTGTGATTATTCAATACTGACAATGTGATCAAAACAACAGTTTAGGCTGCTGCATATTTGATCGCTCATTAACAAATATCAAACAAGTTATCCTCAATGCCAGTTCTTTTAGAGGGCATAATACCCTCTATAAATACCTTTTAGAAATGTAGAATAATTTACATTGGAAGGGACCTCTGCATGTCCGCTATCAAAGCGCGTCTAATTAGATCATGTTGTTTAGGGACTAGTCTGGTCAAGTCTTGAAGTCTCCAAGGATGGATATTTCACACAGATTCTCCAGGAAGCCTGTTCATGGAATTTAATCTCTCTCTTGGTAAAAATATAACAACTTAAAAAAAAAGGCAAAAACCACCACCAAAAAAAAAAACCCAAAACATTTTCTTACATCTAATCAGAATTTCCCATGTTCTGACTTGTGTCTATTGCCTCTCATCCTGATTAGGAGCCCATGTGTTGTAGTGACTTCACAGAGTTATCAAGAAATCAGAATTGGGTTGTCAATTTAAAAGAGCTCATGTTTCTTCCTTTTTGTTTAAAATCACAGATGTATGATGCTTTCCCATGGCTTATGCACCTTTTCCCAGGGCCTCATCAGAAAGTGTTTGCATACAATGACTTCATGCACAATTTAGTTATGAAGGAGGTCCTGACTCATGAGAGACAGGATGCAGGTGATCCACAGGATCTCATGGACTTCTACCTAGCTCAGATAACAAAAGTAAGTTTGTGCTTATCATACTATCCCCTCCTTGGCCTCAGTGCCTACTGCAAATACTTGCTGTTCACGTAACTGCTACAGAATTTTTATATGCATACTTTATTTTTTTAGCACTGAAGATTTTTGTTTTGGTGGGCTGCTCACTGTTTTCATCAAACAATGACAATTCCTATGTGACCCATTAAATGTCTGAAATTATCCACTTCATAGTCTTCTTTTGAATATACCCTACAGACCAAAGATGACCCTACTTCTACATTTAATAAAGAAAACATGGTTCAGACTGTGGTTGATCTTTTGCTGGGAGGGACAGAAACAACAAGTACCACCCTTCTCTGGGCACTGCTCTATATGGTACAATACCCAGAAATACAAGGTGAGCAAAAACATTAGAGAGAACTGCATTCAATATTACATCATGATGAATATCATTAAAGTGTAAGCATTAGCTCAGTCACTTGCAATACATCAAATTAACCCTTAGCAATTAAGATGAACAGTGTTACATCAACAATTGAGATCTAGAAAATGAAAGTTTAATAAATGAAACAAACATGTGCTTTCCCCACCAGTTCACTAAGAAGCAACTTAGAAAATTAAAGAAATTAGTAGTAGCCACTATTTTAACTCACTAGAATGGGATGGCAGAGACAGAATAACAAGCTAAAGGCATTTCATATGCAACCTAGTCTCTTCCTAACCTTCAAAGTGGATAAGCTTTAAAAAGATACCTGGTCTGATATGTATTTATAAACATAACAGAAATTAAACCTGTAATTTCAAATTTTAATCCTTTTTTTGAAACATAGAGCTGTGTTTTCCTCATCACCAAGTGGGATGTGTCTTAAATGAGAGACCATCTTATGCTTTGGGGATATGCACCTTCTTCATCAACTGAAACCAACACAGCAGTCAAACCACATGCACTTCACAGCAACATAATTTTTTTTTTCCCCAGTCCTACACCACACTCATACATTAATCTGCTGTTAAAAAAAAAAGGGGGGGAGACGTTAAAATAGTTTCATTTCTCTGCAGAAAGGGTTCAAAGAGAGATAGAGGCTGTTCTGGAGCCCTCCCATCTCATCAGCTATGAAGACCGTAAAAAACTGCCCTATACAAATGCTGTGATTCATGAGGCTTTGCGGTACAGCAATGTTACCTCCG
Source organism: Phaethon aethereus (assembly GCF_964289735.1). Classification (NCBI taxonomy): domain Eukaryota; kingdom Metazoa; phylum Chordata; class Aves; order Phaethontiformes; family Phaethontidae; genus Phaethon; species Phaethon aethereus. Next base: position 18,308,569 of record NC_138585.1, read on the forward strand.
TTGGGGTCCCTCGACAATGTGTGAGGAATACAACTTTGCTGGGTTTTCACATTAAAAAGGTACAGAGTATACCTCCATGTCTCTTAAAGCTTTGAGCTATTAATATTTAGTACTTATATGACATTAGCTTTTACAGCTTCTAACTTTGCATAGAGAGCATGTGGTAGCATGTCACAGACATGAAACAAAGCTGAGTGTGCTAAACCAGGGCTAAGTCTACATTAGCGGATGCAAAAGGAAGCTTGGGAAAAGGCTAACAGCACAAGTAGCTAACATAAGGAAAACTGAAGTCTCTCTTCCCACTAGTCAAATATAGATGATGTCTGAGCTTCAAAGTAGAACAGGTGTTTTAAGGAATGATGAAATTATGTTTAAAGTCAAGCCAGCTAACTTTCACACATAAGGGAGCAGCCTTGAGCAACCTATAGTCATCCCTGACAAAACACACACACACACACACACAAAACCCCACGTGCTTAAGATGATGGCAGCTCAGTACAGCGAGAGATCTGACAGTCACATTGGCATGATACGAATGTCCCAAATACATTAAGCATAAAATTGATGTGATGGAATTGAAAGATCCAGTGAAGAGTACAAAAGACAAAAGGAAGGTGTTACGATTAGTCTGGCAAGTATTTAAAACAATCCAAGCTCCATTCTTGCTTAGACATGAAGACACTTCAGTAGTCCTGACAGAAGATAACTTATACAAAAGTAAGCATTTAAAACGTGATGGCAAACAGAAGATACAAGGATTTGTTATGCCTGGATGTGCACAGGAAAAGACCAAGCTGAATCCAAACACTGGGCTGCAGGCACAGGGTGGCATATTACTCCATCCAGCTCTGGAGCCCTCAGCACAGGACAGACATGGACCTATTGGAGCAGGTCCAGAGAAGGGCCACAAAAATGACCACAGGGCTGGAACACCTCTCCTGTGAGGACAGGCTGAGAGATTTGGGGTTGTTCAGCCTGGATACGAGAAGGCTCTGGGGAGACCTTACTGCAGCCTTTGAGTACTTAAAGGGGACCTATGAGAAAGATGGGGACAGGCTTTTTAGCAGGGCCTGTTGCAATAGGAGAAGGGGTAATGGTTTTAAACTAAAATAAGCTAGTTTCAGACTAGATCTAAGGAAGAAATTTTTCACAATGAAGGTGGTGAAACACTGGCACAGGTTGCACAGAGGTGGTAGATGCTGCATCCCTGGAAACACTCAAGGTCAGGTTGGAGAGAGCTCTGAGCAACCTGATCTAGTTGAAGACGTCCCTGCTCATTGCAGGGGGATTGGACTAGGTGACCTTAAAAGGTCCCTTCCAACCCAAAGATTCTATGATTATCTGTCTATTGGAGAGAAGGAAAGTCCAGAAGAAGAATCAACCATACATGGCAAATTCAATCTCTGCTGCTTCTTGCAGGGCACACTTGTGTTGCCAAATCTGCACTCCGTTGTGTATGACTCCAAGCACTGGGCAACCCCGTGGAAGTTCAACCCAAATAATTTCCTTGATTTGGATGGCAACTTTGTGAACAAAGAAGCATTCTTACCTTTCTCAGCAGGTAATGTCCTGATGTTTGAATATTCCTGTTCACTGTGTCTTGCAGCAAGACTAAAAGCACTATTGCTAAATTCTAAAATTTTAAAAGCATACTTTTATAAAAACATATTTGACACAAAGATTTAGAGTCAGGTGTTCCGCTGTAAGAGCCATAAATATTGTCTTGCATTTTATATTTTTCATATGTGCAAACAGATGATGCGTATGCCTAAGAGACATAATGCAATCTCCTTGGTATTTGTATGGTTCCTCGTATAAGGGTATCTGAGCTCTTTAGTCCCTAATATATTAAGTTCTGGTAACACCCTCAAAACGGAAAATAGATTTATTCTCACCTTGCAAACAGGAAGCCCAAGGACAAAAGCAATATGATTTGCCAAAATATACAGCCAAAATCTGTGATAAAGCAGGAAACCAAACCTCAGCCGCCCAAATCACACAGTCTAGCACTAGGTTCTCTTTTATCACCAGAAAACCAGCAAAATCCAGTCTTTTCAGTAGAATATTATTAGGCAACCAAAAAAAATTCTAACTTTTCAAAAACATGCTATGATGTGCAATTTACCTAATTTACAATGCAAAATGCAGCAATCCAAAGACATGGGGGGAAAGAGTGAAAAGCAGTATAAAACATAATTCAGAGAGCTTCTCTAGACTACCATTTTCTCCAATAAACAGATTATGAAGAAAAGGAGCACAAAACAGGAAGCTGGCATTATTTACTGAAAATTAAAATATAAAAATTAAACAATAAAAACACTGGGAAACAGCTGAGGGTTTTTTACGTTACTGTGACAGATTATACTATTATAAGTTTGTTGCAGATAAAGAGCAAATAGCACACTAAGTAACGTACAAAGCCATCATGTTAAACATAGTAAATCCAGATTTTAAAAGCATTTACCCAAATTGCCTGTAAATCCTAAAATCACATTTGCAAAACAGAATTTAGCATCTTACCTCCTTTACTCACCAAATGTCCACTAGTTTACGTGAATCAAGACAACTAACCTAGGCTATTATTTCAACCCAGGCATAGGAAGTGTTCTTTTTTAACTTCCTTTGGTTGTTTTCTGTTTATATAATCTGAGTATTTCTATAACCTGAATATTTTTTTTTAGTCTAGAATATATAGATCTTCTGAAATAATACTGTGAAAAGAATGTGCCAAAATGAGTCACTGAGTCTTTACATCACTGCACATGTCTACGTTTCATTCCCTTAGCTTACGTGTCTGCTCTTGGACAGTGTTAGAGACAGGGGGCTACAAGGACCCAACAGAGCCTTCTTAATTTCTGTTGAAGAAAGCCTGATTACATCCTTCTACTTAGCTTCAGAATTGCATCCTGCAATGCTCCAGTCCTCCCTCCTCAACAATCAAAGATAAGACTCTGAAGTATATGAAGCCATTTAAAATCTGGCTTAACTGAGAAGCAATTCATGGTTGTCACAGAATAAGAAGTAAAAATGGGAAGGGAGAATCTCATACATGCTCCAGGGGGGAAAAAAAAGAAAACAAACAAACCCAAACAAAACCACAAACCAAACAGTTGACATAGAGATGTACAGTTTCTCAGTTAAATAAATGCTTCCTCCCACCTCCAAAGGCATCTTCTGTCCTTACAGAAGGAACTAGGAAATAATTACCTTACATTAACAGAATTTATCAACTCAGTAGAATTTTGTTTAAAGTTCTTTTTTAGCACTTAAGTCTATACAACTAAGGTTTTTTTCCCTTTCTTCTGCAGGGCACCGTGTATGTTTGGGGGAACAGATGGCACGAGTTGAACTCTTCATCCTCTTTACCAACCTCCTTCGGGCATTCACATTCCAGCTCCCTGAGGGAGTCAAGGAAATCAATCTGGAGTACATTTTGGGTGCGATACTGCAGCCACATCCATATAAACTCTGTGCTATTCCACGCTAGTCTGCAACACACTACGAAGAGGGACTTCAGTCAATAATTGCAAGTATTTTAAAAACACATGCCACTATCTCAATTGTATTCAAATGTAGGTAGCTCAATATAGCAAATTAATATAGGGTGTTTTTATTTAGGAGGCCTGACCTCATATAGTTGAGCTTTTTTAAATTAAGCGTACTTGACAAAGCTCATGTAATCGCATCTTAGGCATCTTATTGTGTACTTGTATATGTTACCAAAAAACCAGATTTTCACACTCACGGTAGCAATGACTTAGATGCAGGATTTTAGAGAAGTGATCTGTATCAAGCAGCTTCCTGCATATGTACTCAGTCAGGTATCACATTCTTAAAACGGCAAAACTGTTCTGATGCAGCAAGGATGCCTGAATAAAAAAAAAAAATATTCAGTATTTCACTACTCCTCTGTGTTCACAGGTCTTTTCTTACATCCTTTTGCAGAAGGTTACAAAGTATACACACTTAGTGTTGACTCCTCTTCCTTTCACACTCCCATAAAGCATTATATATTGTAGTATAAACTTCACACATGCATAAATGATTGCAGAATAGGGCCTCTTATAATCATAGACCATTTAGAAATCCTTACACCTTTTTTCTTTACTTCCTCAGTATCCGATTCCTATTTTCTTGCAACTCTCAGATCCATGTAATTTCATGAACCTTTCCTGCTTCTGTTTAGAAACACTATTATACCATCCAATAATTTCCTTTTTGAAAGGAAAGGGACAAAGATGCCAACTTTTGTTAAAGCAGGCACAGTACAGATTTATTACTCACTGTGTTTTCTTTTGTCTCATCATTCCACAACAGTGGAAAGTTTTGACCACTTAAAATTCAACTGCAAGCATCCTAGATGCTTTCAATTTTCAAAGTTCAACAGAAGAAAGCATAAACTACGGTAGGTTGTAAGTAAAAGCAGAAATAGAATGCTCGGACATAAAACTAAAGGAAGACTTGATTCTCTTCTCAAATATTTCCAATTATTCCCTTTCATTTGGTGAAACCCCAGGGCTCTAACACACTGTAAAATTTGCTATTGAAGAACAAATGAAGACTTGACACCATTGACAGTTTTCACCTTTTTAATAAAAGGCATTCTAAAAACTTTCAACGTGACTCCATTTTTGCTGAGGAAAATATAACATCTGAAAAATCCTCCTTGAATAAGAAATACTTTCAAACATAAATTAAGGAAAATCTCTTAAACTTCCTATTTCTTACAGTGAGAGCAGATCTTGCATAAAACACATTCTTACAGATTTACAAAAGCAGTCTGACGTGATAGTTCATAAACAGAAGTTTTGAAGTCTTATCTTTTTCCTTTGTGGTGTTCATTAAAAAAGACTCACCAAAAAAAAAAAAAAATCTTTTCAACCCACCATTTGCATGGTTCAATCAAGGGCCCATGATAAAGTGCTCAGCAGCATGACTGGCAGTGTAGGATACAAGCTTGGACTTTCTCTACTCCAGTGTATTTTGATGGTTCTTGAGGTATGTCCTACCTGAAAAAAGACTCCAGTTTCTTTCCTCTACATTTACCCCTTTGGGCTCCTGAAGTTATTCTGTAGGCTTGATTTTTAATTTAAAAAAAACCAAACAAACAAACAAACAATTTCATTTTGCACATATGTTTTCTGGTTTTCTTCCAAAACTGTAGTCCAGGTTAAAACATGCACATATTCTTCACCTGTATTTTTGAAGAACTGAGGTACATTATGATTTGCTGTATAATGCTGGTTCTAAAAAACATGGGAAGAACAAATATTCAGAGTGTACATGATTAAGGAGGTATTTTTACAAAGAAATCATTGTAGGCCTGACAGTTGGTGCCAGTGAAAAACAGCTGGGCTAAGAGTATCTTCTTGTTATTCCATTTAAAACTGAAAACAGCAAGAAGTGAGGCATTCCTCGGCTTTCTGATGTTTCTCGAAATGACAGTGTGAGAATCCTAGATTACCTTTTCATCACAGTTGTAAATGAAATCTGTAAGAAAATGAACAATGCAGAAAAAAAAGCTATTTCATGAGTTAACTTTTTTGTCAAGAAAGAGAAAAAATTCATAAGGAATTAATCAGAGAAAATAAAAGATTTAGAAATCAAGGACAAAATGCAAGCTTTTCCTGTGAAACATCTTAAAAAAAACTAAAACTCGTAAAACCCATCACTTCAGTAATTAGAAAACACACAGACAAACATTTAGAAAAATAGACTGTCATCCAGCTCTGCTGTGCTGCACCCCTTAGAAATCAATACCCCAGCTTCTCAGTAAGGCAGACTGCCTAGATCTTTCGGAGGTTAAACCCCTGAGACCACTGAATGATTTAAAGTCCTGTCCTTAGAAAAGCCTATGCTGTTGAAGCTTAGATGCAGATGTTCATTTCTGCCACTGATAAGAAAACTATAACTGCCATTTCCAAATTCTTTTTGGAAATGGCAGTTATAGTTTTCAAGTCCTGAAGAATCTAAATTGTTTGCTCCCTTGATAAAAAGGAGCACCCTTTGTCCAAGTCCAACGGTTTTCATGGAATAATGTAAGAAACATATTTTTGAATATATTCTTTCTGTAATAATGGCCTTGCAATGTTTTGTTTCCAAAACAGCAACAATGGACTTCATTACATACTTCAGCTCCTAAATATTAAAATAACAAGCACCATGAGGAAAGTACATACAGGTCTTTGCCCATTTTTGTGAAGTACACAACATCCATACTGTCTCTGTGGTTTTAAGGACAAAATGTAATCATCGGTCAACATGACCTAGATTAAGAAATTAGTAAGTCAGTTCTAATCTCAGGTGAAGAGTTTTTCCTAAAATTTTTTGTTTTGTTGGGAAAGAGCCAAGTATCTAGATGGTCTTGTTCTCACCTACTAAGCAGAGTATTATCAAGGGCATGCTTTGATCCACCAACCAAATCAGAACTCTTTAAATAATTGTTAAAATAATACAAAGTTCTCCTCTCCACCCAGTAAAAATATCCTAAGTATTGGGTATATGAACTCAGCATTCATATCCAACGCTTCAATATTACATGCATATCTAATCAAGCAAAACACCATACCAAAATATTAAATAGGTGGCATTAACTTGATCAGAGTGGCTTGTACACCAAGGATTATACCGGTAGGATGCTACAGGGGCTGGCTGTAAGGAAATAAAAACTAAACTCTAGCATGGTGAAAGCTAATCTTTGAATTGCCCGTTTCCTTTTCTTCTCTTTTCGCTGTGTTTTCTTAAGTCTTTACAACATTATATCATTAGAATTTCTAAATCGCAATACATAGGATCCCAAATTAATATCAAAGCCAATCAGATGGAGGAAGGGTACAATATATAATTAAAGGTCGCAGATCTATGGTGACAACAGGAATGAATACGTCAAAATATATCCAAATACATAAAGAGTGCTTACACTCCGGAAAGCAAATGTAAAAGTCAAGTACAACCAACTACTCATCACTGATAGTCTCACAGATGTTACAGAAGAGGTAGGTACTGGGGAATGACTTGAGGGAGTAAAGAATGACTTTAGAAAATAGTCATACAGAAGCTTCCATATATCTGAGTGCTATGAAAAGACAAATTTTGTCAGCTGCTAACAAATGCTACTTTTCTGTCTGAGAAACAAACAAAAAAAAAATCAAAGATTAACTGCATTGCTGATCATCAGTTTGCAGCAAGTAAATGAGAACATTCAAAGTCCAGTCCACTAGTACATGACTCTCAATATTAGTTAATATATATGCCTCCTCAATGATGCCTCTGTGACACCTTTAGAACAACTACAATTAAAAGTGTATCACTTACTTCTTGCAATACTTGTCCAAGTGTCTCCCGGCTGTGAATGCGCTTCCTGTTGAAAACCAAAACCACACTTACTTCTGCACAAAGCGCTGGGGGGATCTTGTAAACATTTATCATTTGTCCCACTTCAAAAGGAGATTGTTATGCTAGGCTTTGTTCCACATGCTTATGAAATCTTGATGCAATTTTCTGGACTCTTAATGCAACCTTATGGAATCTACAAATTCTGATTCAGGCCTGTTGTTATTCTCATCAGGAGAAACTACCTGCAATAAGGCTTGCAACAGACTGCAGCTTCTCAAAAAACAACCCTATTTATTAAAAAGCTTAGTAAGATTTCAACATAAATCCTAATATCTGGACATAGTTGATATTCAGTTGCTGTACCAGACATCTGTTATTCAGTAATTCATGCAGGAAGATTACAAATACTTTTTTTTTTTCCACTCGTTCTTCCAACACAGTCAAAGTGGTAAGCAGTACTTGCAAACATAACAGCAATACAGACTTAAAAAAAATAATGATCTTCTACCAAAACTGAGAACATGTCACTACAGTTATTGTTTCCAAACATCCTGTAATGCATGCACTAAAAATACTAGAAATGCAAATAGTAGGCAATATATTTTTTACCTATCTATTTTGGTTGCTATGACCACCGTAAAATTGCCTTCTGTATTGGGCAAGTACGTGGAAGGTATAATTACATAATTTCCTGCAGGAAGTCGGCAAAGTTGGCTTACTTCCTGGGAATAGCAATGAGGTACACAGCTAACCAGTGGCTCCAAGTGTAGAAATGAGGAAGTATGTGGTTTCCAGCTGCTGCTAGGCACCTGCAAAAAAGAATGAAAACATGCCTGTCTCTTCATATATTCCACGCCTCAAAATGTTAAATTCCACAGTATGGTACGTTCCGTAACTATTCCACTCCAAATACTCTTCTGTACAGAGCTGTATGAGAGGCAAGGGAAGGCTTCCAGAAAACCCAGATACAGTATCAAGTACAGGTAAATCATTCCTACCATGTTTATTGACAGTTTATACACTCACTACCCACATAGTGCAAAAGCTTTTTCTATTGTCTAACCTCACTCTTCCTCACTGCAGCCTAATGCCCTTGTTTTTCACCTCACGCGTACAGTAAGCACACTATGTCCTTCCACTTTCTAGGGGCCTTTCCTGTACTAAAAATTCATATTACATTTCTCCCCAGCCTATGAATGGCATGAAAAATGCCATTCTTTCAATCTTTCTTCACATATTGTATATTTGAAGCTATATGATCACTCCTAATGCTCAACTCCACACTCTCCATTTAAGCAACAACTTTCTGATGCATGTTTTCTGAAAATAAAGCTCTCTCTCCCTGAAAAACAGCCACCTAAGCAGAAGTTTCTCATCCTACATTTATGCAACTGATCTCTGGCACATACATGTAGAACCTGTATTTGTCCATGCTAAATTGTATCTTGTTTTGTTTCAGATCATCTGCTCAACACTATCAGTCCTTTCGAATTCTAATCTTGTCTGCGGCTCAAATGCCACTTACCAATGGACAAGTAAATAATTACTAGAGATGAAGAAAGTAATTTTTCATGATCAATTACCAAAATGCCCAGTCCTCAATCACTAAGACTGAGAATGCTTTACAAATGCTCAAAAGAGTTAATGGTGTACATAATGTCAGAGATTCTGCTTTGGGACACCTAGGGTTGAGCCTGAGGGAAGAGGAAGCACGTGTGCGAGGAGTCAAAAGGGGCGGCCATCAGCTCACTGGAGATGCCCACTGCTTAAGGACTCCAGTCCTAGCAGCTAAGTCCCAGGTGGTGTGTGTGCCACTCCTTGATTAGTGTGTGAATGCTCGGGCAGCGGCTTCTCCCTTAACAAGAAGTCTTACCTGGAAAATATGGAAACCTATTGGACGACACTTGCTATCTTGGCAGTGCTGGCGGAGGGTAACTTTCACACTGCTTTTTCCTAGTCCTGCAGGAATGGAGAGGGGAAAGCAGGGATTGATATGGAAGGAGGGGAAGTTCCTGCTACCTCCAGCACTTTGCCCATTTTTCCAGCATCCATGCAGCTGCGTTGTCTCCCATTCACCTGCTGGGAGTTCTTCAAAGAGGGCAGCATCTACGGGTGGTGGTTTTAGCTCACTATCACACGTAAGAGAGAAAAGAAACTACATGTATAAAATCCATATGATTTAAAAAAATCTAGAACACCAGCTCACAAAAATGAACCAGCATTACATAAACTTACATAAACACAACTCCTCCAAACTTTCAGCACAAATTAAAAAGAGAATTCTAAAATTCTAAGTCCTTAAGTAATTCACAGAACTCCACAAGAACAATATAGCATATACAAACCATGCACTAACACCAGATAGATTTTGGTACATTCATGAAGTAATGCAGCTTACACATTTTTCCTCCTGTGCTATTTGTGCTATCTGAAAGCAATATAACTGACAGCAACTTTTGGAGTACACGAGTACCTTAGTAAGTCCAAAGCATACACTGCATTCTTTTTCATACTCACTATGTCTTTAATCAGAGGTAAAATGGTAGTTTCCTCTGACTTGATCACTGTCATGTTAACCCATATTTCGATCCTAGCCCAGCACCACTTTTCACAGCCATATGAACAATTCTGTATCATTATCAGTTGTGCAGCATTTGAAATTGTATTTCAACATAACTCAAAACATCTCTCTCCTTATTTCCAATTTTCCAGTTGAGAACATGTAACAGCTGTTATGTTATTCTGTGACTGTCCATTCTAGACATATACCCAGGCTGGCACCTCTGTTTCAGTCTGAGCAAGTGTTATACTTAACAGCAATACTAGAAATTTTATCCCATCACTGGAAGTGCAACATGCTGTACAGATGAAATATGCCCAGAAACCAAATATATTGCCAGTAAGAAGTACACAACTTGCACTCATACAGCAAAATTAGCTTCATAGTTTTGCAGACCTTTATTTGGTCTAAAACTTGATGCCCTCTGGCTTCCAAATTCTGCAGAGTAAATGATTAAAGCGTGTTCTGGCTTTGTAACATGATTTGCCAGCTTCTCTCCAATGACATATAAGTCAATAGCATACTACCAGAATATAAAAAAATTTGAACAGCTTTTAAACATGTTGCCAACAGTACATTTTGCCTCTGTATATAGCTTACCTGGTGCAAGCTGTTAGACAACCTTAGATTTTTTCAGGTTTATCGGAAGAATGTACAACTTTTCTGACTCCACACAACTACTCATCATCCTGCCTTCTTAAGTAGTTATTTCAAAGCTATGGTCACCAACACAGAGTTGTTCAGGAATAATTGACTTTCAAGTGCCGAGATAGATAAGTAGTCAGCTACAGTTAAAAAAATTGAAAGTCATCAGAAGCTACTGGACTGACACTGCTGATATTTCCTGTTGGATAAGCAAGCATTTTTATAAAGAAAAGATAAGATTGTTCCAAGTCCATTATAGAAGTCTATTTTACATCACAAGTTATGAGGAAAGATCAGCTAGAACTGATCTAGAACGTAGTGATCCTTCCAAGAATTTTATCATAATGCTGACTGTTATTATTCATGTGTATTATCAGTGTTGAATGCTTTAATTCAAAAAACAATTCTTCATTCAGCTAAAGACAACAGCGTAAATGTCAGTGCCATTTTCTACACCTGTCCTGGAAAGAAGAAGAGCTGTGAGTATTATGTCATGAGTCCACTGCTGATACTCCATTTCCATTTGAAGCTGTCCTACTCACTAATAACAATGTTATCTCTCAGCTGAACTGTTAGTATGTGTTTTCTAGCATACATGATAATAAACTGCTGTCCTCTTCTGTCACTGATTGCAATAACAACCTTTAACTTCTGGTGGTACCTCTTCATTTTTCCATACATTAAGAAAGACCTTCCACATAGTGAGAAACATGTTCTGCAGAAACATGTTCATATCTTTTACTAAACACGCACTTTCTCAAAGCAGTAGGATGCAGTTTAGAGTCAAGATGCTACTCATCTGACTACTTCTGACTGATATTTTAACAAGACGTAGTAGCAGCTTCATGCAAAAAACAAGGGAGACAGAACAATGCTGTTACTTGGTACTCTGCACAACCCTTCAAAAACATTTTGAACATTTACACTTAGTGCTATACTTCATATATTTGCTTATGTCAACAACTCTAAGAAATCTTCTGTTTTGCTTTAAACCTACCTGAGAGAGATCCTTCCCGTTGAAAATACACGGAGCAAGAAATTCCCTACTGCATCTTTCAGAAAAGTGCTGGGAACAACAAGATAAAACCCAGGCAAAAGATCACAGCACACATGCACTTCTCTATCATAGGAATGGCAGATGGTACCTACAACTGGAGGAGCAGAGAGGGTCTTTGGAAGGTTAAATCGTTTCTTCTCCACCTAGAATAGATGCACAATGGTGCATAGTGTTTTAGGAAAAATAAGGAGTTCTTAATAAAACTAAAAATCATAAAATACTGTTTAAAACATTTTTAAACATGCATCCATTTACAAAAGGAAACAAGTACGGAGGACAGTATCAGCAGGTAAGCTGAACATCAAAGAGGAGTAGGAAGAGTTAATATTCAGGAGGAATAAATTTAGGAATAGTCATCAAATAATCAGCCTGAAATGTCATGCACTAGTTTGGAACAATCTCAAAAGTTCTGCTACCTGGCACTCAACGATAAGAAGAAAGTACTACTCCACTAATAGTTTGTACAGACAGTAACTGCACTGTGAGATAAACAGGATCACTCTAACATAAATCAGAGGTGTAAAATGTGTGAATGGTTGAATCACAACACTGCCATAGGAAATGAATGATTTTACTCAGATAGTTCAGTAATGCTTCAAAACTTCTAGTTGCAAAAAGAAAAATGTCACTCCTGTATTACCTTCCAGACATGCAATCCCACAGCCTGATAATTCTTCCCCTGTACACCTTCAGTCAAAGACAGATTTTCCTCTGCTAAGTGAGTCAGACTTTGAATTCTTCCGGCCCAGTCAGCACTGTATTTCCTACGCTTCTGGAGCAGAGCAATGCACACCTCACTCTCTTCACAGACTCTCAGCCAGAACTTCGGGTTGGTAGGGAAGCTGCTGTTGTTACGGCAGCCACCTGCAGACTGGCCTCTCACCCAGGATCCAAAAAGATTCTGCGAGTAATACAGCACTTTCTCTAACAAAATGAGAAAAACATGGTGCAGGCTTCAGACACCAGAGGCTACTTAATTTTATACAACAGATATTTGGTAGAGATCCCCCAGACCAAGAAAACATGCTGTCGTAGCCCTGACAATTTCTCCAAGCAAACATTAATGACCAACATTTTGAGAGGCATGAGAATCAATGTCACAACTGCTGATGGCAGATTGATCACACAATTTTTACAACAAGAAACTATACCTAGAAATCTGAAGTTTATCTCCCATCAAAAAAAAAAAATCACAAAGTTTTACAGAACAAGAGCCGTCTAGATAGAGAACACTAATCTTTCAACAAACTAGCAAGTAACTCGATCTCAGAGAAATATCAGACTCCTCTAAAGATCTTCAGTTTCTTCTTGTCCCTCTATTCTTTCCAGCAGAGACAGAAAAGGCTTATGGATCTAAAGGAGAGGGAAAGACTGAGAGAAATTATGGTCTAGTTGCATCCATCTGCAATTCAAATCAATCTTTCCCATTGTTAAATAATAGGAGAAAGATGTTTTCTCATACCACACCTGTATAGAGGCTCTGAAGTTGTCCTTCCTCATTGACTGGAAAGCCCATGGTAATCTCATCAAATTCCCTGAAAAATTCTTCTTCATCCACCCAGAACTCTCCCTCTTGGATCTGTGAGAGCAGTTCCGAGGCGACCACTGGATCTAGCTGGCTCCATCCTTGACCACTGCGCATAAGACAAAAGTTAACATTTAGTTCTTTGCCCAGTAAAGTTCCATAACATGGTTCTATCAAATATCCTACGGAGCAGGACAATAAGAGGTTTCTTCATTTTACTGTCAAATACTTGCATTGAATATTTCTGCATACACATCGCTAGTCATTGAAAGGAATAATAGAAAGTATGAATCACAACATATCAAAGAAAACTTAGAAACAACCTAACACCAGATTGGATACAGCAGCATACTTCTAGGTGAAATAGCTACTTTGCTTACAGCAGACAGTACGGTCCAAAGTGTGAGAATAAAAGTTTTAAAAGTTGTTTAAAATAGCAATGAAAAAGTGAAACAAGCTGCACAGTGACATTCTGAAAGACTTTTAGTGCTGTACAGTGAATATCAAAACCCACTGTCTGTATGAAGCAGCTCATTATCCCCAGGAATCTGCTGGCTAAGTTATCATAAACGAAGAATTTAAACACCTCATTATTTAGGGCCCATTAAAAGCTAGTACTTTCACCATTTTTGAGTGTTTCACTAACAACAAAGAACAGTTCTGCACTTGAATAAAACAGGGCTCCAAGGCCACCCAATGAACTGCTATCCTCTTGCAACTACATGGCAATTTACTGTTTGGCAAAAAAATTAAGAGAGATCAAATGTATAACCAAAACTCTGCCAAAGCAAAAAAACATCAACTTGAGTATCAATTAATGTGATTAAGCCATCTTTTTAACTAGCGGGAAAAAAACCTATTTCTCTAAAACGTTTATTCACATGATCATATCGTTACCATATTTTAATGTTGAAAGCTTGCTCCTTCGGTCAAGAATTGCATGTTCTTTTGTACAGTCTAAATATGCTAACATTTTTCAAAATAAGCTAATAGGGTCTGCCCTTTCATTCTTGTTACTTTGCTATATGAAATGCGAAACATGCTTGCACATTTCCTTTAAAACAGATCTCTTCTTGATATCTACTCGATTCCAGCTTCTCATAGGCCTTTTAATCTACAGAAATGAGAGCACACAAGCAAAAAACATAAGCCTTCTTTCTTCTGCTATACTTGATTTTTTTTTTCTTTTGCGTGTCTTCTGCAACTGAGACAAGAGCTGAGAAGAGCTGAGTAAAGCTGGGTGACTATGTGTAACTCACAAACATCTTATGAGCAAACATACTTAGATCAATTGCAGAACAACAAAAAAGCACCACAAAAATCAGTGACAGGAATTAAACGAACATCTTAAGTTACAAAAAGATATGATGCTCTGATAAACAAACAAACAAAACTATTTAAAAAAATTTAATTACCAGAACCAATAGATCAAAATGACTAGCCTTAGAACCAATGAGCTGTGTGAACTACTGAATTCTCTAAAGGACTATATACAAACTTAAGCCTCTCTCCTCCGCTATAGCCTATTAGCAATATTTGCCTATACAATACATAGATATACTTTGTGCTTCAGAACTTTCACAAATGATTTTCCAAATGAAAATAAACCTACTTACCCCTCACACCAGGGACCTCTCCAGCACCGCCTCCCCCAAGGATTCCGTATTCGTAGCAGGAAAATTTCCTTGCCTGACACTTCAGATAGATTCAACATGTCTATGACAATAAAGGCATGAAATTCTCCTAGTTCACTTGCACCTGAATAGAAAAAAAAGCATTTGAAAGCAAACAAAAGAACCTGCTCCATATTTTACAATAATGACATTAAACTATCCTGTGAAAGAAGGCAATTTTGAGATAAAAGGAAATTGGTTTTAAATCACCATAAAAACAGCATAAAAAACCCCAAACAGTTCACTTTAGTTGTTTACTATACAGTAATAAAATAAATGAAAATTTTAAAGCATATTAACTCACTACTTGATCTCCAACATCTACAAATTCTCAGTGCTGAAATTCATTGGTGTTTTCAACATTGTTTCTTAGGTCTTTTTTCGGGTGGTGAGGAGTGTGCATTTGTTTTTAAGAACTGACCATGTTAGTATCTAATATATAAAGCACTCATCAAAAGCACCCTCCCTTCTGAGCTCAGTAACATCCTTAAATCTTTATTTATCCAAGGTTTTATATAATTGCACCATGAAACTCGTATGGTACTAGAATCAGCACTATGGATTTGCTGGCTGCCTTGGGCTCTGAACCCTGTTAGAGAGACATCTACTTTAAAAGTGTCTAGAACTTTACTATTACCTTGTCTGGAATTGAGGACTGAGCAGCTTATTACACACTGTTCCTTCAAATTCATTAATCTTCTAAACACCACTTTCTCCAAAACCATGCCAGTCTTCTCTTTCTCTATGTTTCTTTCAGGGCCTTTCAGAGTCCACCTTTCAGCAATTCCTCCAGTCAGATCAACCAAAGCATCTGCCACCTGTCCTGCCCACAACTGTTCATAAGATCCATGCACTCTATTAAAAAAAAAAAGTTTCTACAAACAGCAGAACTAAATGGCTCTTGCATACTTTCAACCCCACCCAGTATGACAATCATGACTGTACCCTACCTCATATTCCCAACTAGGCAAGAGAAAGCACATACTATTTTATTTATACAGAATACAACATCTAAAGATTATGTAAGCCATTAGACATTCCACTGTTTGATGGGAAGTTTATTACAATTCATTCCACCTTATATAGAAACCGCTCTAGTCTAGTACTAGGCATTTGTACCTTACTATCTGTGCACTACATTATCTTTCATGATATACTAACTGCATTCAGTATAAATAAATAACATTTCTTCCTTTTCTTCAATTATTCTTTGTTCACTCTGCACAAACAACCAGAGTAGCCCTTCCTTCAACAGTTTAAGCAAATCAAGAGACTACCCTACCTGATGCAGTGAATGCAAAGGATCACAAAAGAAATCAAGACTATAATAGAATTATAAGACAAGATAGAATGGTAAGATCTCTACAGAAAACAAACAAATAATATTAACTTTCAAACCTACAGAGAAGCTTTAACGTGCCATTGCTGCTTCACAACTTCTGTTCAAAGTATCTACAGTTGAATAAATTACTTCATATTTCAAGTCTTTTTCTGCCCTCTGCTGGCAACCACACAGTCTTTTGTCCAAGTTCTTTTGGACAATTGCTATCTATCATACTAGTGCACTTTGTCTCCAAATTGTTATATCCATCTGGATAGAATTTTGATGCGTGTGTCATAAAAACATGAAATAGCTGCATTTTCAAACAGATTAACAATAGGGTTGTTTCTTCTCAAGATCATAAACTATCAAATTAAGCGAAAGATCAATGAAACTCATGCAACCAGAGCCTCAACTAGCATAAACCTATGTAATGTTGTTGCTTTCCACGATAATATTTGCATGCTTTCTGCTCTTCATTGAGCCCTCAGCTGCCCTCAAATGCTGCACTAGTAAAATATCGCCCTTTAATAAATTAGATGACGAATGGATAGTGACTTAATGAACATCATCCGAATCCTGATAATTCATTGCAGCTCTTACTTTTCATCATAATTCTCTCCCTAGGACTATGTTACCTCATATGCAACTAGAAACACGCCTTACAGATCTACAGTTTAAAGAGCGACTTCTGCACAATGCAGTGTAGGAAAGCTAACAGCCGTTGTACTTTATATTGAATAATACACAGATCTATGCCCAAAGCAGTCAGATAAAATAAAGAAGCAGAAGGTACACAAGTATTGTACCTCCCTTTACTTCCCTCACTAACAGTGTTCACGTACTTTGCGTAAGCTTTTTCCAATAGTGGAAGCCAAAATAAATCCTCCATCTGGCACTGGGAAAAGCAGAGTTTACCACCAAGGCAAGGCAAGCGATCATCGATAGTTACATCCACCCAGTGTCCAAACTGCCAGACTCGACAAGTGAAACAGCCTTGGTATGACTCATCTGTCCAGCTGGGCTGACCTGGAGGGATTACCTAGATGGGAAAAGCCCAAATCAAGACAATTTTTTTTTTTTTTAATTAAACAAAACCAGTTTAAAATATGCTAAATAAATGAAAAAAAAAATCATAACAAAACCAGTAAAATTAAGCATAACAAAACTGATATTCAGTTTTGAGGGCTGGAATTCAAAAAACAATATACAAATATAAATTAGGTGAAGAAAACTTCTGAAACATGAAACTTCTCTCTACCTTATTCAGTAGGTATTTACTCTTCTGCAAAGCTACACAGGCACACAGGAACCAACAGTCTCCCAAAATTCCTTGTTTCACTTGCACATCCTGGGGATTGTTTGAAAATAACCGAGGAGCAGAACAAATGTCCTAAAGTTAAAAGAAGAGAAATTGAAGACAAATCCTGCATGACAGTGTAAGGTAGTCTGTGTTTCAGGGAATGGGAGGGCTCCAGAGACCTCTCACAAAATAAGGGAATTTTCACCTCTAGAACATGTCCTCTGCAGACACAGCTTAAGCAGGCAATAACAAATTACTGCCTTGTGGCTATTTTGCAGGCACTTTATGAGAGGTAAACCTAGTTCCCACATGGATTTTAGTACACAAATGTCACCATCAGGTGCAACCTTAGGAGAGACACCAATAAGTGAAAGGCAGCATAACTCATCAGCTCCTTCCTGGACATACGATCAACTGTCGTTGCACCACTCACGTTGCACCGCACATCCCAAGTGACAAAAGATCTCCAAATTACATCAGACACAAACCTACCCTAGGGCAAATAAAAATAGATTGCTTGGTAGCAAATGAGGTAATTTCAAATACAAAGTCCTGAACACTTAATCGGATCTGAAAGCGAGTCTTTTTAATGGTTCTTCTCTCACCTGTAAACACTGCAAGAGATGGAAATTAACTGATCAGCCCTCAGCAGTAATCAAGATGTAAGGTACAAAAGCAGAAAGTTGCACACTAGGCTCTGTGAAGTCACATGTGTGTCAATTCTATCTGATAATCAATAGTTCTATCACTGTTCTACAGACATCCCCAGATGCAGGGGAGAAAAAACAATACCAGTAAAAAGACAACACACTTTTTTTTTTCCCTCCATTACATTTTTATAGATGTGTACACCTATAAGGTGTATACAAAGGTATAGTGTACATCTAGTACACACACAAAGGTAGCATCATAAGTGCCTCACTTTAAATGAATATACTGCAGAAATGCATTCTAAACTTTTTAGCTTTCATGTGGCTTGCTCCGAAACCCAGCTGTAAGTTTAAAAGCAATAGAAGTCATATGACAAGTTATAACCTTATAGAAGTTCATCAAATTCTTCATCAAAGAAATCAACAATCGCAAAAAAAAAGCAGCAATATCTTTCTGAAAAACTCTAAAATCCAGTTATTTCTTTTCAAGAGTTATGCAATATATTGAAAAGTTTGGGAGCAACATAATGCCATTTTTTAACGTGGTATGCATATTATTTACATAATGAAATGCATTTATGATAACATACGTGAATTTTTGCTAGTACCAAGAAATTCAGAAGTTCTACATCAGGTTTTAAATCAAGCCTAAACAAGCACCCAGACTTAAAAACTACAACATATATATTGTTAACACTGACATAGACTCGTTTTATCACTTCTATATTTTTAAACAATAAAAACACACAGAAGCAGTCATTCAATGCAAAATAACATTTACTACCTTAAAGTCGAGTTCTGCTAAAATCATGGGCTTTCATATCTTAAAACTCACCTTAGGTCTCAACCAAGATATCTCGCCTCTGAATTGAGCAAGCGGGGTACAATAATCAAAAAATATAGAGGTATCACTGGCTGGAAATGTGGGGTCAGTGTAAAGGTCTCTTTTCACGATTAATTGCTTTTTCTCTCCCAGCATTTTCAACATAATCCTAAGCAGTTTTGCCGGCTATTTCCACGGCTTCATATCACCAAGTACCTACCTAGAATGTAAATGAGCATTATACGGGAATTGTAACCAAGAAACAAATAAGCAAGACAGATTTACTTAGTAACAGAAAGCCTCTCACTCTTTCCACGGAGCACCTTGAACCACGCCATTGCTGGCTTCTTTCAGCACCTGATACCACCTTAGAGAGTCCCTGGTCCGCTAAAAAAAGAGAAAGGGTGTGTCAGAGGGTCCTGGGTACTGTCCCGCAGCGCGGCAGGCCCCCAAAGGAGACCTGCAACCAGGAGCCTACTTAGACTCCTTCCCCGCCCCTCTACGCAGACCCTCCCCAGAAGGACCCCTCTACCAACACCGCCTTCCTCACAACCGGCCCCATTAAGGCCCGCTCCACACACACCACCTCCTCCTCCTCCCCATGAGCCCCGACACCCTTCACCACAATGGGCCTCAACCAGGCCACCTCCACAGACGTCCTCCCCCACACCCGTCCCTCACCACCCCACGCCTGGCGACCCCCTCCCCCCCCCCGTCTCCTCACCGCGGGGCACGCCCCGCCGCCATGCCCGGGGCGGCCGTTACCGCGGCAACGCCGGACACTCTCTCACCGCCCCCTCATCCTCTTGTCCAGCCCAGAGGTAACGGATTGGGGGACCGCCCAATGAAGAAGCGCCATGTGGGCACGTGATGAACGCACCACCAATCGGCCGCCGCCACCGCCCGCTGGGGCCTGCGGGGCAGGGAAGGGACAGTTCCCAGCGTGCCCCGCGGCGGGCGGGCCTGGCGGTCGCCACCGCGGGGGTGGTCGCCGAGGCAGTGGGGGCAGCCAGTACCGGGCGGTATTCTGTACTCGGGAGTGCCTAGAAGAAACGGGAAATTCTCATCAGAGTTGGAGGAGGAAAGCTTAATAGTCACCTGAACAGTTCTTAGAGAGGAAAACGAAACCAAACTATATTTTCATTAAGGTTACGACAGAGAAGCTGCCAGAGAAATTGGTGACCCTCACAAAGTTGGTTCCCGAGATAATGGCAAAGATCACACTTTCAGATAGTTTATAGTCCAGGGGCTGAACTGACAAAGGAAATATGTCACTTCTCATACTTCAATAACTACTACTGCCTAGTGAAACAGAAAAGAAAAAATATATTAAAAAATACTGACCTGCTATAAACAACAAAGAACAATAACAAAGGAAAAAAATACCGAAATACAAGACCCCTTGCAGGCTGTCCTTCACTAAACCACTGCTAGTTCCAAGGTTTTTGGGCCAGGCCAAGGTATACTGCAGCAGGCTTTTCGTATTTGGGCCTTTTACATTCATGTTTCTCAAAAGTTCCAAGTGTGATCAAGTAAGCAGGCTGCTGAGCCAGCATGTCCTCTCACACTGTTTACCAAAAAAGTTGTTTTTCACATTTGCCTATAATGATGGGTTTGAGTCTAAGGGTTGTATCACCTGGTCCTTGGGTAGAGAGGTTGTCTGAACAAGAGATCTCCACAGAAAACACCAATCTGATTCGTCTCTGTCAGAAATAAATGCAGAAATCCTCCTCTTCAACCTCCACGGTACCAGAATGGAAATACTCACAGGTAACCATCAGGTGATCCAGTAGCTGTCCGACCACTGACTGATCCAGAAACACGTTCTCAGCCCCTTGCTTATATCCATGGTACAGACCCAAGGCTTCTCCATTGCATGCGTCAAATTTAATCAACAAGCAAGACTTTTCACGTTCGAGTTTTGACCTTTTTGGGAGCAAAGGAAACCATTTCCAAATTACCATCAGTAAGAATAAGGACCCCTCTTGTCTATGGCTCATGCAAGAGCACTGCAGCTGCAAGTGAGCTGACACAGGAGAGGTCTGTTGTGGGAGGGAAGGGGAAAAAAAAAAGACCTCTGTCTCAGGAACAGTGAGGCTGTCATCTGTGTGATTCCATGCTTGCTGCCTTCTTTAGGAAACAGCGATCACTGCATAAATTCCATTAAAAGACAGATCACAGAAATCAGTACAGATGTTGAGCTCTAACAGTGTAGATACAGTAGATCTGGCCTGGAAGGGTGAATTAGTTAAACATATAACAGTATTTGTTTATGATGCTATTGAAAGAAGGAAAGAGATGGACAGTACCTCAGTCTCCAAGATATCTGACATGCTTTCCTTGCCCCAACTACAATTTTGGCAAGGGGCAAATTCATCATTACGCAGCTGGCAACGTTGTTTTTCTATTCACCCTAAACTCTTTGGAACAAAAGCAGAAGAGAATTTTCTCTGTTGCCTCTTGGCAATCCTGATGGATTAAGATATTCCTGAAGACAGATACACAGGTCTATTTAGATAGTGAGTCTTGAAGAGAGTATTTTAAGGCAAAATGACACTCGCCTTTTTGTCAATCTCTTTCTCAGTGCACGTTACATTGGTACTTCATATTTCCTTGTAAAAGAGGAAAGCAGACACCGAAAGGCTGAGTCCAGTTGCCACGGAAATTTAAACATTTAAGAGGAATTTGCATCCAGTTAAATAGCCAGCTCATTTCCATGTGAATTAAGACTATCCTTTGACAGAGTAGTATTTGATATTTTCATTATTGTTTTCCAGTTTTGGGGTTTTATCAACCTCATGTTCGCTTTTGTCATTTGTCTCCAACTCCAGATGGTTCAAGGACAGGCAGACAGGTAGAAGTGATCCCAGCAATGCTGGTTGGGCCTAATGTGCCCATTTTTCCAAACTGACACCCAGAAGTTGTTTAAATTGCACAAGGGAGCTCTTCCAACTCTGGATCCTGATACCAGGTTTAGGAAGGCACAGGCTTAGTCCCTGCAATACCACTAGGCTGACAGTGGTCGGAGCTGTGTTAGAGGAACAGCACAGAATGTCATTTTGCTTAAGGGAGATTTTGGAGGGGGTATTTGTGGGTTTATGATCAGAAGAACATGGCATGGAAGAACTCTTTGATGGTTTTCATCAGCCCACCAGAAGCAGCCTGGTACCACAGTGCTGTCTTCAACTACTGGGAAGACAGGCTCAGTCTTCTTCCAGAAAGACAGAGTGGCTTGGCCTGAGGAAGACTCCCACTGCTAGACAAAGATCTCCCTCATCACCTCAGGCACACCTAGAGGTAGAGCACAGCTCCAAGCTTCCATGCTGGCTACCACAGTACACAAGAACAAGGTGGTACAAGACACCAAAATTAAAACAATGCACAAATCTGATACTTCCCTAGGTCATATACCTAGGGTCATAGACCTGGGATGTCAACCAGTTATTATGACTTAATCCCTGTGACGCTTTCCACCAAATCACAGGAGCATGAGGAATATCCTATCTCCCATCCTTTCCTATCACCTCCCACTATTCCTTAAGACCCTGCATCCCAGTAAGTATTCTTCTGGAAAAGGGTCCACTTTTCCAAACGTATACTTATTTTTCCGCTCTGCAAAACCCAATATAAGAAATGCCATTTCTTGTATTTTAGAGAGGGGGCTTGTCTCTAGTATATTAGAACATCTTCCTTGTGGGGCACAGAGCATGCTATGTGCAACATAATCCTAATTCCCTTGACAAGAAATCAGAGGTATAAGACTTGAATTTTCCAGTGCAGAAGGTGCATGCACGTAAGAGACTGAGAGAGGCTAAGTATTCACACAGGCTCAATCATTTAATGCAGCCAGGTAGTCTCCTTCTGTATAGAGCAAAAAGTCACCTCCACGATATGGAATACCTTTTCTTACACCCCTTTATCTATAAAAGAAAAGGTTGCCATGTCCATATAAGACATGCTCTAACTGGTGCACAAATTACTGCTGTAATTTATGAAAGAACAGGATAAATGCACAATAAATAAAAAATTTTACAAGTTGGTGGGGAATGCAGCAGTATTTGAGGTCATTTCTGAGAAACAGTGTGCAATTTCCGCTTTAAAAGGATGCTGAAACATCATGCTCCACCCCAGAGCTAAAGCAATACGTGAAGTGTGGAAGACATTCCTTGCAGCAAGAGACCAAACAACTCAATCTGTTTTCTTTAAGAATTAAGAGGTACTTACATGGGAAAGAGGTTAGTAATAGTAAGCAGTTTATGTTTCGCAAACAAAGCAGTAGCTTTGAGAACCGGAAGCTGAAAGTAGACAAATGCAAACTAGAAATCAGGTAGGCAGTTTTATGAGTGTTTGTTATTAAAAGTTAGAACAACTTACCTGGGGCTTCAACAAATTCAGTGTCATTTAAATTGGGTCCTCCCAACAGAAAAATAATTGTGTGTCTCAGAGGATAGTGGCTTGATAAATTTCACACTGTGATTTCTACTGAGGTTTGTTTTATACACTAAGTCTGATATTGTGGTCATAATGACTTTAAGCTTTTATCAATCTATAGTAAAAAGTGTGAAAACAAGTGCCATGTGATTTAAATGTTGACTATATTGCGCTGTTTTATCTTTGGACAAACACAAATGGGAAAAACAGACTGAATAAGTTTACTTGACCTAAGTGAATTGTGCAGTATATATGTCTAGTATAGATGTACAGAAGGTCCTGTGTTATCTGAAAAAGGCAATGGCCAAGGTCACTGCAGTGCAAGAACATCAGAAAATCTGGGTTAAATCAAAATGTTTGGGATGCTTGCTAGAATTGTTCTTGGTTAATGGAGTGCACAGTTAGGATATTGCAACGTATTGTGACAGCAAAATTACTGATACAAGCTTGACAGATTAATGCATGTAGGTAACAAGAATAACTTAATGTATTAACCAACATGGCTACGAAATGCTAAAAAACTAAGTTAGTAATATTCCATTTTATTAAAAGGTTTGGCTCTTCAGAGCTTTTCCACAAGTGGTATTTCTAGATCTCATGTCGCCCTGCTCAAGACCGCAATGAAACAAAGTAATAGCTTTCATTTTCAAAATAAGGGAGATAACCCTATCTCTTGGCATCTGCTTAAATAAAAATGATTTGTTGTACTAATCTTATTTTAACAGATCAGAAATGAATGTACTGAAGATAAGGCAAGTAAATAGTTTCTATTTAATCTTAGTCTAATTTGCCTGTCAATCTGAAGTCTACTACAAATGAAGACAGAAAGTAGCCCAAAGCATTAATTTATTTTGTGTCAACAAAAGGAACGCTTATCTCCACAAACTTACTGCCAATTTTTTCTCTTCAAAATAAAAATGCACTCCTTGCTCGCAGGAGGAGCAAAAGTACCTGAAGAAGGACACATGCAATACTTAAACAAATCTTGCTCTGCCTCTGTGTTTCAGCAAAGTCTTATGAAAATATCCATCTGATGGGATCTCACAGAGATAAGAGCAGAAACACTAACTTAGACCTCATGTTCTTTAACCAGGAAACAGTCTGTTAGGTTCAGCCAGCATTTCCCTGCTGGGGAAGTCTTATGAAAATATCCATCTGATGGGATCTCACAGAGATAAGAGCAGAAACACTAATTAGACCTCATGTTCTTTAACCAGGGAACAGTCTGTTAGGTTCAGCCAGCATTTCCCTGCTCTGATGCAGGTATATGCAAACACACAGCTGATCTGATGTATTTCAGTCAGTTCTAGTAACAATAGATATTTACTTTTGATTATTTGCCCTTGCCACCTCTCTAACTTTTTGCTGTGCAGCTTTTAAATAGCTTCCAAATTCCCTCTATGCTGCACTCCAGAAAAGGACAAAACAAAGACGACGTACCGAGTTAGCTCTTCCACACATCTATAGCAGGGACGCTGAAAAACTGCCGAGAAGGCTAAACTTGTCACAAAGTTTAGTTTAATTTGACAATCATCATAAGGCATCCATGTAAATTAAAAATTCCCACCAGGGTCACATACATTCTTCCACAAAATAAAACGTGTTAAAACGGAGGCCTGGGATTCCAAACGATGCTAGTGGTTACTGGTCTTGGCCAGGCTGCCGCTGCTGGCACTGGGGTCCAGGAGAGGCAGCACCAACAGCGGCAACTCAGGAAGCGGGAAGTCAGCTTGCACAAATCTCTTCCAATAGAACAACAAATAAAAAGGAAAGAGATTTATGCAGAAAACATCATTCTCCATCCTCTCTGGGAAAACAAAACAGAACAAAAAAGATAGTCCCATTCAAGGAGAAAAGAGCAGAGCTTAGAGTTCTGAAGCCCAGTAATGCTGATGGCCCATTCTGTAAAGTAATGAAGCACTACAGAGGCCTGAGTTTATTATTGCTTTATCCCAGTTCAGCCCAGGCTAAGGCTACGGTGAAGTCCAAATTAATTTAAAGCAAGAACGCAGATGCAGTAACAGCACCTAAGTCCCCATCCACACATGGGTGTAAACAGATTCTTCTGGTGGCAAAAAAAATCTCCCGAATTTCCCCTCCTCTTGTGCTATGCAGATCCCCATAGCAGGGCTAAAATTTGCCCCAAAGCATATAACAAATCCTCTCTCACATCTCCTTTAGCTGAGCCTCTTCCAAATGTTTCACCTTTTATTCAAACTAGTCCTCTATCCTGGTGATACATCAGCTCAGAGATGCTTCCTGAGAGCTCACTGAGGGTCACACAGCTACCCACACGTTCAACAGAATGTGGCACAGAGTCTACAAATCATCGCCTGTACTCTAATACCCAATGATACCTTGCCCTCAGCTTCCTGAGACCAAACGGTGCAGGTAGAAGAGAATGTCTTCCCCATCTTGCATGCCTGGCCAGTGATCAAGAGAAATAGCATGCTGTGTAAATGAAATGGCATCTCACCACCACCACCGCAAGTCAGAAAACAGACTTGGGTAAAGTGGGGCTTAAAAGTTTCACATCAAGACAGAGAGTGCTTCCCTCAGACTATCATATGACAGGGCAACTGTTATTCAGGCAGACATTATTCAAGGCAGTAAAATTTTACCATGGATATCTCCATGGTTGACTTACAGGCCCAATATATGATAGGAATCTTTTAAAAAAATTAAAGGTCCTGTTAATTCTTCCAAAAGGAGAGAATAGAAGACACACAGTGCATCTGACGAACGCACGTGCTACATATCCTAACATGCTAACAAAGGTTGCATCTAGACTTGTCAAAACAGTCAAAAAAGATTTAGGCATCCAGCTAGTACCAGAATTGATGGCATTTGGGCACCTAAATTTCACTTTTTTGAAAATTCGAGCCTACACGTTTCTTTATTGCTTGTCCCATTGAGTGCAAAGGGAAAACTGAGGGTAGGGTTAACTACAGAAGGATTTCAAATCCATCATAAGGTTTCCCTGCTCTTTTTTTTATATATATATATATACACACACACTTATATATATATATAAAGCATTATTATTATTTAACCAGCTGGGGGCGGGGGGGAACAGGAGCTACTTAAAATTAGTTTCCTAATTATTTAAGCATTAGTCCCCTACCTCCCAAATCACAATACCTCTGTCACAGTAAGGAGCATAACATGAAAACGTGTTTGCTGCCGCTGACAATTCCTGAGTCTCTCCTTTGCAGAACTTTAGCCCAAGTATCAGGATAATGGCAGCTTGACACATATACACTCCCCAGCAACATATATACAGCAAGTAGGACATGCCTCAGTGGCCACAGACAAAAAAAAAAAAAAAAAAAAAAAAAAGAAAAACAGGAAAAAAAACCCCAATCCACCAAGAAACAAACTTGGATAAACCATCCAGAAGAGCCTCAGGAAAGTGAACTATCTACTTTCCATGGAGAAGCAACTGCCCAGGAGTCCCTGCCCAATATAAACTGAATCAAAATATCCATCCCACAGCTGAAGGAGATCTCTGGAACCTGGCAGTGTCACATGCTGGATACTTGAAGGCACATTTGCTTTGTGTTTTGGGAGAGAAATCCAGTTACAACAGCACACTGCAGCTGCAGGGCTGAGGGAAAGGAGGCAACGCTTGGTATCTTTCCTCTGTTCCTGTCCCCATTTTCAAGCTTCATGGCTGGCATGAGCTGGTGATCTAAGCAGACACATTAACATCCCTGAGTGAAATGGCACCATTTGTGGCCTCTGAGACTTTGTCCTCAAGCACCATTGCTGGTGTGTCTGTAGTGACTGCTGTAGTGTCTATGGCAGGAAGTGGATTCAAGCCCTGTGATAAGATCTGTTGGATGGTTTTCCGCAAATTGGGGTGCAGCTGGTTTTGGGTCTGGTAAAAAATTTCTAAGGCAAAAGACTTGAGGGTGCCAGTGCAAAGGTCCTCATAAAGTGGAATTGTGTACATCCGAGACATCTGCAAAAAAGGAAAACTGGATAATATCACTTCAATAAAAGTCAAGAAGTTCAGCTCTCCTCCAGCTACGTTCCAACAGCCCTGAATGACTTCAGACTGGAGACAAGCAACACATTTCTTCAAAAGACAGCTGAGTCTATTTCTAAAGTTTAATGCAAAGATTTTTATGAATGATAATAAAAAAAGCATTTGCTCTCTAAGATTGAGCTACTTCCACAAATAACAGAACTATTTTTAAAAGGCCAATGAGAAGAGGCCGTAGCAAACCATGCATTAACCTTTTGCTCCTACACAATAAAAACTACTGAAAGGAATTCAATGAGCACTAGCCTTGCTTGAAATGTAAATACTCAAACAACCACATGATTTAGTAGTGTGAAAATTTCTGGTCCGGAAGAGCCAGGGCTGCTACAAAGCAACATAAAAAATGCACTGGGCAGAGCTGGGACAAGGGTATTGAGTTAGGCTAGACAAGCAGAGATTATCTGTAGGCATTTCAAATTTCATCTGCCCATTCCTCCCCACCCGCTAGCAGGTGAGCCATGCTCAGCCCCTTCGCAACACACCTGGTCTACACTTGGCCAGGAAGCAGAAGTTCCAAGGTCTTTCACGTCGCATGTCTCATGCACATGTCTCATGCACTGAGAGGTGCAGTGATTTTAATCCAGCAGTTAGTACCTGGTTTTCCAAGAAGCGACGGACTTTGTAAAGGTCTGGATAATAGTCATTTCGGACTACAATCTGCAACCAGCGGATACGGATTTCTGCATTCATGGAGTCCAGCTGAGAGGAGTAACATTCCGAAAGCCTTTTTATCACCTCTGAAGACAGCACATACACAGAGAAAGAACTATGACCTATTTTGTGAAGTTTGAGGGTCATCAGAAAATAATGCATCATAAAATCACAGAATTATAGAATGGTTTAGGTTGGAAAGGACTTTTGAAGATCATCTAGTCCAATCCCCCTGCCATGGGCAGGGACATCTTTCACTAGATCAGGTTGCTCAAAGCCCCATCCAACCTGTCCTCACATAATGATAAGGTCAACAAGGGGCGGGGCTCTCTAGAATTCAATTTATTCTTCCAGGAATACTTTTCTACTATCCTGATAAGAGTACTCACCATGTGGCAGTGGTGACCCATCTAGCAATCTGTCTAAGAAAAGCACCGTTTGGAACGTTCTCCATTTAGTGAGGTCAACACTGCTGGCAGCAGCAACAGAGTCCAGAGGCTCTGTGGTCCAGAGTTTGAAGAGCGTCTCCACTGGTCTGGTCAGACTGGATCCCTGAGATAAGTCTGGCTCAGCTAACGGAGGTCCTGTAGCATTGAGCCAACGTTCAAACTCCAGTCCTGGAATGAGAAGCACCAAAAGTGTCAAACAGGAGTCTCTGCAGGTGACTTGGCTGCCTCAAGGTTCAGCACTGGTTCTAGCACAGTTAGGAGAGGTTCTAACAATAGCAGATCAGACCAACCTATATTTATAGTGACATAACAGTCTTAGCAGTCTCATCGAGCTAGCCTACGCTACATCTAGAAGAGTGCCAGCAACACCTCTGCCAAATTTAACCTTGAGTTTTCTAGAGCTCAACATTACAGGGAGTAAGCACAAGAAACACATGTTCTCTTAAGACAGCCAGGCTAAGAAGTATTTATGATCAAACTATGTTCTAACACAAGATTTTTTGTGTGTTCATTTCTCACTCAGAATTTTGAGGAAGACTGGAGAATATAGGGAAAATCTGCCTCATTATAAAAAAGGAGATAAGAGGGCTGACTAAGCCCCTCCCCGCCACCAGCAAGAACAAGAAATTTTAAATTTATTTCTATAATGAATAACTGAAACCAAAAATAGCTCTCCACGAGCGGCAGAGCTAGCAGAGCCTGGTTTCCAACAAAGCTCTTCCTCTTGACACTTTAACACCTTAGCACTCTCCTAACCCTTGGCAATACTTCCCATTCCACACCATCTACCCTAAAACTCCTCTCCTGCATCCCCTGAATATTACGCAGGCAAAAGTGAGCCCATGCTGTGGTTAACTCATTAGCCAACCAGTGGGGCAAATAAACTATATAACTGCTGAGCTCATGCTGCAGCTTTTCCCACAGTAGGATCACTCATCTACATCTCTCCACAGGAAGTTTCCACAAAGCCTGTAGGAAGCTAGTATCCTTAAGAGCTGTACTCCAATGTCAGTCTGGTTTAAACTGACCAACAGGTTCAGTCATTACTTGCAAGGATGGACACATAGCAGGATAACATTAGTCTCATTTCTTTAAGAAAGAGGGCTAATAAGCACCTAGGAGATTACAGACCTTTCATAAATCCACCAACAGCTATAAATAGAGGAGATAAGGGAGGGTGAAACATTATGAAAGAGATTTTATATGCATGGATAGGACCTCGGGAAAAGTTACAGTTCTCAAAGCATGCTTCCTGTAATTAAAATAGATGACATTTCCATGGTCACTGTTTCCTTGCATTTGAGCATGTGGAAATCTCACATACACCAATCATTCTGTCTGCAGTGCGAAAGATGAGTCAATGAGAAAGTTAACTAAGGGCCACTTAGCTGATTAATGCCAAAATTGTCAGCAATTTAAGATGTTCTCATTCCCTAACATGGAGGCACTAACAATAAATCACCACAAACAGTTTTATCACGAACATCTGGCTGTTGCCAAATGATTTTGTTTGCTTTAGTATTTTCTTATGCATCCTCCAAGCCAAGCACAAAATTTATCATGCAGATTTTCTACAGTGTTTACAGTTAACTAAGTAAATTTCCTACCTGCTTTGCTCTCAACACATTGCTCTTTCAGCTCTGGAAAAAAATTCAGGAAGGAATCCAGAAGATCTTGAGCCACAACGCTGGTAAATTTGTACTTCTCAATGTAGGCCTGAAACAGTAAAAAGGATTAATTATGGTTAGGAGAAAGACAGCTTCCTTTTGATGTAGAGGCACTGCATGCAATTAAAAAAAAAAAAGAGAGATGGAAGAGTGAGAACAAGTATTCGGAAGGTTTTTTTAAAAAAAAAAAAAAAAAGGGCAAGAAAAATATTCTCCCTCCTCACCGCAGATGAGAAAAGCACCATAACAAGAAAAAATTGGGTAGCTGCAAATACATTGACAGGTGAGTACAGGGGTTTTTTTCTGATACAGATCACAGATACATTAACGTGTCAAGGGCAGGAAGGTTTCCTCGTACTTGACACTGGTGAAAAGTCAGAATACAGTTGGCCACTCACTATTCACTGACAGATTATGGACTAAAGTCATAGTTACATAACTATAAATAAAAGAAAGATGGAATGGGGATGCATGGGAAGAGGAAATGAAAAAACACACATGCAGCAAAAAGAAAAAGCAGTGAGTTGTGTCACTTCTCAAGAACAAGTCAACAGCTGACATAATTGTCTATGGGTTTTGCAAATGTCCTCCAACACGCTAAACCTGTCCCAATGTAGGAAACCATGACCTTTGTCACACTGGCTAAAAAAGAGAAATACAAGCTGTTACCATTTAGTAGTGAATGAATTCACATCATTCCAGTCATAGATAATCTCTGCTGCAACAGCTTTCTATGGACAAAACCGAGGGGGGGGGGGGTGGGGGGTGGGCGGGGGTGTGGAAAGCAGCTCTATACCTCAAGAGAAACACATGCTTATTTCACACTCACTCTTAGGAAGGAGTCAAAATGTCTTGGGTCACCACAGAGCTGGGACAGGTAATAAACAAAGCAGTAGCCTTTCTCATAGGTGAAGAGGTTCATTAAATTACTAGGATTTACACCTGAAAGGAGAAGACAACAATGTTACAAGACACTGTAATGAGGACACTAATTTCCAACCCTTCAAAAAATATACAAACCTCTTAGAGATCACTGAGTGGAGATGCAGTGACTTAGAAACAAAACAAGCCTATTGTCAGAACATTTAATTTACTGCAGTAAATTAAACAGAAGCAGTCCAAATGCACAGGCTGGGGGCAGGGGACAGGAATCAGTGATTGTAAGCTATGTATTAATTCCTAAAGGAACAAGTCACTTCAAATTAGAAGTCACTGAAAACACACCTAGAATTTTAAGACAAATCCTTTTTTTTTTTTTTTTTCTTCTTTTTCCAGTGCCAAAGTCAGGGAATCACCACAACACAAATTTGTAAAGATATCAACATAAGGTAATCACTACTTGTTCCTTTTTTGAGACTTCCAACACATGCTTTTCCATTCCATTTGGCTTCAGTATCATCTCCACTTGCATTTTAGGCTGTTTTAAGTATCATCTAGAAGAAGACTGCTTCACACATCCAATAGTGATGACTGAACTAAAGAACTACCAAAGAAGAAGATACATGATGCTGGAGTGCAGACATGCATGTGGCTTAGGGGTTAACCAAACAGCCCCTGCATAGCTCACTCACAGGAGAGCAAGTACATACATTTATGTGTATGCTTATGCATACATATATAGTTCTTACATGAACACATAAAAAGAGGAACATTTAATAGTACAGGATTTTATTTGATGTTTCCAAATATTTTCATTATAAACTACTTTATTTTACATATTCAGAAGCTCAAAACCACACCGCTTTCAAGGCAGTTTTTCACACTCTGTTTCTACCCAGTAAGTCTGTTCCGTTCTTAAACAGAACAATATTTATAAAGATGAGTTAGCCAACTTTGAAGAAAACTTCAAGCCTAGTTGCTTTATTTAATTCTAGACTGGTTTACAAACCAGTATTTCTTTTTTCTTTCTTTTATAAAGGAGATGTAAAAATCAGTCTTTTTGGTCTATATTCCAGCATCAATATACAGAAATTTTGTGTACAGCAGTTTCAGCCAAAAGCAATACCTGGCTCCAGTTTAACCTGAAGCTTGCTGACCGGGTTGTCTTCTCCAAGGAGCTTCATCTGTCTGTGGAGAGCATCAAGGCGGAATGCAGTCTCCAAACATGTGAAGGCAGCTCCTACCCCAGAAAGAAGGGTATTAGTTGTGGGAAAATTACTAGCAAAATCTGACCTGTGCAGAACTAGCACAGGTACAAAATAAAAGCTATTGAAGGTCTAAAAGACACAACAATAGCAAGACAGAATGACAGTAATGTAATGGCAGAGAAACTTGAGTGCAAAAAATCCTTGCAATTTGTAATGCGAGTCAGAACCTAAACCAGCGCATTTACTCATTCTGATTATACAGCAGGCTCAACTCAAAAACAAAACAGCATGAAAACTGTGCTAAAGTTTACATCCCTCAGATCATCTTAGCAGCTCTTGCAAGATAAGCAGAGCAGCATTGGAATAAGTATTGTACAGGTAACTTTCAAGGAGCAATCAAGTGCTACAAAAAAGTAATGTCACTGGTAGAATAGTAGACACATGATTCCATACTCATGTTACCAAGTGAATAGCACATCTTGGGTGAAAATAGAAAAGAATTAGATTTAGTTCGTATGTTACAGATCCTGTAGATCTTGCTTAAGCTTCATCTAGCATCCCACCCATATTGTATCACAAAATTTTCACCTTCCACTCATTAGGACTTCTTTTACAGCTGCAACTGGGTAAGGTACTCTTTCTCTTCGATCTAACTGCAGTGTAGAGCATTCCATGCTTCCAAGCCAAGCTAGCTGTATTACATTGGCAAGAGAAGAAATCATTCCTATGCCCTTTCAGATGTAAAAAGCTGTGGAAAAATGTGTTTTCAGATTCAAAAGATACTTAACATCCAGCATTACTAGCACTAGTTTTCTTTGCTAAGTCTTCAACTTCAATGATAGGGCTTGTTACATAGATACAATCTCAGAGTCTCGATGTACATACGTAGGAATCTGATATAAGCAAAATTAGAATTAAGAACCAGGATATATTTGGAAGATAGAAGAACTTATACTGGTAGAGAAAGGGGCAGATGTGCTTCACAGGGGAAGGCATGAACCAGGATAGCTAGTGTTAAGGTCAATTACTTCAAGCTACAGGGAGGAGGATTAAGCAAGATCCAAGAGGTGTGGTAGTCAGTGGAGTCCAATTTCTGTAAACAATGTCATTACAAAGATGCCTTTTTATTAACAGCCGAAGATAGTCCAGAAATGATGTCAGAAATGGGAAGATTTAGATCAGAGGTTCGTCTTAGAAACAAAATGGAATGCAAAAAATGTTTACTAAAGAATGGAATTTCTTTATTTCCTGAACAATTGCTTCTTTAAACAACCCATTCTAAATGTCAAGAGAATAGACCAAAATCAGCAAGGATCTTGTGCTGTGTCAGAGGGACAGACTAAGATAAAGAAGAGGTCAATATCTTCTACCCTATTCATATCGTTGCCATGTATAATATAACGTGACTTATAAGAATAGTCCTGACCACTGAGAATTACTCAACATAAAACAGCTTTCAAAGATATATAATATACATTGTAACATCTCCATATATGCTCAGAGCACTTCTTTCCCTAAAATTCATTATCATCAGCTCATCTCCAAAAAAAATATATGTGAATAAAAACAAAAGGCATCCTTCTAAACATTCTCACTGCCAAGATTTCCAGGAATTTTTCCAAGATTGTTTACAGCAGATGCATGAGAATACACATGGTACAGGCTTTTAAGAACATAACAGGACAAACTATAGAGAAGCGTATGTTCCCATTATTCACTTGAATAAAAATCCAACTGAACTGAAAAGCAAGAGGAATGATTCATTACTTATATATTCTAGCAACAGTACCATACAGTTGACCTGTGAAATTCACCAATATAAGCAAAGGCAGGGCTGTACAACTCACCAGGAAGCCTCAAGCAGATGAACAGACAGCTACATAGATGTGTACTTTTGTCTTTTGCCCACCCTAAGTGCTATTGCCATCATTCTTTCCAACAGTAGGTAGCTACTCACTGATCAGGATTAGAAAGACACTTGTTCAGAGGATAGTTATTTCACAATATAACCATGATAAGATTTCTTACATCCTTCTCTGAAGCATCCACTGCTCACCTTGCTCTGACATATGTACACCTGCCTGGTACCCAACAGTAGTTCCAAAGTTCCTACAGACACCCTTACAACACTGTGCTAACACACCTCAAAGCCCCTATTACTGTATCAGGTATTGATTCCACCCAAAGCCAAGACAATATCAGACACTAAGCATCCAAGATGTTCAATGCAAAGTTTGGGGCCATGTGTTCCAGAAATAAAAAAAAAGAAAACCAGCACCCTACAGACTTTTGAGCTCCCAAGGCAAATATTCTATGCAGTCAACTACTCAATTATTGGTTAGACATAACGTAAGTTCTGCATTTATACCATAGGTCTCAGTAGTGATCCGGCGCTGCGCGTATGTGGCTAGCCCCTCACTCAGCCACATCTCCTCCCATGTAGCATTGGTGACTGCGTTTCCAAACCAGCTGTGGGCAACTTCATGAATGACGTCAATGATCAAAAACTCATCACTCTCCAGAATGGAAGAGATAATGAAGGTCAGGCATGGGTTTTCCATGGCAACAATAGGGAAGGATGGAGGAAGAAAAACAATGTCATACCTAAAATTAGGGAGAGAGAAGAAAGAAGAGAGAAGAAAGGATATAGGTAAATTACAGCTATTTCAAAAGATACACACAGTAACAGGGTTTCTTCTTCAGGGAAGGCTCTTCTGACACCTTTTTTTGACTTCAGGAACAAACTTTCTACACCAGTGGTGCCTAATTCTTCAGATCAGAGGATCACAGAGTTTATTCTGCTGGCCAAGGACTTGCTCACATTTGGATGTAAAGACTGGACAGTCTTCTCATATATAGCAGATCCAGCACTTCGCAGAAGCATCATGTTCCCTTCACACAAGCAAACTCATCAAGTTGCACATCTGAGAGCCAGAACCACTAAGTTTACATACACTACCACATACACAGTGTCAAGTCCCCAGGAAAAAGAGAGGCTGGGAAGCTACTAAATTAATTAACTGATTTGGTGTACCTGGAGTGTCAGCAAAATGACTCTAGTCTGTCTGCTTCAGAACATAACAATATGTTTTGTTTTGTTTTCTAAATGTCTCCACCAATGATCAACACTGGCACACTGGGCTGTGTTCTCAGATTATTTCAAGCAACACTTTGTAAGTTAATAACACCACCACGTTCTTCCTGCTTACCTTCATCAAAGAAATCTAGGAAGCCTTTGTAAACATTTTCTCCCATCCAAAGAATGAAAGCATTCTCTCAAATACGTTCTCTTTTAATACATAGTCAAGCTTAACTTCAGAAACTATTAACGTTGGTTTTAGGGACTAGGACTTTCAATGAGTCTGTACTGAGTCAGGTTTTCAGCATCCTCAGGCATACCACAATAAATATATCATAGGTCCAGTACCATACATAAAAATAAATAGGATAAAAAAACTGCCATACATTGTAAATGGTGTCTGGCACAATGTTGGACTTGCAACAAGTCCAACATTGCAACAAAACACTACGGTATGAAAAACCTTCACTCCTCAGGGAAGATCCACAGTTTAGAAACCTGCAGTTCTGCCCACCATACCAGGCAAAATACCACTGTGCCTCCATGGTCCTCTCTGACACTTGATAAGACAAAACTCCAGAGTTTGTTTCCAACTACTACAGAGCTACCAGTTGAGAGGCTCATTTGTCCAGCTATTGCTAGCGTAGGGAGAAAGCATTGTTTTATTTTGTTCCCATTACACAGTCCTGGGAGACTTATTAAACTCACCTTCCCCATATATATGGGCCATACAGACTCTCTGCAGCAGTCAACCAGCGCTCAACCATGCCAGAAAGCTTGCTGATGGCTGTTGGCAGGAGGCAAGGCTCTGCCCACACTCTGCTCCTGTCAGAAAACAGAAAACATCAGGTGATACTTCAGTAAACTAAATTATCTCTTAGAAAAAATAGCGTGACTTCTACCACACTTCCATGTATGGTAATAGCACTAAGAGGTCTCATATCAGACTCAGGCCTTCTTTAGGCTAGCACTCAATGGATACATGGCAAAAGATAATCAAAGATCCCTTAAATTGCCTTAAGGCAAGGAGGCAAGTAGCTGTAATGACTACAGGGGACAACAAGCAACATTTATGAAAGAGGAAAGTAACTTTGCCAGTGCAGTGCCATGGAGTTCTTTAAACCCAACTTAAATGTAGAACTCTGAACACTCACAGCTCATGATCCCCACTGTTCCCTTATCCATGACTCAAAGTATTTATCACTTATAAGTTGAAGCACTGCAAGGAGACACAAAAAGTAGATCAACTCACTGCAAATCTTACCTTGGGCCTATA
The DNA here is from genome assembly GCF_964289735.1 of Phaethon aethereus. Lineage (NCBI taxonomy): Eukaryota > Metazoa > Chordata > Aves > Phaethontiformes > Phaethontidae > Phaethon > Phaethon aethereus. The sequence goes on from NC_138585.1 coordinate 18,345,149, forward strand.
TCTGCATGTATAAGGTCTCCTGCCACCAGGGCCACTAGGTAGGCAGGAACTGGATACTCCATGTAAAATTGATATACACTTTCCTCTTCTAAGTAGGTACTTTGGGTGGCACTCATCAACACCTGTATGCCAGCTGGAGCCTGGAAGACCAACATCATACAAGTCTCTAGATGATCACAGCTGAATGACTACACCACAGATCTCTGTTTTTTTTCATCTATGCCTAAGAGGGTGTACATTGAAAAGAATCATTTAGGTAACACAAAATGTAAGATTTCTGTGGGGTTTTTATACCACAACCTACCCAGCCCATGAAAACATACCAACCAAAAATATTAATCCTCCTATATTGCACGGGTTCTTATGCCCACTCCCCCAAAAGTGCCCACATATCAAATTATTTCATCTACACAAAATGCAACGTTATTTGATGCTGCTTTCATAAAGCTTTGTTTTTTTCCTTTCAAGAACTGATAAAATACAGTTGAGTATTATCATCAATAACCACTACTGGAAGTGACCAGCCAAATTCTCTCTTTCATGTTGTCCATTTCATGGCTACTCTTTAAACGTTGACTACGGGGAAGGCAAGACCCAAGCGTAATAGGCAACAGAGTTGCCTTTGTGGCAGTACACCAATTCTGTTCCAAGACCCAGGATCTAAAAAAATCCCGTATTTTTTATAACACGGTCACAATGAATATTTTATATCATATATCCACACACAATGTAACTATGCTTTCACAAGTTAACAGCAGCTAAGTGGTTCGTGAACCATTTATATCCACCTGGTCACTCACCTTAACAGTAGCTGAATAGGTACACTTCACTGCTGGTGTGTCAAAGCAGGGGAAGAAAGATCGGTTACACACTGAGTGGCCCTGCGTAAAGACAAATGGCTTGGCATTGCCATACGTCAGTTCTGGATCCAGCCACCAGATCTGTTAAAACATGATGTGAAGAAGAGGTGAGGGAAAGGGACAAAAGTCACAAGGATAAACTGCCAAAAAACAAAACTTGAAATCAACAGGATTGTAAAGGAGAAGCTGTTTGGCTCCGCAGATGCATACCTGGCACAGGGCATATTTCCATTTCTAACAATGCATCTTTCTACTCCTGTTTATTTGCCGTGACTACTCGGAGTAGTAGTTTTTCCTCACTGTCTGAACACTGAGTGGTGCCACACAACACACTGCTCCAGACACTCACTATTTCTGTTGTATCGATTTGCTTGGTTAATAACAAGTCCCTAACAAACACAACCTTCCTCTCCGAAGGAGTACTCGGAGTATCTTAATGTTTTTAATTCAACATGAACAGGAGTAGTAGGGGTCAGGTAGTGCCCACTGGAAAAAAAAAAAACAAACCAACAACAACAACAAAAAAACCAACACACAAACCAAAAAACCCTGAGGCTGAACAGTGTACACAACATTATCTCTGACCCTGACACTGCCCTGCTGGCTGAAGCATCAAACACTTTGACACTATGCAAAAAAGTCAGTATATGTAAGAAACATCTGGTCAATGACACTGGAAGCCTCTTTTTACAGAGCGGATAAGGAGATTCTGGGTGGTCACAAAAAAACACCCCAACAAAAAACAGCACTGAGCATGTCAATTGTCAGTATCAAACAGCAAATAAATCATGAGTCAAACCCTCAGCAAATAATTAGAACAGATTAAGAATAATATGAAAAAGTACAGTTATTTGCCTTTTTGGTTTTTCTGTTTCAAATGTAATGTTTATGCTTTCACAAGTTCCCGGCTTCCAACTTTGAAGTGTAGGAACAATTTTAAATAAGGATTTTCTTGTAATCTTAGAACTCTGAAGCTGAACTTTTACGGAAAATATCAAATATTGTGAAACTTGCAATAAAGTTGGAACCACTGGCAGCCTTGGGAACAGTCAAACACAAGGAATAAAACTTCTGAGTCTGCCGAATTCTTAGATCAAAGCAACCAATAAATCTGAATTCAGGGAATAGCAGTTAATGCACACACTAGTTCAGTTCTGGTCCTCAAGAGAAAGCAATGAAATACTTACAGAAGAGAAGCCTGCGTACTACGACTGCTCTGTTTTTAACAACATACTACAATTCTGTCTCCTAGTTAACCTCTCTGTGTTCTGGAAGTCAAAGTTTTCTCTCTCTCCCTCTGTCCTATAAGGTTATTCTTTGGTATCTTCTTCCCTTGCTTTTAGACCCTTCTCCTCGTGCTCCTCTCCCAAATCATCCACTTCAGCAGCACCCCTGGGGATCAGTGAAATTTAAGGAAAGGAAACATACTGTCAGCAGCTTTCAGTGCTCCACATAGCGGTTCCCGCTTCCACTGGCAAATAGGGGTTTTTTAGGTGGGAAGCATTAGAAAATTAAAAACCTTTATCTAAAAGTAAAACTAATCTCAGAGCAGCTTTCTTATCTTGCAATTTAAGATTATCCCTTTCTGTTTCAAGCCTGTTAGGTGGGCCAGAAACATGCTTGCAGTGCGGCTTCTCCTGACGAACCTTGCCTCACTCACACCACGAGGGCTAAGCTATGTGACCATTCAAATCCACGTGCTGCATTTCAGCATATCACTGGACAAATCCCCAGGTTGCTGCTGAGGTGCTACAGATTTCCACTCCATGGCTACCTACATTTCATGGCAATGAGTGTCTTCTCTGCAATATGGCATTGTGGAATCAGAGACAGCTACTCCAGAAGACATTTGGGGACAAATGTCTCATTAAAACCCACAGTTTGAAACTAATAGCTTGCCCCAGAACACACATTCACATAAAAACACAAGTGCTGTGTTTTAATCAAGGGTAGTAGTTTTCTAATAATCCAGGAAGGAGGCTCTGAAACTAAGTTTTTCAAGATCTGCCCTAATGCCAACTTCTAAAAACACTCCTCCGATGAGTGGCTTTGTGCTCATATCACAAGAAGTCTGACTTACAAGCTATATCGCTGGCCCTGCTGAAGAGAGTCACCTTCAGAATGTTGTTTCCTTTGCTTGCTGAGAGACAGAAAAGGCTAACACAGAAAAGAGAGATAAGACACCACCAGACCTGCGTTGCAAGGCTAGAGTAGGAAGGAAAAAGGCTTGACAGATGATGTCTTTAGAGCAGAGAGATAAGGGGAAGTTCTCCCTGACCAGCGCAGGAAGAAAACATAAGCAGGAAGCAAAGGGGAACTGAGAAGTTGATTCTTGTTTACAAGAAACTCCACAAATTAAGGACAATTTCTTTTCAAGCAGTCCCCCTTTATTTGACATTTGGTTGAAGTTAAAAGAAGCACCAGCCCCACAGGCCAAGAAGGGAAAAAAACATTTGCAGAGGATGAAGTATTTTTTTCCCCTGTTTCCTAATGTCTGCAGCTACATGGCAAGCCTCCGTCTCTCTTTCCAGATGCACTTGGAACAATGATGAAAGTTATCCCGAAACAATATAAATAGATCTGTAATATAAATAGACCAGGCTATGCTGCGGGACAGAGGCAGGACTGTGGACTGGGGAAAGTGAGTATAAGCAGCATCCCAGAAAGGAGTGCAAGGAGCGGGGTATGGCTGGGGGCGGGGGGTGGAGCAGTACACAGGGACAGAGCAGTATTTGGGGCCATATCATCTACTCCACATCCAAATTCCTCCTGTGCTTCCCTTTGGAAAGATATGTAACATCATCATAAAGCTCATCATTTTTATCTAGTTTTTCGTGCATACAGGAGAGCTGTTTCACGCATTAAAGCTGTTCTACGATGCATTTCAAGTAAAAAAACCTGCTGCTTAGTTCCTCTGCTGAACAGAGGCTTTGGGCAGCCCAGGTTTCCCCATGCCCACATGCTGCAAAGCAGCTCACACTATATAGGGCACCTGCCAAGAATATAATTTTTATTGACTTAGATTATAATCTTTTACCCAAATCTGGTAAATGACAAAGGTAATTAGCTAAGCCTCTTTCAATTTTAACTCTCTACATGTTTCTACCTGCATTATTGATGAAGCTTCCGAGAAGAGCTGCAGTGCCACAGCTTCTGTTGTAGACAAACAAGCCCCTCCATCTGACGACAAAGTAAACCACACCTCTGAGATGTGGAGGACGTGACAGGGGCAAGGCACACCTGGACAGCGAGTCACTTTAGGAGGACTGAGAGAAGTTTCCAGCACTGCAAAAACAGGCTGTAATTTTTGCTAAATCCTGCAGATGAGGAAATGCTATAATGTTTTATACCAGAACACAGAGGAGAGTTTGCATTTAAGGTTGTCACAGAAAGAAAACAGCACCGGTGTTAACATGTGCACTGCCAAATCAGAGGTGTGACACAGTGGGCAGGAGACAGATATAGATTTTTCTCTCTAAGGAAGGGGAAAAAGAAAATCTTATGAAAGGGTATTTTTAGGACCAAGAAGTAAGGGCTAAGGGAAAAGAAGGGGAGGAAGAGCAGGACTGCTGTCACTGACACACCTGATCAGTGTCTGCCTTCAGCCCATACCATGACATACACGCTCTTTATGACAGTCTTGCTTCTGACGCGAACTGGTGATGTACCGAGCATATGGTTTCCTAACAGCACAGGGAGCTGGAATGCTCTGTCAAAGGCAGGTTTAATCTCTCAGCTGTCTCTCAATGTCCATCAAGCAACCAAAGATCTTGGCTTCTTCCTCCACACGAGAACCAATGGGACAGTCAAATCACATCCCCAGATGGCTCAAAGCAAGTATATCAAGGCAACAGGTTTCCAATTTTAAACAGACTACTATCTCCGCTGCTGGTCTTACTGCCAAGACATCCATGCTGCACTGTAACATGAATTTATGGCTTTATAGGTCCCACAAGTATACTAAGGGTCCCACAGAAAATAAACCCTGACCTAAAAGGATTATATTCAGAGAAAGGCCAAAGAAAATAGAACTTTTAGAAGAGAGAGGTCTAACACTGTAGAGTTGCAGGGAAAAGGGACTCCAAGGAAATGTACTTCACATGAGTTTAAACCAGCCTTATCCACATGTGGGTTACTCATCCCTGTTAAAATGCAACGCTGGGCTGAAAAACAGCAACGACAGATAAGACTACAATAGCACGAAATGACTTTGGGTGTCGTCCCCCCTCCGCAAAAAAAAAGTTCAGCATGCTGGACATGAAGGGCTAGAACAGGTGCTACTCGAGGACAAATATTTTGCCAGCCTAAATCTACAATAGTGAGCGAGGAAACCTAGTACGATTTATGTCAGTGAGCATGCCTGCTTCTACTTTTCAATATCACTTGAAAAGGGCAGTGCATGCCCCTGACACTGTAACCGACAATAATCTTTTGACGCTAGTCCTTGTAGCTTCATTTCAACTGGAGCAGTACATGCCATTAAAGGTACAATAAAGACTTCAAAAGACAGGATGAAGAATAGTTCGTTCACGTCTGATCCAAGGGAAGCATGACAAACGAGAGGGAATGGAAAAAACGCCCTACTCTCAGCATCCTCAGACCTAACATTGACGCTAGATTGTGTGCAGGGCGAAGGAGGCAACATGTTAACGCAAAGTGAGACGATACGAACATCGCATCAATCAGTGCCCTGCACCTTCCAGTGGTTTTCAGATCATTTCTAAAGCCAAGTCTCAGATCGCTATTCCGAGATCGTTTCTCCATAGACACAGCAGGACAGTCTGCCCCTTTGGCAACAGGGCTGGCAAAACCCAGGAGAAAGCACAGGCTAGCCTAAAATAAAATAATTTGTTCAAGAGGAGGAAAGTATGTTATCGTGTACTTTAGGAGGTATGGCTCAGCCAGGCTGAGAATGATTATAGAGCACACAGCAACACCAAATTAGCTTTAAAGCTTCCCCACCATAAACAAGGCATAGAGTGGACAAAAGAAACCGGTTTCTTCATAAAATCTTGAAAAAAAAAATGCAGAACAATCTTCTGAACACACTGTGGACCCTGAAAGACATCTCCCATGTACCTCTTCAGTGAAAAAAAAACTACAGCAGAGTATTGTACAAAGAAATATTAAAACCAGGAGTTCCAGAGGTGAAAAGGAACAATATCCTCACTTACAAGTGGATCTGAATTTTAAAAGTGATAGAATTTCATGTCATTTTTGCACTTTTAGGGAAGGACCAGCATGTTAAAAGGTCACCATATTAACAAAAGGAAACTTATGTCAATAAAAACCTTCATGTAGAACTCACTATTCCGGGTGACCCAATGTATTAAGACTACCCAGATCATTCTGAGGATGAAGTTACTTTTGTAAGCTTCAATGTAATATTAAAATTAGACAGAAAAAGATCCAGCAAACTCATACTATTCACCAACACTTTCGGAAGGACAGGCCTGGTATATACTTGCTATTGGGTTATTTTGCATTAAACCATTATGTTCAATTCCTGCTCTTGCTAAACATGTTGTAACAGTCAAATAGATCCACACATTTACTGGTTTTGACCAATGCCACGGCAATACCAAAACAGCGGACTGGGAGTCAATTCCATTAGTCCAGACAGAGGCATCAAAGTTGCAAGACTCTCAAAAAACCATTCCTTTTGCAAGTAGATTCAAGAACCACATAATGAAAATCATGTTAGTTTAATTCCCAGCCTGAACAGACCATACAAAAAGAACTGATGTGTTCAGAACAGTGATAACTTTAAATTTTCACTGTCGTAAGTTCTTAAAAACACATGGTCTGCTAGAGAGCACCTAAAAGGCCAAGAACCAAGTGCTTCTAAGTACCAGGAGTTTAAAAGAAATGACAGAATTTACAAAGCATCTCACTGCTGAAGGTGCCTAATCCACACAAACACGGGAGCCTCTCCCACGGCCACATTTGAAATAGGCGTTTTGGGCCATTTCTGATCCTTTTTCCAGGACTAACTTGTGGGAATAAGTGGACTCTCTCCCTGCTCCTCTCAAAGCTCCTGACCACGGCTCATTGGAACACCAACCTAGGTGCACAAGGCCTGATTTTGTAAGCACCTGGCAAAACCCACAGGGAAACTCCTGTATTTGCGGATTACGTAACTCATCCCGAGGAATTCGGACGAGGCAGGAGTTTTCCAATTTTCACGCTCCTCGCCAACAACTGCAACGCCCTTAAAGTACGAAAGACTTTAAAATTATCATCATGATGGGGGATGAAGAGCCTTGGGGGTCACGGCGATGGGGGGAGGAAGGAAGGGAGGGCGGCTGGGTCGGCGGGGGCATCGCTGCTGCTGAGCGTGGCGTGGGACCGGGGGCAGCAGGCGTGGGACCGTGGCACCGCCGAGCGCTCCTGCGGGCGGGGGACAGCGGACAAATGCTGCTGACAAGCTGGCAGGCGGCTGCCAGGCGCGGGGGGAAGAGGCAGCGGAGGGACCGGGACAGAAACGCGGGAGCTGACAGTGAAACACCGCCCGCCGCCTTTGCTGCGGGGCCGGGGCGCTTCCCCCAGTTACAACAGGCGGAAAAATGCGAGGGGTGTCACGGGAAGGCACCGCCAGCTGCCCTGGGACTCGGTTTCCTATTTTATCTCCCCACCTCCGCCCCCCCACCCCCCCCGCAGCGCGGAACTCACGGCGGGGCCGTCGGCCGTGGTGTAGCGGATGATGATCTGGAAAGGCTGGTGCGGCTGGAGGGCGGCGGGCAGGCAGACGGTGAGGGACGAGCCGTAGTCGGTGAAGGGGTCCACCCTGAAGCCGAGCGGGCAGGCGGCGCAGGGCGGCTGGGCGAAGATGGGCAGCGGCGGCGGCGGCTCGGCGGCGGGCGGGGGGCTGGCGGGCGGCTCCCCCGGGGGGGCGGCGGCGGGCAGCGGGCCGGCAGCGATGCAGGGCGCAGAGAGGAAGGTGGCGGTGGAGGGCGGGCTGGCGGCGCAGGGCGGCGCGCAGGGCGGCGGCGGCGGCGACGGGCAGGGCGGCGGGGGCAGCGGGACCGGGACGGCGGCGGCCTCGGCAGGCGAGAAGGCGAAGGAGCAGGGCGCTTCCCCCGCCGCGGCGCGGCGGAAGGCGGCCGAGAGGACGCGCAGGGCCGGGTGGACGTCCAGCACCAGCGCGCGGGGCTGCGGCCGCAGGGCGCAGAGCTCCAGCACCAGGCAGCCCGCCAGCGCCCGCGCCTCGGGCCGCAGCTCCAGCCCCAGGTGCAGGTGGCGGAGGCTGAAGAGCTGCGAGCTGGAGGCCGACGCCACGTCCGGTGGCGGCTCGGGAGGCGGCGGCGGGGCCGGCGGCGCCTCCGGCCCGGCCGCGGACCCCTTGCGGCAGCAGCACAGGCCGGGCGGCCGCGGAGCCGGAGCTGCCATGGAGCGGCGGCGGAGGAGGCGGCGGCTGCTGCTATGTGAAATCCATGGGCGGGCGGGGAGGAGGGAGGCCCCGGCGGCCGGAGCGACCGGGGCGGGGGGGGGGGGAGGGCTGGCGGAGGGGAAAGGGCCGCGCAGGCCCCGCGCGGCACCGGCCGAGAGAGCGCAGGGCCCGGGCCCGGAACAGCCAGCCGCGGGCACGGCCGCCAGGCGGCGCCGCGCGGGGACGGCGGGGGGCGCTCGAGGGCAGCCCCGCCCGCTGCCGGCTGCGCGCGCACCGGGGGGCGCCGCCCGCAGCTCCGGGGCGCAGAGCCCGAGGGGCGGGGGCGCTCCGTCCGCACGCGCCTTCCCGCGCAGGCGCGCCCCTCCCCAGCGAGCGCGGCCCGTGCGCGCGCGGGGGTGCCGGCGGTGCACCTTGCGCGCTCTTTTTACACGCAGCTCTGCGCGCGCGCATGTGTGCCCCCTGCGGGCGTGGTGCACCGCTCTGACGCGCACGTACACGCAGTGCGCTCCCGCAGACGCACACGCGCGGCTTGTCTCCTCTCTCCGCACCCAGCACCCCCGCTGGACCCCCCCACCCGTGGCGCGGCCATTGGCACGGCTGCAGGGTCCCGCTCGGGCCCCTCCTGCCCCCGGGCAGCCTCACAGCCAGCGCTGCCGCCGCCGCCACCTCCTCCCCCCAGCCTGGATGCTTCATTTTCACAGACCCCCTGCCCGGCTCCAAGACAAACTGCCCAAACCCTCCACCCCACGCTCCCAGCAGGGCAGAGGCAGGCACCCTCCTCCCACCGGTGCCTATTTTGGCTTCATCTTGCTCCTGGTCACACTCCTCACATCCAGCTCACAGTCTAACCCTAAATAGCCTCCCCCCATCAGCACCCCAAACACCCCCTTTTTTTAATCTTTTCCCTCCCGCCTTGGCTGCCCATAGTTGCCTGCCTCCAACATCCACCCAAACTCCCCCAGCTCAGACATAACACACTTTACCCTTCCCCAGCCCTCCAGGCAATCAGTCACACACCATCCACTGCTGCCTGCCTAAATCGGAAAGGACAGAAACCACAAAATTATCATCTTTATACAACCGCTTGTTTCTCTGCATGGCAACGGTAGGAGACAGCAAGCTGGAAGGAAGGAGGTGTGGTGGAAATTAACTGTGATTTGAACTCCACGCAGCCCAAGAGCTGCCCCATGTAGTGACACTTCCAAAAGTTATTTTTGCTGTTATTTGCATACCCTCAGCCGCCTGATAAGTCTCCAAGGCACATCTTTGGGATGACGTGAGAACATTTATTACATGGCTGTGTGTTTAATCAACCCATAGTGGTACATTCTAAAAGCCTCCCAAGCTTTACACAAGCAACAGCAGCATCTGCACCCTTTCCCAATTGAGTTTCCACTGTATCGTCATACTCGAGGCAGAACTGTGGCCCCAGCATAATTTGGCTGCTATCCCCAACTGAACCAAGGGTAAAACAAATTGCAGTAGTATTATCCTAGACCAACCCGAAGCTGGGACTATAAAGAAAACTTCAGCTGGACTTGATCTTAAAGGTCTTTTCCAACATAAACGATTCTATGAAAACCTTTGTGTGATTACTTACAGTAAAACACATGCTACAGTTGCAGTAAAAAAATAACAGGGCAGTATTCAGGAAAGCTCTTTGGTTGATGAGGGCATTACAGCCACCCTGCATCTTCTCAGCATGTTCTTTTGAAGCACCTTCAAGAAGCAATTTCATCCTCACTCCATCCCCTTAACTAAGAGAAACTTCTTGTCCTGCCAACTTTTCTCCTCCTACAAATCAAATTTTCTGCATCTATCTTTTCCTCCCGATACCTTCTCCCTATCTCACTCATACCATTTGCCTTTTTAAATAATTGTGCTTTCTCAAACTTTATTCCCAGCAATGTACTAAGACTGCTTGATCTTCCTCTGGCTTTCATCTAGGGATAACATGCAGACCACAGCCCCAGTGCCTCAGGATCTGACCCTGTATGCTCTTCACCACAGGTAATGGTAAAGTCTCCTCAGGTGTTCAAACTAGCACAACTTCAAGGGCCTGACTTTGTACTCACACCAATCTAACTGCATGTGAAGTCCATTGGGTAATTTTAGAAGAATCATACCTGCATTGTGATTAAGTCCCAAGCAAATGCAACGTTTCCACTCATCAGATAAACGAGATGAGCAAGAACTCATTCTCTCTTGGAGTCTCTAAGCATATGGTAATGAATCAGGATCAGCTGCACTCACTGCATTTGGACAGAATAAGTCAAACTGATGCAACTGAAATTCCCGAGGGTAATGCAGCAAACCAATTATCCCAGGCAAATCTCTCAAGGCGCACACGTGTTGGTCTTGGGCCACACTCTTTGCTGTATAATAAAAAGGACATGTAATCTCCATGCTATTTTAGGTAGGATCTCTTTAAGGAAAGCCTCTGTCCCAGTCCCACAGTCTTATTCTACTCCTCACAGGATGAAGTCATCTCTGGGATATCACACTATAAATTCTAAAGCAGGATCCAATTCCTGGAAAATCCCCATAAATATCAACCTCTTGTAAAATGCTTCAAAGACAAAGATATTTCAGTCTCATTTGTACATATTGATGTTTCTTCCTTCCACCTTCAGTGACAGGGCCCTGGGCCAGGCCTCAGCTTGCTCCTGTGACTCAGGTCAAAAGCCAATAAAAAAAAAATACTGCTACCCATGTGAGAAGCAATACTTTGGTACTGTCTGTGAGACAAGTGCCAAATGAAGCGGGTAAGTGATTTCAGCAGAAAGAACATTTCCCTCTGGCAGTCTATCTCCTTAATTCCCAAGTAACAATGCTGGAGCTAAGCTTTAACAAAATGGTTGAGCTAATCCCTGCTGTCCACAGGTCACTGTTTGCCTGCTCAATCACAGGCCTTTTTGACAGCTTGTTGAGCTATTTCAGCTCACTGAAGCAGCCAGAAAGTATTCACCTTTTTAGGAGAGCATAACTGGGAAGCAAGCAGTTTGGTGCTATGAATCCTGAGCACAGTTTCCTCTCATGCCTATGCTAGTGTTACAGTTTAGCATCTACTGAAAAGAGCAGCCCCACTTCACCTCCCTTCCAGGTGTGCCTTCCTGTCTCCTTCTTTGTACAGCATTTGGAGGGTGAACTTTCTGCAAGTTAGCTTTCTGAACTGGGTCACTGCTGGACCAGGCAAGAGCCAGTGCTGGCATCAGGAAAGTGGAAGGAATTCCCAGCCTGGAAGAAGAAGGAGGACAAGATCAGGATAGCTCCCGTTTTGCCCAGACTGCCATTAGCTCAGCCTTATCTGCAAAATGAAGCCACACTCTGACCCCAGTGGCCCCTGAGAACTGGGTACATTAGCCCTTTTTCTTCAAGGGAAATACTGAAGTTAGGAGGTGTAGACACAGTTCCACAGGGCCCAAGACAATCCTGTCCTTCACAGTTGTACATGTTTTAACCACAGTCTTAGGCAGATGCATTTCATGTTCTCTCGCTCTCCCCTTAAGGTATTCAGCCTTCATCTTCACATTCTACCCAGGACTACTTTTAGGGAAGAAGCAGGACATCACCTCTTTGGCCTATCACCCCTGCTCCCTCTTGCCTATTCCTAGTTTCTTTTTGTCCTCAAGTTTCTGATCAAAAAAGAACCCCCCACTTAGATGGGTGTTCTTTGGAGAGAGGCCTATTACTTCTCCCTTTCCTAACCACAACACACAGTCACTCTGTTCCTTGAATTGAGTAACACTGAGCGAAATGGTGGCAAGTCCCTGACACAGAGTAAGCTTGCATCCAAGCCTGGAAGCAGGGTAAGAGCGGTGCTAGTTAATTCTTACTTAGAACAAGACTTACTACAAAACAACTACAACAAATTATGCTTTTTGTGCTATCTTCAAGCTACAGCCTAAGCTCTGTTAATGCCATGCTTTGCCTGTAGTATTGGTAGGTAGAAATGTTTGTTGCTGTGACTTTGCCGTCCCATCACATTATAAACAGTAACACTTGCAGGTAAAGAAAGTAGAAAACGCTGAGCCTAAGAAGGATCTTCTGTATTTTGTCTGACCTCCCCCCTTGCTACTTGGCTTGAATATTTGCACTATAAATTATTACTCCCCGCACTACTCTACACAAATATACATATACTGCAAGCCACCCTCGTGCTGGAGGGCACAAAAATTACCCACTACGCTTTTAAAGAAACACTTCCACTCTGAAGGAAGAAAGATCAGGCCATGGTGCACAGACAAGAAAAAAAAAAAAAACAGCCTGCAAAAACTGTCCCCTAGGGCTCAAAAAGGTGAGAAGTGATTTATGTGCCCAAAGCAAACCACTTAAGCCAATAAAATTTACAAAACCCAAAATAGTTTTATTTACTTTTCAGATTTCTGCCTCAATGAGACATTTTGCAAACATGCTAAGGCTACAAAATGTCAAGTTGACAAAGACATGCAACGCTGACCATTCAATAAGTCACAGCTATTATAGGAGCAACCGTGCCCACCCGGGCCACAGGTCCTGTAAAACAGGGATGGTGTACAGTGATCATGGCAACATACTACGCAGGACCTAGTAACCTGAGGTAGGTCTCTTTACAGTAAGAAAATGATGTCCTACACCAGTGTTACATCCTGATCAACAGGAACCTGTTTAAAGTTCCAGAAGACATGGGGTGGGCGACTGTTTCCTTAACCAGTGTGCAATAAAGAAACAGGAAATATTGATGTTGTTTAACGTTAGTATAAGTGAGCAGAACAAAGAGTTAGTGTTACCCATGCCAATGAAAGCCAACCTAAACCTCTGAGGAGTGTTAGCAGCTTCAAGGTAAAGCTTTGAGTCAGTCATCTGAAGCAACTCTGAAAAGGCTTTCCTGCTAGCATACAGGGTATGATTTGAACCTTATGATTAATTTGTTACAGATCATTCCACGAACAGTTAGATTTTGGTTGTGTTAGATCAGCGAAGCAGGAAGAGCTTGGGCTTGCTTGCATTAAAATAAACCCTGCTGACACAGTAAGAAATACTGTATCAGGACACTGAGAAAATCTGAGGCCTTAATGTGACCCAGAAGTGGTCCTCCACTCAGGAAATCACTAAAAAGCCTGCTTTGGGAAAGCAGCAGGGGAAGCAGCAGCCGCTGCCGTGGTGAACATTAGCGATGCTCCAAATAGCTTTGATAAATTACAATGCAATAGTTACACTGCAGAGTTCTTCTCCCCTGCCCTAGACAACAAAGATGTGACAATAAAGGACACTATTGCAAAGCTTCACTTCCACTCAGACACGCAGAAAATCTGGCACTAGGAAAAGACCAACTGTAAAAGACAAAATGGTGTCTGATACAGTGCGGTAACAAAGCCAGATCTCTGGTACCGTAAACTGTACAAAAATGATAGAAAAGAATATGCACTGTTATTAATACAGTGCTTATTTTAATATAAAATAAACAGCTTACATTTCCACTGTAAATATAGGCTATATACAGAATTATGTATAGATATAGCTACATGTATAAAGCTTCATTATAGGCCTCTGATACATTTATAACTATGGCTCCCTGAGCCATTTGTAGAGTGCATTTAATAACAAAAAATTAGTAATATGATTATGGAATAAATACAATAATAAAAACATGGAGAATTCTTCTGACACAGTTTTAAAAACTCTGGCTTGACACATTGTGCTAAAAATTAAAAGATGAAAAGGCAATATCTGCTTGAAGGAGGAGAAGGAGGAAGAGCTGGCCTGCCACAGGCAGGGAGCATAGCTCTCCAAAATTAAAGTGACTTTGCCCTGAATTTTAGCCCTTGACAGCAACCTTGTTCTCCGCAGCAGCAAACATAGCATAGAAGCGCGAGTTCTCATTGGCCAGAAGGGCAGACGGTGTGTCGAATTCCACTACCTAAAAGCAAACAAGGCAGGTAAAGTATGTCAGTAAAATCCAGCAGAAAATGGATTCCCACCCTTGGACTTGTGACATGGTAGTAAAGAAGCCAAAACATAGCATTCATCTTTAGATGAGACAACAGTGAAAGTATTCACATTTATGCATGCATACTGTGACCTGGGATACTTCAAACTAGCTCAGACAAACACTCGAACTACCCAGCAGGAAGCAGCCTCTGGTGGCTCTGGCAAACAGAGGCAAGATGCTATGGATTTTTGCCTTCTCTACCTTTAAAAGCCTTACCAAATGTTCTTACATTTGATTTAACTGCTTGTGGCTCCCACGTGGAAGCCTGAAAGGTGGGTAAAGTATCTCTCATATGCCTGTTTGATAGCACAGGGCTTCATGAAGGTCTCATGGTTTAGCCCCAGCCAGCAATTAAGCACCACATAGCAGCTCACTTGCCAAAACCAGGACAGAAAGTAATGGGAAACTGCCACTGGGCCCCAAAGATGCTTATGTTATTATCCATCTCACAATTAACTTACAAAGGGAGTTTTTAAAACACTTTTAAAAGACAGACTGTTACTCCATGGTACTTTCTTGGAGTCCTGTCATGGTCAGGAAATAATTTATTCTATCGGACTACTATTACCAAGGATATGAATGAACACAGAGGATTTTCTACCCTGCAATACTAGCTGTTCCTTCAGTTCAGCCTGCACATATGGCACCACCAGACTGCAACAGGAACTGCAGCCACAAAAGTCCTCCTTACCTGTCCTTGTGTTAGCACCATGATTCGATCAGAGCCCAGTACCGTATGCAGGCGATGAGCAATTGTTAACATAGTGCAGTCTGCAAATGCCTCTCGGATAGTCTCCTGAATCAGTAAGTCTGTCTCTGTGTCCATAGCAGCTGTTGCTTCATCCAGTATCAAAATCTGAAAGCAGCACATAATCCAGGCTGTTACCCAGAGTAACACTTTCCCCTCCCTGAACATAAAAATATATAGATTGGTCAGAATTACCATGGCCAAGAGTTGTCACAACCAGCAATCCTTACAGAGCTGTGGGCACAAAGGTAGTTTTTACAAGCACCCTTTCAGTTTTCTTTAGGTAATTGCTTTCAACAAAGCTACTCTATGGGTCATGCTTGCATTTATGTTCACAACCTAGAGCCACGAGACATTTGGGTTCTGACCTTGGCCTCAAGTTTCCACTACTTTCAGTTTTACATTCAGCAGCTAAATCTCAAATACAAGTTTTACAGGTAAACTAATCTGACGCATCCTTGGTGGTGACATTCCTTCTGCAATGAGTCAATACTGACTAGGTTTACTAGCTTTCTTATGCTGGAAAGAATTACCCTTCCTCTCAGACTCAGACAAACTGATTTGGGGTGGTGTCTTGTCAAAGCTAAACTAGACTTGTTTTGTGCAGGTACTGCAGAGAGAGCAGTAACTTCAGCTGAGTAGTCTGGCTTTAAAATAGATGCAGAGTGAGCCTTACAAATGTTATGGTGTGCAATGTTTACCAAAAAAGGGTGTTAAAATCAGAATCCTGGTCAATCTCAATCCAAAAGTCTCTCTCACTGTAATTATTATTTGTCTTCCATTCCTGCGAAACCTGTAACTTCACTGACATAGCATGGTCCCAAATTCCACTTGGAGACTGCACGTTAGTGGAGCACCATACAGAAGAAAAATACTTGGCTGACATTCACAAAAAGGTGGAAGGAGGAAAGAATCTGATGCTCACCAGTAACAGGACACTCCGAATATATGATTAGGCCAGTCTGACACCCTATTATTAACACAAACAAGCAATACCTTTCTGATGGCAGGACATTGCAGGAGCTGGCAGCTGGCCTTCCTAGTTGTTCTAACCCTACGCCTCTCTGGGTCGCAATAATTGTGATTCCTCTGACAGGGAAAAAAGCTTGCTCAATGCTATCAGTTTGATATCTCCAGCTATTTCTCTCATCGCTATGCTCACCTTGCAACGACGCAGTAGAGCTCTAGCTATGCACAGTAACTGTCTCTCTCCAACTGAAAAGTTTTCTCCATTTTCCATCACTTCTGAATCAAGTTTCATAGGCAGCTGAGCAACCTGCATGGGAAAGAGGCAAAAATCTTGCTGCACAGACTTCTTCTATCTCCATGGCATGAGACAAACACTAGCTCCTCCTGTAAATCTGATTTTGCTCATGTTCCAAAATATCCATCACACTTTGCTGTTCATCTCTCCCTGTCTCTGTTGGGGAAGTTAGTAACAAGCAACTAATGCTAGCACAGCAATTACACATCAGACCTGCTCATTCCAGTTAAAATGCCTGTGACCCAGTGATAGCTCCTGCGAACATCACTAGGACTAAGCCAAAAGAGCTATATCATCTCAGTAGGCAACCTTGGAATGACTTCAGTAGAAAGTATTTATTTTCTAGGGAAAAAAAGTGTACCATGTACAAGATCATATCAATTTGAATACAGATCTCCTGACAATCTTTCTCACCAAGAGAAAAGAATGAACCTAGTCCCTGCAGGAATTAGTGCAGCCTACGTACCACAGCCATACATTCCACGTGACTTACAAGAAAAGAAGAATTGGAAATGTCATGGCAATGAGACTTGCTGCAGAAGGCCTCATAAAGGGGAGATTTTAAGTTCAGTATAAATGTGCATGTGTGACATTCACACTCACAAATGTAAATGCAGAATGCACACCTGAGGCACACGCAGAAAAACAGCACTTGAAATATTGTTACACCCTAGGAGTCCACGTGATGAAGTGGCACTCTGCTATGCTATATACTAAAAAAATACACACATGGAGTATGGCACGCTTTCAAAAAAAAAAATCAGTCTGATAAAATCGAGGAGCGGGGAGAATCAGTCAAATAAAACATAGACAATGAGGGGAAAAAATTGCAAAGAAAAAGCTTTATCCAAAGATCTCTGAAGTACCTACTGACAGAACACGTTGGTTTGGAAGCCAAAACAAACATGTATCTCACAGGGGCAGATAATACTTACACACTCCTTCATGTGAGTCCTTTCCAAAGCATCCCAGATTTGTTCCTCACTGTACTGATTGAAAGGATCCAAGTTTGATCTGGAGGGGGAAGCAGAAAACATAACCAGAATTTTTATTCAGCAATGAATGGCAAAACAGCAGTGTACTAATTCATCCAGACAGATGATTCCCATCTAGCCTTCCACTGACAGAATTTCCTTGCCAAGGAAATCGGATGCTCCCAGCACACTAGGATTAGATTAGCCAAAGAATAAAAGAGTAGAGATGGAAGACAAAGATACAAGAACTTCAATGAAATCTAAAAGGGAAAGCAAGACTTCCATAGAGGATGATCACATCCAGTTCTGCACTGGGCCAGCTAAAATAATTTAGCTGTGCTTTTTTTGTTGTTTCAAAAACAGAACAGAAGCTAGGACAACCCAAGAACTAACATCTCACCAGGCACCTATCTGAGTTCAAGTATAAGCTGGTAGCCTGCGTAGTCCTTCTTGCCTTCTTACAGTCTCACTAACCTCACAGTGCCACTGAATAGCACAGGTTCCTGAGGAATTATTGAGAGTTTGCTGCGAAGATCTGCCAAACCAATGTCATTTATTTTCACTCCATCAATTTTAATGCAGCCTCCAGACAGTTCAACGAGACGAAAAAGTGCCATTCCAAGGGAAGACTTCCCTAAAAATGAGACAGGAAAACCAATACTAGTGTTTCTACCCAGTCATAGCAGCTTTGAGATGAGAAAGCATCTTAAAAGCTGTCTATGTGTAAGAAAAGTGTTTTAAAAACACCATGAAGTCCTGGCAAACAATGCTGGTAAATGCTGGGGTTCAGCATTTAAAATTCTAAGCAATTGTAGATGCAGCTCCTAACCTCTTCTCACAGAAGTCACCCCCGCAGTGCCATCCCACACCCACTACCAAAACCTTGCCACATAAGCCCAATATAGTAATATCAACTGCTTCTTTAGAAACTATATTTTGGACTTGATTTAAGTCAGACCCCCCGTTTGTGAGATGAGTCTTTGCGTTACAGACTTCTGAGATAGCTTAGAGCCAAACCTGGCTGCAGCATCATTACAAAAAATTTTCAAGACAGTCAAATAAGCTGCAATGAGCATGTTGTAGGTAGCATTCTGTGCTGGTAAGTGGCTTGGGGTGTTAAACGTTATGAGCATACTGACTCAGGCATAGTAGGATATTCCTCCACTTTAAATGGAAATTTGTTTTCATTATTGTTTTCAGGGATCCTGCTTATGTATGCACATGAACAGAATCCACCACCGACACCCTGCTGGACCCCTCCTATGCAATTAACAACTTATTCAAACACAGAGAAGACAGAGAACAAGTATGATTGCCCCACTCTACTCCATTCCCATTCTGTAAAAGTATTAACTTAACTCTGCTTAGTGTTTTTCCTTACCTGAGCCTGTCCTTCCCACAATGCCAATCTTTTCCTTCGGTTTGATGATAAAGGACACTTTTTTAAGTACTAGAGGGAGGTTCTCTCGGTACCGCATCTCCGCATTTTCGAAAACAACTTCACCTTCCTGTGGCCAGTCCAGAGGAGGAGTTTTATTCTTAATTCGAGCAGGAGCTTCCAGGGAAAGTGTCTTAAAAAAAAAAAAAAACAACAAAACCCAGAAGTTCGATTTCCAGCAAACAAAACACCAGAAAGGAAAATTATCAGTTGCAGCTTTCAGCAGGAGTTCTTCCCTGCAGACTTGGCCCACATCAGTTTACGGCAGTTTTATGATGAGCTGTGTAGCTGGATGCAGGCCCAGTGGTTCAAAAATTTGCTGTGTTACACTGACCACAGTGTTATTCCCCTCCTGTTCCCTGACTGACAACATTGGTCCTTCCACTCTACAATGTTTTTCAATGGAATTAAAAAATCTATTTTAGGTCTATTATTTATAAGCACAATCCTATTGAGTTTTGTGGCACTCCAAAGACTGGATGCTTCTGGATGCAAAATCTGCTGTATTTGTCTCACTTGCTATGCCATGCCAGGGTTCTGACACAGATGAGAATGCCCACATGACACATTGTACAAATGCTACCCCCTTCCTTCTCTTCCTCATTCTCCCCTGTTCTATTAAATCACTAAGTCAGTCAGGCCCCTTCTAGCTTGCTCACTTCCACTATTTTACTCTGCCCCTTAATAGGTCCCTCATTAAGCAGTTCACAGATTAAACAGAAAAGCAGAACCACTGAAAGCCAAACACGTGCCTTTATAGCATGTTTAGAATGAAACCAAGGTCACTTTCCCATATTTGGCACGAGCAGCCTCAAAGAATGGCAGAAATCCTGTCATGGGATTCACCTCATGTAACTTTAAACACATACAAAGTAAGAATCTCCAACTGAATGAGGCCTCATCAACTCCTTTATAGTCACTACAAAAAAAGCTAGCATTTCTGGAGTGTGATTTTTCTCATTCTAATATAAACACTTAGAATGGGTAATAAATTGGCCTCTGGAGATAGCCATTTCCTACATGGACTATAGAGAGATCCCACAGGGACTATGTCAACTGTGGACATCTGCAACATCTAGTTAGAGGCAGATTAATTATACCCAAGGGTTTGAGAAAAACACCAATCTGCTACAGTAATAGTACTCCAATTCTTTGAGCTTGGTACTCATAACAGCAACCTCAGAGCTCACACTGAAAAAGCCAAGCCTTGGGACTTGGTAAGACACAGAACCTGCATGGTGTTTCACCACTCACCCACTCCTTCACTTTAGATTCAAACTAATTTTACAGTTTCATAATAAAACGGCTGTCTAGAGATCCAAATACAAAAAGTCACAGAAAGTGCTGCTTAATAGGGTTATAAAATGATAGACAATCACTTAAAGAAAAACACAAAAAACACCAGCCTAGAACTATAGGGTTTGCCACTGAAGGCCTGACAGTGATAAACCCATCTCAGCCCAGTGAGAGATACCAGGCGGTATTTGACACACAGTTGTCAGCTTGTGTGGTCGCCAAGTCTTCCATACGCAGAAATTTTCTACTTAGATGCCGCAAGAGGACTTAGTTATTTAACTGGGGGAGTGGGCAGTTTTAATGTTTTTTTTTTCTCTGCAGTATTAAATCAGCAGGCTAAAAAAATTTCTACAAATATCAACTACTGCATAGCCCAGATTTACCAACTAGATAAATACCTCCCTCTGAAGTTCAGAGGGAACGTGTATTATGTGTTAAGTAAAAAAGCCTTTCACCTCAAAGACCAGACCCAGTAGAAGTCTTTCTCCTGGCTACACTTCCCCCATTGACCCAGTTCTGCATACACAAATCCTAGTTACAAAGAAAGGGTTACAGATAATCAGAGCGAGCAGAGCAGCTTTCTAAGCATTTAGTTTGGCATACTTCTCATGTTTAGCCTAGCGCATTTCTCATGTTTAGCCTAGCACATTTCTCATGTTTAGCCTAGCACATTTCTCATGTTTAGCCTAGCACATTTCTCATGTTTGCAATGAGAGCAATTCCTTGACTTTTTAATCACACAGAAATATATTATGTAAGATAGCTGGGGAAAAAGAAGTAGACTTATTAGAATCAAACAGAATTACATGTACATAAAGTAACAAAGTTACCTGTGTTTAAATAAAGGAGTTCCACCAGGTTTGGAATGAATCCTTTCACTGTAAAATATTGTATTGAATTCCCAGTTATCCCTTTCACACACTCCATTCTTCAGCGAGAGTGTCAGCAAACTTTCAGTATCCTTATGTAACTTCAGTGACGCCAGGCAAGTGATGCCTGTACACCTCGTATGTACCAGCTCTTGTGCTATTTATCCTACCAATGCTTACATACACACTTCCTAAAACACTCTGCAGTATTACAGTACACATATTAATGTCTTTACAAGATCAGAAACATACATTCTGTACTAAGGGAGACTACAGCTGACTTTGTCTTATCTTATGCCAGCAACATAACAAGTGACAAGAAATTTGTCCTACCTTGATATAGTGGTCAATCCTCTCCACTGAGGTGAAGCGAGCTTCGGTTTCTGAAGCAAGTCTGACTGTAAACTGGAATAACCCTGTTAACTGGAGCGATGGGAGAAAACAAAGACAAATTTAGAGAGCTGAGATTTATTATCGAATTAGGAGACGAACTTAATGGATATTTGATACAAGTACTCTTAGCATTGGACACCATATAGCTAAGGTGCCCAAGGCAAGTTAACTTTAGTTAATAGTTAATTTTAAACTAACCGTAATTTATTAATCATTTGGAAAGCCAGCAGTTGAGAAAAGTTTCCCATAAGCAACAGCTTTAAAGATTAGCTAAGTTTTGTAATTTCACCCTACTACCACCAGGAGGCAGAAAAGGCCAAACAACAGCTCTAATGAAGTCTATCTAACCTGCACAGCTGCACCACTTGGATGCTCTTCACTCTGAAAACATACTGGAGGCAATACATTAAGAATCAGTTTGGCAGATGTCTGATGTACCATCAATCCAATTTCTGCAAATATCCAGGAAAATTGCAATATGCAGCATACGGAGAGCCTCAAACAGTTTCTACTTCATCATTTAAAGAGGCAGCTCCCCAAAACAATAGCCTTAAGGACCTAGCTCCTCGTAATTTGTCATTTGACTACTAGCAAAGGTCCTGACCCTGAATTGCTTTCCCCTCCATTACCAAAAGGTGTAACAGTATCTTCCATTCTAGTGCATTAAGGAAAGTTTTCAACAGTGTGTTACTTTTGCTTATCAGCAAGAACTACATTATATGAGAGATTAAATATTTCAGTAGGTGGACATACTCACCTGCACAGCATATGAGATAGCCAGCCCAGCGTAGGCAGGAGGAATCTGGCCATGCATTAAGACAATCATAAGGCCAGTGGTTGTGATAAGAGCAATGCTGATAATATCCAGCCGTATAGCTAGCCAGCGCATTGCACAGCTGAAAAGGTAAAATGGAGCCTGATTGTCATCTAGGAGCTCCTGATACCTGAAACAAATACAGGAAAGGTTAGTAGACCTCCAAGAGCCCGATGTTCTACAAATAGCAGAGCTACTTAAACCCCTGTTCCAGTATCAGAATTCAGAGTGGGAAGACTAGTCCACAAAGTCTCGAACTCAGACGTGAAAGCTGGGTTTACAAACTTTCCTGAACATCAGATATCTACTTAGCTCAAACTCTCAGAAGTCACATTACCAAGTTTCCTGTGTACAACAATGAATTACACTGGGAATAAATCAAAATTCAGGGACATTACACATTTTCACCAGAACATCACCTATGCAAGACCTTACAGAGGATGCTTGACGGCTGCAAGTCACTCTGAGGGTAACAGCAGGAGTGCTTCACAACATGCACAGAATATGTAAAAGTTACAGTAAGTTTTGATAGGGTTGGTGACACTACTTAAAACACATCAAAAACCATTTAATTTACAATCCTGACCCTGTGGAGCTGAGAAAGGATATTTAAGGGGAGACACTTGTGAGATTTTTCAGAGCCAGTAACTGTATTTTCTGATCATGCAACTCCGTTTTACACCAATTACAGCTGCACAGTGTGTGCAATGCCTTAGTGCTCTAGCACCAGCAAAACTAAGGGACTGCTATTTGCACCTCTGGAGCCTTTCATCTAAGCTGGTGTAGCAGTGTCTTTCCACAGCGTCTGCGGCAATTTTGCCTGTGCTCCCACGCTGTTGGTCTCATGACCTTGCACCTGCAAAACCTTGATATTGTTACGGCAGGTTCTCATGGGAAGCAACTACCACTCAATGTGCAAAATGTTGCACTTCCCCTCGCTAACATTTGTTTTGCAGATTTTAGTTTATGCTGGAGAAAACCAAGCATAGTGTACAAGGTAGATAAGTCACTTAAATACTTGATAAATGCTATCGAATTATACATGTGCACAGCAACTAAAAAGCTCATCAATACACACACTGAGGTTTTGTCACCATGCTCTAACCAATGCTAATACCATCGTATGGAGAAGCAACCAATAGAAAGTATAAGCAGGACCTGATAAAAAAGTACATAGTACTAGGAAAAGAGTGTGGCCAAAAAGTTGTCCTCACCATTATCATTGCCACCTGCTGCACTGCAGAGAACCCTGAGGGGAGCATTCACCTGGGACCCCATCACTGTTCTTCCCAGTTGGCTACTGGGGAGTTTTCCCTTTCCCTTCTTGTTCTCCCCCACTTCCCCCTCCCCCTCCAAAGTGACTTTAACTCTTAGAGCCAACGTATGCCATCAGCTACAAACCCCATTAATAAACCTTTCTGAATGTAAACCTGTCGCACCCTGCTTTGTGCTCCACCACTCAGATAGCTAGACTGACCTGTGCAGAAATTCCTGTCCTTTGTGGTAGGCATGGATTGTGGAGAGACCTTGTATGCTGGATGTAATGTGAGACAGGAATGGAGACTGCGTGATGTTGTCCAGACGCTTGAGCTCTCGAATAAAGACTCTGGAAGCAAAGCAGCACTTTTAAGTTATATATACAAT
Source organism: Phaethon aethereus (assembly GCF_964289735.1). Lineage (NCBI taxonomy): Eukaryota > Metazoa > Chordata > Aves > Phaethontiformes > Phaethontidae > Phaethon > Phaethon aethereus. The sequence goes on from NC_138585.1 coordinate 18,368,810, forward strand.
CACTATATGTCAACCACTACACATGCATATATACTTGAAGAACCCTATGTCCTTAATAACAGGTCAAAGTATTTCTACTTTTAGTCAAAACAGCTGATGCACTTACCTAGAGACAACATGCAGAACTGTGAACAGGACAATGAGGGGCCCCACTGCCACCAGGAACCAGGGGAAAACCCCGGAAATCACCCCCACACAGAAGAACACAAGGATGACATTCTGGATGAACATTTCTGCTTGAAATGGCAAACGAACATCAACTGGAAAAGATGGAGGGAAAAGACGAAGATCTTGAGTACAGAAAGCTAAAACAACTTATATAAAGTAATTCAGTCCAGCTGTACATCAGCATTGACAAGGACAGTGATTTCTCATGGCTTATTCAAATTCAAAGCATGCATTTCCATTAGGGGCACTTTTATCTTCTGATATGTTAGTAGTCTTTCCAATTATTCCCATTTGCAGAAACAGCCCTGATGCAGCTCTGACCTAACTACGACCTTCACTGCCCATCAACCCTGAAACTCTAAGTTCCCCCTGCATTAATTGCTAAGAGCCCATGTGCAGTCTGTAGGTACAAAAGCACATTTTCTTCTTTATGAATGAACAAGAAAGACTTAAGGTATCAGCTGCCTTCTGGAATCATAACCAGGTATGTCCCAATTCCTGCTTTGCCTATTACAAGTACACATTTGGCAATAGATATAGGGTACAATCACCTCAACAGCAAGAGATTGGAGAGTATTAACGAGGTAACTTGGAGGTCTGAATGTGGGATTTACAGTGCCTACAGTTAGAGATACCTTCATCCATGTCTTTGGAAAACCTGTTCAGAATCCTCCCAGTGGGTGTAGTGTCAAAGAACTTCATGGGGCTACGCAGAATCCGTCGGAAGAGCTCATCATGAAGCCTTGAGGATGCTCTGAGAGTTCCCTGACAATACAGAAAACATTGCAGCATTATGAAAGGATGTTTGCCTTCCTGTCACTGCCCCTCCCTGAGGACCAAAAAATACTGCTCATTTTCTCTCTCCAACCATAAGTTTTTGTTTCTTTTCTTGCATTCTGTACTTCCAACCAGTGGAAGGAAGCTATCAATTTGGGCAGAAGTTTAATGGAAAGCACGGTGCAGCCCCATGAGATGACTTATGGAAACCTCACAATCGGTGATTTGACTTCCTCTCATTCAAAATCTCCCTTGGAAGGTGACCAGAAGAACCACAGTGACAGCAATAGGCAGAAGTGGAGGCAGGGAGTTGGAGGATGACAAGAAAAACAGCAGCATTAGCACATACCTTTACAAAGACAACGCCACGAACAGCTTTCAGAATCAACATAACTGCCATAGACAGTGCATAGATGCCAGCATAGTAATGCATGTGAGGGTTATCTTTCATACTGTTGCTTATGACAGTAGCATTTCCCAAAGTCACAGTGGTGTTCTGCAGAAAATTCAAGGTTTCAGTGAATAGTTAAGACATGGATTAATCACGTACACATTAAACATAGTAGAATTTAACTGTCCTCTGTCCCCTCCCACCATATTTGATATTTCTTCTTTAAATAAAGTACTTCAATGATCTTTGAATACTTCAGAAAGTTCTCCCTAGTAGAGATACTTGACTTGCAGATTTGTAGCTCTTGGCCTTTTTCCTATATCTTTGAAAATAATACCACAATACCTACTTCATTTGATTCCTAATCTCTCATTTCATGCTTATGATTTCTTTTCTACTGAACAATGTCAGATACTTGCATACCACCACTCCTGTTACACAGAAATATTCACCTTGGATAGGTTGTATATTGTCTTCTTATCAAATGTGGTGGTTATTTTCTGCAAGTATGCAGCAAATTCTTTACTGTCATACTATCGTACACTCTCATTCTCCTTTTTTTAAAATATGTTTAAGGGCCTAATTTCTTATTTTAATATTGTTGGCCATCTGCACATCATTATTTCTTCCCTCGGGTTAGTAGTTTGCTCCCCTTCCCCCCAAAATCCTGCAGTTACATTTAAATGCAACAAGAGTTGCAATCAAAGCCCCTAGAGTAGGAAAAGTCCCAAATCATCCCAGGACATCACAGTCTTCAAAGCAACTCCCAAAAGTCATTTGACTGAAATTCATATACCTTAACAAGATTATCCTGTTGGATGTAAGGTCACGTTCAAACAAAACCAGCACTAAAATTACTAATTCCTCCTGCAGCTTGTTGGCACCTTTCAAGTTTTCACTTCCTTTCCTTAGACTAACCAAGAAAAGGAACAAAAGGGCAGTATAAAACCACATGAGCTATTATACCTTTCTTATTAGTGGAACTGTCTTATTCTTGGAGATGAACTCTCTAGTGAGATCACCTCCTGGGGAGCCTTACAACTTGCTTAAATTAGGAAGCACCATTTGGTCTCATAGGACTGCTTGGGATTAGTCTAGGAGAGCAATTCCCCTGCCTGTTAGACGCAAGAGAGTAGAAAAGCTATTTATCTTACTCCACTGCCTTGCTTGATCCAGAAACTCAGCCACCAGTTGCTAAACGCTGTACTGCCCACATTCAGCACAAACAGTGCCATGATGACAAGGAATGCAAAGGGGCCTCCAGCTGCCTGAATGTAGATACCATAAACAGACCAGGGCACGGAACCTTTGCCTTTCTCTTCCAACTGGACCAACTGGCCTGTGAAACGAGAGGAGGAGGGCGTGAGGAAAAGAAAGCTGTTCCATGAAGCTTCTGTAAGTTTGTGAACATACACGAAATTAGTCATTTTCAAACTGTACAGAATACTTTCAGAAACACAGACATGTAATACGTAGAAGTCAATGGTTCAAACAGTTTTTTTCAAAAAGTCACATTTCCTCTGCAGAATCATTAACATCATGGTATGTCTGAAAAAGTGTAATCAGCACAGATTTAAATACTAGTCTGGTATCAGCCTCACTATTGCTTTTTAAACCCTGCTGAAGTTCAAAGCTAACATTAAACAGAGAGAACGACAAAAAGGAAGTCAGGTCTTCTAATTCTTCACACATAAATGCCACCTAGGACTCTGTGAGTAGCAAGCTATACACACTGCCCTCTTCGGATAGGAGGGAAAGGTGGTGTGGGACACAGGGTACTACAAGCTCCTTTTGTGCCGATGGCATCTGACCAGCAGCAGCCTGATTGAACTTAAAAACATTGTGCAGACACCCATATTTAATGAATTAATGAATGTTCTTTGCCCACTGCCTATGTGCTGTCAACCACACTGAGTGACCAGGACTTGAGACAGCTTTCAAAGCCTGACAGATACAGTCATAATACACTTTGAAAGCAAATGTTTTGAACTTAGTGGTGTATAAAATAATTACAGACAGAAATCTGATTACATAGTTACCCTCTTCCTTCTTTACAACTTTCTCCTTCTTCACAGATCCTGTTTTGGTACTTTTATCCTGGGGTCTTTTCAGTGAACTGTTTGTGTTCTTCTTTATATTAATCTGCAGGAAAACAATGACACTAAACATACTGGAATAATTTGGTCTGACATTTTCATATCTGAACCCAAACTTTTTATAGGCTGCCTCCTAAGGACAAAGGCTTTCAACAGCTTAGCATTCATATCAAGGAGGATATTAACTTTGCTGTTATTATGGATGACTGCCAACTCTGGTGGGTTAAATTCTTCTCCTCTATTAATATGAACTGCTACCAATCTGGTAGTGTGCAAGATCAATTATCTGAAACAGTGACAGTATGTGCAAACATGGCAGAGGAATGACATCCCTACTACCAAGAGAAAGATACAATCCCCCTTTCCCTTGTAAAAATAACTCGCATTTTTCCCCAAACATCCTAGTACTTCACTCAGGAAAGCTCTCATGAAATGTCTCTAAGGACAAAGGTTAACTTGGTCTTCCAGAAATCAAACATCCAACACTGAACTGCATACACAATTACTGTTTTAAACCCAGCCATCTTCCCACAAATGGAAGCTACTACCTCTTCAGAGGCAGCCTAAATTGACTGAAACCCTCTAGACAGCATCTGCAGGGTCTCTTCTCATGTGAAGTGTGGGAAGAGGACATCTCGCACATGTCAAACCATAGAGAATCTAACTTTACCATCCATTTCTTCTCATCCCATCAGGAATGCAAATTAATGCTCCTTCCATGACTAGTTTTTACCGAGAGACAGTGAAGGTCAGCCAAGCATGCAGACTGGAGAATCTCATGTTAACTGTCATTACATTAGTCTTAAAATGGCAGAACTATAATCTTCATGCCTCAGAAAGGATATGCAGAGTAACGCATTATATTCTTTTGCTTCTTTCACTAATATCTCCCAGCAGAAAATTTCACCAAGCACCTTCTATATCTGTATCACAATGCTACCTTTTCAGAAACTTTTTTTTTTTATGTCTGCAACTTGTGAATAAGGAGCCTCTCATCTCTTAAAAAATAAACTGCTGATGTGCTTTTCAATCTCTCCTTACTAAGGCAAAATGCACACAACACTTAGACAAGTAAATTATCATCAAATAAAGAGCAGCTAAGTTGCTTACTCCAAAGAAGAACTTCAGGAAACAAACAGGAGAAAGGTGGGAAAAATTAAATTGCTGAAAATTTAAATGCATGTCCTACTGAATGTCTCTTCTTATTTTCTAGATATACATTTTTTCCACCAACTAAAATACTAGAGCACAAATCCAAGTTTGCATTTACAGCCATTGGTTCGTAACAGAAGCAGTGTCAAGCAACATTTTTTTTTTTTCCTCAAAACCGCCCAAAACAAAGCATTTTCAGTTATATTTCCAAAAAACTGTCACATCTAACTTTTGTCAAGTTGCATCACTTTTCCTGTGCCTCAGTCACACCCTATGTGAAAAAGTAGTAACAAACCAGTAAGAATTTTTTCAGACAAAGGTTGGCCCAGGTCTGTGCTAACTTGGAGGTAAATTAAGAAGTGAGGTGTACAATAAAAGAGACAACAGGCTTACTGCTCTGAGCATCACCAGAGGAGATGATACATTACTTTCACATTCAACTCATGAGCTCATTGGCAGAGTCCTCTCTACTATGCATTCCCTAAATATGAACTGTGACTGCAGATACAAAGTGCTAACGAAGCACAAATTATTCTACAGGAAATCTATTGGTCAAATCAAAAAATGAACACGTGAAGCCATTTTCCAGTCTTCCAACTATGTCATCTGGTTCATCTCATCAGAAAAGTCATCATTCAAAGTACTTTAAAATAAACAAGTACCTCAATATGCGGTGTTTCTCCCAGCTGTAGGTTATTAAAAATAGTTGCATAGTCCCCATTTAAATTCATCAGTTCTTCATGACTTCCTCGCTCAGTAATGCAGCCTTCTTTCATGAAGATAACTTCATCACAGTCAACAAGATACTGGAGAAAATGGCAGTAAGAACAAGTCTTTATCGCTACGTCTGATAATTGAGACACACTCTCACACAATCCTTTTCAGTAATTTATAGACATCTGCACACAACACACCTCTTCTGAGGTAACAGACATCTGATTTTTAAAGGTCCTGCGTTGACTAGAGCACCATGATTACTCTCACTGTACACAAATAAACAGTTTATATGTTCCGTCAAAAACAATCTGTTATGGAAGACAATTCAGGATACTTAAATACTGCAAATACTCATATACTAAGTATTAATATTTCTGTACACAGAAGATAGCAAAAAAATTCTCAGAAAACATCCATTCTGATTTACTGACACCTAATCTAAATTTTCCTAATGTGATGAACTAGCTTTATAGCAAGTTAGCAAAACTGTTTTTGAACAAACTATTTATTCCTCTGGTAAATTTTCCATAGTCAAGCATTACCAGTCCAGATCAGACACCAAGCAGCGCTGGTATCAAATAAAGAATTAGACCATGCTCAGTGCATATTTGCAAAGCTAGTTTGTAACCATAAACAATGCATCCTATAGACGGATGGGGTTGTGCTGCAACAGGTCAGGGCATAGAAATTTCCAGTATGAAGGCTACTGACTAAACAGTATATCAAGAAAGTCCAAGAAGTATGAGGGATGTAGTACCTGAAGCTGATGAGTGATGAAAAGGACAGTCTTTGACTTCAGGTGCTTCCTTATTGCACTGTTAAAAATGTGATTTCCAACATGAGCATCTAAGGCACTAAGGGGATCATCAAGGATGTAAATGTTCCTGTCACTGTACAGGGCTCGAGCCAGACTGATTCTCTGACGCTGTCCTCCACTCAGGTTAGCCCCTCGTTCACCAATCTGTACAGACACACACCATTATTTTATTTCTACATCACCATGCAACACAGATACTCAGAGTTAAACAGGTGACTGGAATGAAGCAGACCATAATATTTTTTTTTTATATATATATATACCCCACAATATTATATATTGTTTTAATACATATATATACACACTAGCTTAGGTGTCCACTTTTTTGTGAAATGTGTTCTACATTCAAACTCAAGGTTAACATGCTTGAAACGTGGCAGCACTTTTTTGTATTAACACAGCCATGCTTTTTTCTTCACTATTTTAAATCAAGTTCAAATACGTCCTGTTAAGGCAGCTAAATTTACAACACAATAAAAAGCTCCCAAATTGTCAATATCTGAGTCAAAAACATGGCACAAGTCTCAGTAGCCCAGGGCCCGCATTGATAAGCTCAGCTCAGGAAGGTGCATTCAACAGCTTGGTTTATAGGCATACCAGGCTGATGTTCCCCTCACTCCAGTCCAGTTTACCAAACCAAAACTCTACTTTTCTCCAACTTCTAATTAGTTTACTATAAGCAAAATTTATACCTCTGTCAGGTCCCCATTTGGAAGGATGGCTAGGTCAGGCCTCAGACAGCAACCATTCAACACCGTATTGTATCTAAAGAACAATTAGATACATAATAAGAACACTGGGTTTTTTCCCCCACAAGTATCTAGCTAGTACTGCATTATCATACTTTCTGCACTAATAACAGACATTGCAGCAGCCTAAAACAAATGATCTGCCTCGGATTCCCAGAAGGAAACTGAGGATAATAATTAATCACCTACTCCTGGAGTACAGCGAAGGTAAGGAGGCAGTTTCTTTCCAGGGATAGCTAGTACAGGCCACAGGGAAGGCTCGCGCTGGGGGAGGGCCAGGGAAGGTGCCAGTACACTGCGAAGGGCAGTTGTTTTTAAAGAGTGCAAGGCCAGATGCCACCTCAGTGCTGCTCCACAGCAGCTGCTAAAAACAGAGGTCAGACAGCACTCCAGCACGAGGTACAGCCCTGACTGCAAGCGACCAATGACAGACACACTGACAGCCATGGGCCACAGCGACCATGTGCAAGAGCAGCAGGCTCTTAAACAAGACTTAAAGGAGTCTTAAAAACAGACTCTAAATGGATACATAGGCTTTAATTGCATATACAATCAAGATAGGCTTTAACTGCAGCATACTCTGCATTAAATTTTCCCACACTTGGGTCAAGAATTACTAAGCTTTCCTGAAAATCTGCAAACAGTTCTAACAAACCTTTCTTCATCATATTCCTTGCCGAAAAGTATGTTGTCCCGAAGTGTAGCATTGAGAATCCAGGCCTGCTGAGCCACATACGCAAATGTTCCACTTACTGCAATGCTACCCTCCAACAGGGTCATCTGAAATTAAAGATAAACTGTGAAATTATGCTATTCCATGTTTAGAATAGATTTTCTTTTACAGAGTACAAATAAGTGAAATAACAGATAGGAAAGAGAAGAGCAGAAGTAGTCAAAACAGCATTTCTCACCTGTCCTAAAATTGCTGAGATAAGTGAAGTTTTTCCACTCCCCACACTGCCACAAATTCCAACAAGTTTTCCCTAGACAGAAAAAAAAAAAATAAATTACAGCACTCATTTCTTACATTCTCCATCCCTTTCAGAATTTGGACTACCTTTAATATGTCCAAAAGGAGAGCTGGACATTAATGATAACTGAAAAGGGACATTAACAGACAAAAGAGCAAGACAGTCAGTATTCTAATTCTCAAATAATAGAGTGAATACTATCCCACAGTGGACTAAAATTGAACCAACTCTACAGGTAAAAGTGAATGTATTTTAAGATCAGCTTCCCTTTGACTGGGCCTGATACAGGCCCAGAGAATGCTGCACTCAGCCAAAAGCACTAAGGCCTGCCTCAACAGAATGCACCAAGGGGCTTTTGAGAGTGGTAAGGAAAGACATGAGGAGGGAAAGACTGAAAAAAAAAGCAGAATTTAGGATATGTGGGCCAGTAAAACTCCTTGCCTATGAGATGCAGTTTGCTAAGGAAAGCATACCATGAAAAGCCTAGAATCCAGTCACTTCGAAGCATTTCTCTGCAATAAAATGGATGCCTTGATACCCACACTAAACAACGAATTAATCAAAACTATTTTTGCTCCTTTCATAAAAAAAAAGGTAAAGTGGACAAAAAGGGTATATAGCCACTTGCAGAATACATTGCTGGCCTCTTCTGTCAGAAGTTTGTAAACGAGAGAATTAGCCTTTACATTTTCAACTGTGTACTCCTTTTTCAAGGCTATTTTTTGAACTATATGCATCCTTCTCAAAAGTTTAAAATATAGGGGGTTTTTATGGTTCAAAATAGTTCAAACTATCCTTCTCATGACTACAGGAGACAATTACCTATAAATACCTTGATAAATGCACAGATCCCATTACAACACCCAATTGCTAGACTGCAAAACTCTGTATTTGTAGAAGATGTCATGTATTAAGTTCAATGCTTTTTCTTTGACATTTTGTATGCTTTTACCCATCTTGGAATGAGGACTCCAACTGCTTCTAAATTCTTTAAAATCTCTGTATCCTTCTACTGTACAAAAATTCTCAAGGAAGAAAATTGCACATTCTTCACTGAAAATCACCATTATGCTCCATTAGAACACCTAAAATGTTCACCCAGAATAGAGCTGTAACCCTGCAAAGTTATCAAATGGCGGCAGGAATACATCGTCCGCCAATACCCTTGTTGCCCTGCTGATTCTTTAAGCTCAATGACTCATATACTGTACTGAGAGCCACAAGCAGCAAAACCATCAGTTAGATACGAAAGCTGTACAGCCTGCAGTTGTTTCATAGGCTGTTTGCAAAGATCTAGTTTGCTAAAATGGCACAGCTGTTTACATGAAGATCAGACACTGCATCCTGGATACTGTAGTTGCCATGGATATTACAGGAGTGCACAAAAACAATATGCTCCATTTCATGCAAAAATACACAGCTTTCTATTCCAAGGGACAGCTCAAAAATGAGGCCTTTTGAAGGCTCAGATTGCCTCATTTCTTCTCTTACCTTTTCTATCTCCAAGTCAATGTTGTAGAGAGTCCTCTGAAGCCGAAGGTTAACCAGATGGATGATTTTGTTCTCCTCTTCAGGGCTAGGATGGTCATCATTGTCCACTAGAAGATGGCCCTTCTGCTCTGCCAGCACAGCTTGCTGTCCCTCATTCTGTAGCTTCATTTTCTCTTTCTTGCCCTTGGTGACTTTCTTGTCTTTTTTCACTTTGGGGGTCAACTTTGGTGAGCTCTGGACGCTGGCGTGGGAGAAGTCCCAAGCCAGGGTAGCATTTTTCACCTCTATCGCGGTGTGAGGATTGGCTGGTTTTTTCTTTATCATATGAACCTCTTCCATTAGAAATAAACTCTGATAGGAGTTGTGAGAGAGGTGTAAAGATGAGACACCTGATCAAGACTGGGAGACAAGCCTACGGCACACTCACGCAGCAAAACACATCAGGCTATATAGTAGGAGGAAGCTGAAGAGCAAAAGGTAGCTCATTAGTGTAAACTAACTCCAGGCCTGCTAAGTGGCCAGGGCATTCCCAGATGTGGTGGAAGCACTTAGATACACTAAGACTTCTACAGAACTGCAATACTCTGGATGCAATACGAGGGGGACTTACTCTTTTAACACTGTTTGCAACTGCAGCTCTGTAATTTCCAGATTAAAAACACATGAATAGAATACATGGGTTGGAGAGGTCATTTTGAGGGAAAGTGACTGGCTTGTCCTGCACACCAACTCATTATGGAAGGAGATGGAATGACTCTTAACTTCAGCCCTTCAACTCTTCTGCTGGGAAAAAAGTCCTCTCCCACGAATGTAGCTGACCTATCTTGGCCTGCTTGACAATAAGTAGTAAGCCATTAAGTCCATTGTATCATGTTTTCCACCACATCCATCAGTATTTACAATCAACATGGATTAGGAAGAGATTTTTCACACAGTTTAATTACAAGACAAAATGTTTTCCACTTACGTAACTTATGTTTTGAACTAAGAAGTCTTTTGTGATTAAAGACTTCTTAATAATTCTCAGCCTTATTTACCCTTGCAATTGCTATGCCTGAATCTTACATTCGTAAGAAAGTTCATACTCATTTACAGAGCCAAAAAGTCTGTTACATTTTTACTGTGACGTTCAGAGTATCCCCACCTTACACTCCCTACACAGATTACACTGTTTACAGTCAAACTGGGAAATTACTACTATTTCCCCTCTCCTCCTCTTCCACCCCAAAACTCCCTTCAGTGCATTTGGGTTTAAGAAAGCTTGATTTAGTGTGACTCAGAACATGAAACAAAAATGCCAAAAGCATCTCAATCTCAAAAGGATGTCAAAATCATTCTGCAGATCCCATTCTTCTCACAACCGGATTTGTTTCATTAATGCATTACACTGAATCCCTATGTATGTCAATGTTTTTGGCATCCTATTTGGAAATTTCTGCAATGTGCAATGCACTATTGTCTTCAAGAGAGAAGACAAAATAAAGGCCTGTCCTCTGAGTTCATAGTAAAGTACACAGTGTATTCACTTCACAGGGATTGAAGGATGAGATAGGATTGTTTGTTAGAAGGGTTTTTATTTTCTGCCATAGATTGTTTCATCAGATCACAACTGCATTTTATTCATATAATGGAGTTTCAGTCACTTAAGGTCTGCAAATACAAAACCTCCGTTTTTCACAACTACAAATAAAACTACAGGTTTGTGCAAAGCTGCCTACGTAATACACGACATTTCCAAAAAGAGTTTCATTAGCAAAACATGAAATTTCATTGCAGACATGTTGCACTGTCTTTTCATGCAGATGGTGTTAAAAGGGAGTTTAAGAATTATTATACTGTGAGCCATCTAGTCCTGTATTCTATCTCTTACAGTGGCCAACATCAAAATCCAAAAATCATTAAATAAGAATGTTTTGCTTCCCACACTGGTATTATCTTAAATTTCTAATATTCCTTTACTGGATTTGTATCTCTCTTGAAGAATCCAATAATCTGGAGTGCTAAGTGTGGAAAAAAAAGAACTCCTCAGTCATTAAAACAGTATTACCTTCCAAGTGTTCCCTTAGCATCTGTTATGCACATACAACACTCCACACTTACAGTTAAAACTGCAAGGCCAAATGACTACTTACCTTAAATCTGTCAACAGAAACAGATGCCTCAGATAGAGACTTCACTGAGAAAGGTGTTACTTTTAGAGCAAAAGTCATTGAATTAAAGACAGTGACCACTGTGAATGCCTAAAAATGAGAAGAGAGAATCACATTTGGATGCAATGTATTAACAACTCCAACCTTCTAAAAGCTGAAATGTCACAGCAGCTATTCAAAGCCATAGAGAAGGCCCGCAGTCCAAGAATAACCATTTAAATATTCAACATATTCTCAAACAGCAGATCTACGCAACTCTTTCTCCAGTGCTTTATAACAGACCAAGACAGACATCTTCAGTGTTTGTAGGTCTACTGAAAGCAGCAGTTAGCAAATTCTGCATTAGCCTGTTACTTGTGGAGACCCAAGTTCAAATCGTGTTGTAAGGCATTTGTGCTGTTTGCATCCAATCACAGTGTAAAACAAAACATACAGTAATCCCATCGCCCTATCTGAATAGCAAACAGAAGTGCTTGTTAACATTCAGCTCAAAACCTGTTCTGGGGAAGGTCAGGACTGAAACAGCACTGAGAGGTTTTTGTGCAAAATGTAAGACTACATCTGCTGCTATCACACCCATCAGATGTTCACTTCTGCGAGCAAGGCTACAGCCTGGTCACACAGGCACAGCCACAAAGCAAAGAGTATGACGAAGAGAAATGGCTTAGCAGAAAAGCTACTGTAGCAATATTGTAAAGAATATTTTCAACACTGCAGCAAGTTACCTGAGCTGCTGTAAGATCATAGCCAAGGATCATGTGGACAGAAAAGGTCACCACACTGGCAATGACTACAACTATGGGAGCCACACCCACAGTGATGCTCTGGAAGTAGCCCGCACGCTCTAAGATTTTACGTTCTTCCTCACGAATTTCTAGAAATATAAACAGGGGCAACACATTTGAAGTACGATTCAGGGGGTACATAAACAACAGACACTACAAACAGTGAGTAAGAGAGGCCTAAGCTCTATGTTTTAGTGTTTATCACATCATATACTTTCTTACAACGACCGCAGTTACAGAGGAGCATGTTATAACAGTCTGTAAATCTCCATAAGAATATACGTCTTTTTACTTTATTTAAAAATGGAGCAGCCAGCACATTTATTAAGTGATAAAAAATGGAACAAAAATTAAAAATTTAAGATTAGTGCTAAGCCACAAACACCATTATGCTAGAAGGTGAAACTTTAGAAGCAGGTCTGTTTGTCCAACCCATCATGTGTAACAAATAGGAAGCCTGAAGGATGAAATTGTTATTACACTGCATGTACATCAACATCTATGGAACTAAGCTAGGAGGATGCACCAGGCTACTAAGCAATGGGGCATCTGCACAAAAGGAAACATTTACAGATTGTGTGAACTCACTTTGAACATTCTGAGAAAATGGTTTGACCCAGGCATACATTTTAATGAACTTAATATAATTAAGAACTTCATTCATCTTTTGCACACGCTCATCTGTTGTTGAAACACATTTTCTTCTGAAATAAGCTGTGAGGCGTGACACAAACATCTGAAACAAGAAGCAACACCATGCAACATTAATGGCAACTCAGAAAGAGCAAGTACATTCAACTCCTCCTAATTACCAGAGAAATCCAATTTTGAATCTGAAAAGGGGATTCAGGGATGGGCCAAGGTGACTGTTGTTCTAACATAAAAGTCAAGCTGGTAACACTGTTCATATCCTCCCACCCCATCTGCACTGATCACTAGACTCATGATAGCAAGTTCCAACAAAAATAAAATTGTGAAAATGAAGGTGTGCGCTTTTACTGTCACTGAATATTACCAGACTTGTTAAAGTTTCCGAAGCACAAAGACTAGAAACATTAACCTAAAAGACACACTAAGTTGACCCTCATGGCAAATGAACAGCAGAACCCATTTTAGCCAACATTTCAACCTGGTCCCATAAGGCAAAAGAACAAGCTGGACTTTGCAGAGCCAGATCAACTTCTACCATATGCCAGTGCTATGAAGGTGGTAAAACAGTTTTAACATTTTTACTACACCAATCTAAAAAATAAACAGTTGTTCACAGGTTTCTAAGTATCTGCTACTCTTACATTCATCCCATTCCTGGTTTGAAATTCAAAACCAACACACTACTTTAGGAAGCTTTCAACTCCTTGCCCTTCTTCATACTCCTGCAATCTCTTTTGGAGTCCCCATCAATAGAGGAGGGCTACTGAAAAGAACTGGAAAAGATGATCAAACTCCACTCCTCATTCCCCTCCTTAAAATTAATTCCCATTATTTTAATCCTTACTGTTGCCCAGATAAATTGGACCAAAGTGGTCATCACAGTATTCAGCCTCTATGCTTTTTAAAATTTGTATTATGAATACAGTGACAAGTCCAACAGTCTTACAGGGCATTTTAGAGGCAAGAAGATTTTGGCTTGAACTAGCCTACTTCACAGCCCAGCAGAAGTAGAAGCAGGAGTAACTAATCAAGAACACCCTCTCACAGATGCAGTGCTTTCAACATCTTTTGTTGAAATCAAGAGCAATGTGCTCAGACAACACTGAGCTCCTGTACACAAGCTGGAGGCCTTGTGTCTTCCCAACTTCAACAACAAGCACCTGAGCATTCTGCAGTTTAATTTAGCTGTGCTTATTTATCTCAGTCAAATCCATCAGCTTTCCCATTTCCATTTTCTAATTTTCTTTATAATTTTTAGCTTCCCGTTTCCAACTTTCTGCTTCATACACCATCTTTAGAAACACCTATGCAGCACCATAAAGGAGCTAAATCTAGCATATTTCAACATCTTCTATTCAGAACTATACATATGTCTGACCTAATAAAAATGAAGCAAGTCTTAACTCTTTCCAACTCACCATTGCTGGGTAGAAAAGGATGAAGACAGCAGAGCCCAAGAAACCTGTTGGACCCAGAATAATCACGTTATAAACCATTCCTAAGATGGCCACAATGGGGCCCCCAGCCAACAAACTGCCAACTGCTGCAGCTTCAAACATCCTTTGACCATCATTGGAACATACATTTATGAGCTGAAAAATACACATAACAGATTATTTAGATTTAAGGCACAGCTCATTCTCAAAGGAATATGTTGCATATCCCTTTTCACACTGCAATTTCCAAAATGATGCTGCATCTTACCTCTCCAAGAGACTTCTCCTTGATGTTCTTCAGCTTAAGAATTTTCTTAAATGCCATTGTCAAGATAGCTCCACGCAGTCTAACCCCCGTGCGGTAATTCAAAGCCCAGGTTAGCGCAAGGGACCAAGATCGTACTATTTCCGTCATAAAGATGCCAAAAACTAAAAACAAGCTGTACTGCAGGTTGGACTCACTCTGTTGGGTATACTCCAAAAGATGTTTCACAACGAACGCCTACAGGAAGAAATGCAAGCTTGCATGAACACCCCAACATCCTAGAAAACCATGCAACAACTTTATGTTAAGTTAGAAATAAGTAGGCTACTTTGCTTTTAAAGAGCCATTTGAAATAGAAAGCATCTTCTTTCTAGAAGTAAAAAGTGTCAATACAAGAAGTACTGTAACACAAAGCCCTGCTGAGAGCCAAGCACTGAGTCAAATTTAGTAAGTAAAGAGAGTTTAATTTGGAACCATATTCCTCGCAGCACGCTTCTAATCCTCCGTGTCTTCTAACTTAACATAAATCTGTCAGTTAGCTGAAAGCAATGCATTATCATATAGAAGAGTTTTAAAATATAGTCACTACTTATACATCTGCGCACATTAAGAAACATTCCTTTACGTGACATTAAGACCTTTTTTATTTTATCTTTGGTTTGCTTCAAACGTGCTTATTTGATAAAAAGGAACAATGTACCTACAGTTGTAGAGGGGAAGAGTGAGAAGGACATTTGCAAAACATTCCTGGAAATAAACATCAGCAGTTTAATAGTAAAGAAAAAAACAAGCAGAAAGCACAAGGTACGCAATACCATAAATCATTGGGGACAGGGGAGAAAAAAAAAAAAGACAAAAAAATTAACCATTCAATCCCTCCCCATACCCTCTCCCCCCAAAAACATAAACACTTTACCTCAGGAATCACATTTCAAACATCACCTGCAGAAAGAGGACAGCCCCCAGAACCACCGATTCCCACCTCCAGCTCTTTGTGGTCCAACAGCACAATGTAACATCATACAACTCACAATCACCAGCAATATTAAATAGTATTGACTGCAAAACAACAGGCTTTTATTTGAAATAAAGTGCCATCTTAAATGGTAACATCTCAAAAACACTGTACAACAGGTAGAGCATTGTAGAAACATACAATCTGCACATACAGGATAATTATAAAGGGCTAATATCTAACAGTCAGTCTTAGCCTCTAACAAACTAGATTTGAAACTACACACAAAATTATAAAGATACAAAAACAGAACAGTATTTGTTCACGAAGTCCAAAAGAAGTCAAACTTGCAGATGCCAACAGAGGAGGCTTCTGAGGCTGCACAAATTCTGAAATCTGGTTTAAAAAGTATCCTACTGTAAGGCTTCACAAACAGCAAAAGATTTCCTAGAGAGCTTTTCAGCAAATGATGCTTTAAGATACTGGTGCTTTTGATATGTTGTACAGAGCAGAGAATTACCTTTGCCCACAATAAAAAGCAACAAAAAAATCTGAGACCAAAGAAAATAGCTGAGAAGCCTTTCACATCATAGTCCGTTGAAGTCCTCTTGGCTAAACGAGGTTTTGCAAATAAGAGTTCTGTATAGTTTGAAGAGAGAGGGGAAAAAACCAAAACCCCACTACTTCAGCAAAGGTATTGATAGTTATAGCCCAGCACCAAATAACAGGAAAAAAATTGAGATCAAATTCATCTGTTCTGAGGAAAATAATTCTGCACATCAGAACCAAGGAAACATGCTGTAAAAATTTTGCTCTTTCTTTTTCACAGGTCTGAATTAAAGCCAGATGTCCATCAGGTTCTAGAATGGCCACTGAGAAAATTTACATACCGATCCCTGAACAAATGTGAGGAGCTCACATTCACAGATCTACTGCATTCCAACTTTCTCCTTACTTGGATTTAGTTTTACATCAACTGTTTGGACCACAACTGCATACAGTTGGTTTGCAGTTACTAAGGAGATTACTGACTTCTTTTTCCAGTATTCAATCCAACATATGCAACTGAGTCACTGAGCAATTGGGGTGAAAATCACCCTTTTTCCTCACGAGCTGTAACTCAGCATGGTCGCAGACTGCAAGCATTTTCTCGCACACCACAGCATTGCTGAAAGTCTCCAAGAGAGGATGTATAAAGATAGCAGATGTTTCCTGGGGTCTCATTCCTCCCAAAACTTTATAGTGCAATTTTTCAGCACTATTTTATAGATTCAGCATCTCCCGTGATGAAAAAGAGACCAGCTTACATTATACCCCTTTTCTTTTTTCCGCAAGAAAGAAAAAGAGGAAACAGCAGATTAAAGAATTTTGAAAAGGGAGAGGAAAAAAGTTACACAGAATTAACATTTACATCCAAACATATACTATTTGAATTCAAACTAGTTTAATGACAAGAATACAGCATAAAGTTATAAAAAAACCAAGACAATTACAGTACAAAGACTAAAACTCAAGCTAATGGGGAAAAAGGAACTCCTGTGACTATTACCGTAGTAGCTGGTACTAGATGCTTGGCTGTCTTAAGCATTCCCATTGAATAAACATTACCTTACCTTTGCTCTTGGCGTTGGCTCTGCCCAGCAGGACTGCCTCATTCTGACGCAGAAAACAGCCATCCTGAAAATTCTAAAGAACAGCTTCTGTCACTGGTCCCACTGCAGTGCCGGCATCCCTGCTGCAGCCAGCGTGCGACGGCACGGGGCAGGCTGCAACTGGAGCCAACTGGGAAATTGGGAAACTTACCTCCAGTAGCTTACCACTCCCCCCTCCAATAACTGACCAAACTGTCAAGCTGTACTCCACTAAGATAGCAAGTTTCCCCATCTCCCAAACAGGAAGAATAGCTCTGAACAGTTGCAAACAGGTACATTGTTCAGACCTGGAGTTAAACTGATTCTGTTTAGTAATCAAAAAACTTCTTTACTGCTCAACCTGAACTTGAAAGTTTTGGTAGCTGATTAGATGGCAGCAAATATTCACTGGAGATAAATAGTATCTCACCTATACTAGTACATTCTGATGGTTATTACAAGGCAGTCTGACACACACAGCTGTCGCACCAGGTTACAAGTTTGGATACTGTGCCAGATGCAGAATTTATCAAAATAAAATAAAGGAAGACCCTTGAAGGATCTGATATCAAAAAACCCCCACACAGGAAGTCTGCAACAACTCATTTCCAGTTATAACCATCACAATGCTCATTAGCAAAGCCACAGCTGTTGGTTGGCATTTCAAGGTCATAGACATTCAATTAAAATTTCTGAAGTTTAATATAGTGTTTAACTCCATTTTTATAATTTAATCAATACATCAGGTCAAGTCAAGTGCTTTTCCTGATCTCCCTTTTCACCTTCAGGTGACTGAAAGGGTGTAACAATACACGAAAGCACTGATACTTCTGAGGAGACAGCATATCTAGGCATATCTATGAGGCATGCCATTTTTAAAAACAGGGAGGAGGGATGGTAAAGACTTATTTTTCATGCCAAATGATGGAATCAAAAGGGAATTGTTCCTTATTCAGAGAAATTAATAAGGTTGCCTGTAAATGGGCAAGTGTCTACAGGTGATTTTAAATTACGCAAACCAAGCATCAATTGCAGAGGTAGCCCCCAGCCTAGCCAAGTTGGCTTGTTTTTCTCCTTTTCCTCCCGCGCTCTCTCATTCAGCAGTTTAGTTGAGACAAATTGAGAAAATTACACTACAGAAATTAGGGGCAACCCTGCTGCAAGTTCTTTGCTAAAGATAAAAGCAGCTACTAAAGCCCTGTAGTGAAACAATGACAGAAGCTCTTCTTGGGGAAAGCTAGTGCTGATAAAACCTTAATCATGATTTACTGTTAATTACCAAAGTATGTTCATATATTTTATAATACAAGCTACTATAAATTATTATCAAGAAAACAAAACCACAGAAACATTTATTGTTATTCATATTACATGAAACAAGACAAACTTTAAAAAGCAGAACATCATTTCGATAGGACAATTAAAAGCAGGAAAACATTTTAAAAAGACATTTCACCTAACAGTGCACCCAAGTGTACTTACCCAAGAAATGAACCTTCAGCTTACCAGCACACTGAAACGTGTACTACTAGCAGTAATACTGCTCCTACTCCTCAAGGGAAATGTGTAGAGAATAAATTTAGTCAAAATTTCAACTGTAAATCTGCACAGCATGTGCAACAAACAGGTGACAAAAAATGGTGTGAATGTCAAGTCCCATATGTTGTTATCTTCATTATGACCCATAGCAACAAACAGCAGCAGTTCCTAGAGGCAATAATGTACTCTAAAGCTTCTGCACGAAACCTGTCTGACCATTCTCTGTAGGATCAGTAAAGGCTATACCCACAGACTCCTTGTGACCTGCTCACATTAGTTTTTAAGTAGTGCTCTAATAAAATTGTTTCGTTCCACTTCTTGAAGACTGTGCTATTAATGCCAATAATCTAAGATTAGTGTTTTATCAGACTGAATTTTATTCCAAGAGAAATTTACAGAATTGCAAAAAGAAAAAGAAAACAATTAAAAGACCTGTACATAAGAATTTTATGAAAAAAGACCACATACCGGTTAAGGAAGAACTTTAATAAACTATACTCGAAACCAAAGAGAAAAAAAAACAGGTTTGCATTTCCTCCAAGATACCTAAACTCCCCCCCCTCCCTTCTCCAAGAACTTGCCTCAGCATTCAGCAACTGATCCACCAGCTGTAGGAAACCTATCCTGGATTATTGAATCATTCTGGATTTTTTCCCCAAAATTTCTAGCTAGTCAAAACATTTAAGTGATTCTGCAATGAAACATTAAGATTTTACAGTTGGCCATGAGATGGAGCCCTCTGGGGTTGTTAAAAAAAGGATGGATATTACTTACTGGTCCACTAAAACCCGCAAGCTGGGTGATCATCAGACACACTATGGAAATGATGAGCCTGGTGCGGCAGAAAATCCACACAACCCTCCGGAGAGACGCATCATCAGGCCCAATTTCTTTCAGTTCTTCCTGCCACAATCTCTCCAGCCTAATAAAAACAGAACACTCGTGTTATAAATTTTCCACCATGAGAGAAGGTGCCATCTCATAGGTACTCCTTTGTGAAAATTCCAAGCACTCCCTAGTTCAGAGCAACAAAAATTACTACATATCAGGAGAAATAAATACATGGTACTTTCTGTGAGGTAAAAATCTTGAAATATCTATGTTGTGTTACTTATACAGAAGAGAGGCATGAAAAACACAATGCCTTTTGCTTTGTTTGGAGTCTCTTTGGTAATCTTAATACACTGACTTGTCACAGTCTTTCCTTGCTGATCTGACAGAAGAGTTGTGGAGTCAAAACCTGAGAAAAATTCTCATTAGCCATAAAAGGTTAGCCTGATTGCACGGTCTACTCCATACTCAAATCACCTTGCTACTGTCAACATTACTTTTCATTATTTTAGCACAACATTTTTTTCAGTGTAGCCTTGAGAAAGGCCTTTGTTTTAATAAAAAATAAAGACATGCAAAATCAGAAAAACAATTGCAAAATACTCCTGGAGACATAATTCTCTAAGCTCACTGAAATGGGCAAGAGTACAGAAATGGTGCAACAGGAGGGAGCGGTCTATGAAGGATAAAACTGAATTCCACTGCTCTGAGAAAGGCAGAACAAAGTATCAGTGCTGCTTTTCTAGGGCAATACTGTATCATTGCCTGTGAACTACTATATTAAAAAAGGGAAACATGAAAATAATGACAGAACAAGATGTCTCTACCTTCTACAATTGACATCTGAAGACTCATGCCTTGATAAAGACCATACATCATCCATAAACAATTCCCCTTTCTTGTACGCTCTGTGGGCCAAAGGAGTGAGCCAGGAGAAGGTCATGCAGGAGAAAAGCCCAGCATTATCAACAGGGTGCTGGTGTCTAAAAGAAAAAAAAAAAAATCACAAACAAATGAAAAAGGAAACAGAATTTTAAGTCCCTGAGAAAAACAATGCCTCCTCTCATTGAAAGTACTCAGAGTACCAAATGGCCCATGCCAGTCATACTTGCTAAGCAAATTCTGATGTTTTCAGTATCAGTCAGCAGACCTGCAGCTGCAATCCTGCTTTGTGACTGGTTTGAAAAGCAAATGCTGTATCAGATCTTTTGTAGCCTAAAGACTTACTTGGAAGTAGTCCGTATGGGTTTCAGCACATTCAGGCCATGGTGGTATTTGCCCTTGTGATGCTCTTCGTCCAGCATTCTCAGCTGGGAATGCACAGAGGTGTCCAGTGGCAGGCCCTCTGCCCGAGCAGCTGCTTCCAAGGCATCCTGGCATTCAATCTGCTTTTACAAGAAAGACAGAAGAATCAGAGTTCAAAACTATGTTCAAAGTCCATGACTTCTGAACCCAGCAACTTCACACCTCTTTCTTCTGTAAATCACTGCACAACAGCAACCACTATTAATGTCTTAGAGGACAGGCTTCAGCCTTCATCGAAGACGTGGAATGCACACATTCTAGATCTGCGTTAGAATGCTGCATTTGTAAAACATAATTTAACACCATTATTGTGCCTGTGCATTCAAAGGATAAATGGATAGACAAGACTAATCTTGCATCCTGCCACAGGAAATACAAGAGCAAAAATTACAAAATCAAGTACCTATGATAACAGTTCAGGAAATCAATGACTGACTTATGCAGTGAAATTAAGACATACATTCTTGATGAATTTACACCCTCAGTGTAATTTAGATATTCTTATCCACAGAAAATTCAAATTATTTTCAGAATACTACTAAAGTCCCTTCTTCAAAAATACCTTGGATTAGATCAAAAAACAAATGTGTATTAAGCAGAATTGTACTTTCTTTTATCATGTTTCCTGCTTTTTCCCTAAATTAAAGGGAATAAAGATGACAATTTTCTCTGCTCCTAGTCACACTTCTCAATGGCTCAGCAACCTTATTAACAACCACTTAAAAGGCAAGCCTTATCTCAGGGGAGTTTTTCCACAGCCCTAGTGAAAGGCAACCCTAAATGCTAATCTAAGAGGAAAAAGGCAACAACAATGATATGGCATAGTCAAAATGTTGCAGAATTCAAACAAACGTTATGATCAGAAGCTAGATGTGGCAAAACTATCCAAGGAGACTAGATTGCTATCTATACTCGCAGAGGGATCACTACTGGTTCTGCTAACTCAAGGAACCATTTATTGCAATGCCATGTTACCTGTTTGTATTCCAGTTCTCTGAAATGGAGCTACTTTGTAGAAAAAAAAAAAACACCTCAGTTCTGAGGTAAAAATCTTCCTGGCTGTCTCACAAACATAGGTACTATGTTCACCCTTACTAGTTGCCTTACCACAACAAAGTTATTTTATGTCTTTGAAAACAGAAACTGAAAGTGTTTTGTAGTCTCCTAAACACACAGTATCTGAAAGCACTAAATGTATATCAGTAGCAAGCATTCGGTTCCTAACTTCTCATCATGTAATTTTTGTCAGAAATGCCACCGTTTACCAGAGACTTAGTCTGTACTACATTAACATGTAAGCACGGAGCACATTAAGACACCTAGCTACCACTCACGTGAAGGATAACAACAGGAAATGTGTAATAGCATAAATCTGTCCTTTATTTAACCAAAGTACTTAAAGAGTGCGTAAGCATGTTGTCAACAATCCATGGTCCTGATCTCAAAAAACTCATTCACTAAACCTAAAGCTATGATTACAAAAAAAAGATATCAAAGTAACAAGAAAACAAAAGAACATTACAACATTATGACACATGGAGTGACTCAAAAATACGCAACACTTGAAATCTGAATTACGACTTCTCACTCAATTTATATTAAATTACTGACTCACTAAGGGCAATACCATCTTACTAAATCTACCCAAACCAGCATTAATAGGGGACCTGTCAAAGACGTCTCAAAGGACTCAGTAGTGAGGAATAGTTCTGCACCACTGTTTTTCTGGTTACAGCAGAGGAATTCATAGATAGTTTGCTATATTACCATTTGCAAGAGCCCCAAGCAGATCTGCCCAAACATCCTATTGCTTGTAACATGCTTGTTTTTAAGTGATACCACAGGCTATTTGCAGAATCATTGTTTTTCAGAGAACACAAAAACTGACTATAAGCTAAAAAAAAAAAAAAGTCTTCCAAAACAAAAACCACTGTACTTGTCAGCATAAAAAAAAGGGTTTTCACCACTTACAAGAACAGCTTTTTAATAAGAAAGCACAATTGCAAGATACTGTATTTTTAGGCAGTCCAAAGATAACGTTCTTCAACACTCACTGTGAAAAATAATTAAACCTTCCAGAGCTGCTCAACAGAATGCTCTCAGCAAAGGTGGAAAAGATGCATTGATGAAAGACTAGAGCACTGCCGTTGGAACGCCTCTATAATATCTTGCCACATAGGCAAGCATAAGAGCAAACCCCTAGTTGAGAACATTGCTCATCGTCCTGGCAAGGTTGTCAAAATCCCACATGCACGACTATCAAGAAACAAACGCACCACACTACTGTACAATTAAGATTCTAAAAAGCCCATACAGTTCTGTATCACATTAGCAAATCTTCAAAGCATAGAGTTTATCAGGAAGAAATGAGACTCCTAAGCACTTCTCCAATACATTTCTAGAGCAAAAGACTGAAGTACAAAAACTAGCAACAATACCACCACTGTTAATTTAGGTTTCTGAATCCCTATTCTTTTTTCAGGTGCTCATCAACTGGCGATATCCCGATTGCCTGCACGCATGTATGGTTTTCTTGGAAACTAAAACCTTGAAGAAGTCATTAACAATGTGATATAATAGGCTCCAGCACTGGTCTTGAAAGAAATGTCTAATAAATCACAGCTGCACTAACAGAAATCAGACAGCATTTTTTTCTAATTCAGCAACTTATTAATATACCAATACAAGCAATGAACCAGGTGATACAACACAGCATTGATAACTCTAAAGAAATTCTCACAGAATTTCTTTGGGGTTTTTTTGTTCTCACAGAACAAAACAAGCCTAAATCAGATATCACTAACTGGAAGGGGGGGCAATCATTCAGACATTTCTTGAAAAACAGCAGCACACTACTCTGCATCATCAAAAAGGCCAAAAGACAATGACGAATTGTTAGGAAAGACACAAAGAATAAAGCAAGAAACATTACCACACCACTTAAAAAAAACCTAGGGCTTGCCTCCTTTTTGAACACCAGAGTCAGTCCTCTGTCACTTCAGTTCAAAAAGGATATTATACTTAAAATTACTTTCTGAAAGCAATGAGAACAGTTGGGGTTGGAACAGCTTCCACACAAGCATAAATTTAAGACTTTTCAGCTGGATAGAAGAGAGGAATAAAGATAAGATACAGGTATTTGAGAGGTCCATGAAGTCATGAATAGCAAAAAGAAGAGAATGGGGGGAATGATCACCAACTATTCTTAGAAGAGAACTGGGGACACTCAGCGAAATTAATGTTTTTCACACAAGGCATACTTAAGTTTAGAATTGTGTTATAGGATGCTGTAAAGTTCCAATGCATAAATGGACTAAAAAGGGAGAATTACTCTCATACAGGATAAGCATATCATGCTTATTAAATGCATGACAGAGGGCAATAGCAATAATTTACCCACCATCTTATTAATAGCTAGTGGATTAAAAAATAACTTCTGAAGCCATGGGCAGCTCCTAACACAGAGTGATGATTCTGCACTCTGCATTTCCTGAAGCTGTGACACACTTAGGTGCCAGCTCATATGATTCAATGGATGACTGAGAAAATTAAGATGAAGACAACAGTTAAACTTTTAATCATGAGGGCAATCCCTGAGAGCATAGGGAGTACTGAGGAAGTATCACTACACCTATGATCTTGTCTTGTTCTTTTACCTCCACAGCTAGCTCAGAGACAGGCAGAGAATGAGAAGTATGGCTGGTGCTGCTACCAGAGAGCACACCTGCTCCCTCTGACTTTCAGGAACTTGAGAGCGCAACAAGACCATACCAGCACTTGTTACCATGATTTCCTTGTCCAACAATGTCCAAGCAATAGGAAGCACATAAGGTAATGTGAAAGCATTTCTGGCTTGAGACAACATGGTTGGCTCAAGATATATTATGACAAAGTCTGGGTGAGGTGAGGAAAAGAAGTTGTTTAAGGGCAAGGAAAAAGATTTGCTCATTAGAGACATCAGTACCAAATTCACAACCCACTACCAAGGTCACATGAGAAGGCCATTAAAAGAAAATTTAAGAGCCTAGCTCCAAAGTTGTCAAGTATACATGATGCAAGAGGTAACCAAGACAGAAGCTTTGCAGAAAGCAAGAGGGGCATCAGGATCCTTACACAGTAAGGCAAGCAAATATAGTATGTTAAATAGAAGGACACTTCTGAAAACCTGCTAAGCATTTATCTGAGGATGGGGAACAGGTGAAGAGAAAGGAAGCAGCTGTGTTGTGTACAGGAAGGAAAAAACCACACAAAACTAGTGAGATCCTAGCCTTTCACACAGGCCATCTCATATTTAAGAGAAGGTAGCAATTTATTGGTTTGACAACTGTAACATCAGATAATAGCAAAATCAGACAAGCCCAAAGGCCAAGCAAAACAGATCTTTCCATCCATTACTCATCTCGCAGAGAAAGAATTTGATGTGCATGCAGTCAACATAGGACCAAAAACCCACCCACCAAACAATTATCTCCTCCTCCATAAGGCAGAACATCTTCCAGGGCTCAGATCACTGCAGAGAAGAAGCTGCATCTCTTCTGGTCCTACTGCTGCCTGACAGGAAACTAAAGCTGACATAAAAGCCTTCTTTTATTAGTCCTTGCAGCTGATATAGAATACAAAAGCTACTGTAGTTGATTTACTATTACATAAAGTTAAAATTGTTTTATTTATGTAGTAAAGAACTCTTGAGTTGGCAATGCTATAGAACAGGAACTCCCACCTCTTGCATTTAGAAGGCAAAGTTCAGCAGGTCTCCTCATTCCTTTGTTCAAGTTCCCAGTAATGAGAGGCAAATGAGAAACTAACAGACCAGCACAACAGAGCTCAGGGCTAGACAGGCATATGGGGAAAAGGAGAGTTATGATCACCAGTTCTGCTCAGTGCTTAAAACATTCTCCATATTACAACTCTGGGATGTAAAACAATTTTAAAATATTCAAGAGGCTTCATTAAAGGAATGGTGTTTTGAAACCAGATTATACATTAGGTGGTATGCACTGGGGAAGGATAGGATCAACTGTTCCAGTTAGCTTAAGGATAACTAAACCAGAAGAAGAGTCTAAGAAGAGATACTCTGAAGTTGTAATTGCATCCTTCTTCCCAGAAATTCCTCTGAGTCTTTCCAAGCATAACCCTGCTTGAAAGTAGTTAGGGGTTTTACACACTACTTTCACAAGTAGCACAGGCAACCCCTAGAGCACTGTTGGCCAGAATTCTGGAAGTCACCAAATACAGGAGCATCTAAAAACTTTAGTAGGTTTGCAGGTTCAAACACCAAGTCTGCTGTTGCTTGGTGAAGCAGAAAGTGCTGTATGAACTTTATATTCCACTAAGACCATTTTCCTTTCCTCCTTCCACTAGATTTCATACAGTACACAACCTACAAAAGTATTGATAGGGGGATTTGCAGCATTAGACTCCCAGCCTACTCTGTAGCTAGAATGCTTTATAATACCCTGCCCAATTTAGAACATGAGCCTATTTAAGACTAGTTTGGTGTATCATCCACCCATACCAGCTGTCTCCCTGAAAGAGAGGCCACAAGGAGCAGACACTGGGCTAGATCACAGAAAACGGGTGTGAGGAAAGAGGCACTGACCCTTTAGATAGCTGCATACATTGATTGCAAAGTACAGACAGCACAGCTGAATTCACATAGCACCAAGATGAGATCACTAGATAGCTTTAGATGCCTGGAAATTATGGTTACAACTTCCAGGACTGCTGCAGTAAGTTAGTATCTCCAGTTTCTTCCACCTCCTGACAAGTGCAGTATAAATGAAAGCTCTTGTCTCTGCTGCTTTCCCAGCTTCTGCTACAAGGAAAAACAGCTCTCTACAGCCCCAACCATATACCCAAATGCAGGAGTAAGTGTAGCTGTACCATATTTCTCTTAAGTGAAAAGAGAATTAGCTTTTCAGAGCTGTGCTCTGACTTGCCACAAGAATTCAGAGATTGAACAGCTTGACATCCAGTCATTCACTCCAAAAGTTACATCTGACTTCATTACACAAGACCTCTGCAGTTGCTCTTCTGGGCTAGGATTAGCAGAAGTTGATTTAGCATTTGAGTCATGGTTTCAAAGCCCACCTGAGTTTATGCATTCTCAGGTTAGAGCAAAAGTCTCCCAGTAGTGCTTTGGCACTGATATCAAGGCTCTGTAGCAAAACAAGATCAAGGTATGTACATTTGTGATGAGCCTGAATATTTTAGTCACATATATTGAGCACTTTTACTTGATATACATAGAGTACTTGCTGAGGACAGGTATGTCAGTTTCTTCCAGGAACATTGCTTATTTGACCTTGCTGTTGAATTCTGGCAAGCATTAGCATTGAGGCAAGATGTTCTTAACTCTTCCCTGGCAAATACACTTATTCCTGCAATCCAAGAAATGCAGAGTTTGGCATGTAGCATTTAGGATTTTGCAACAGTAGCTGCTGTATATGCAACTGATTAGCAGCTATGCACCTGCTTAGGCTTCTGGTATACATGAACTCATGTCTTGTTTTGCATTAAAACTAGTATACATAATCTTGTAATCAAATGATATAGAATCAATTCAGAGCTGAGGTTGTATCTGGAGCTGCATAGTTCATGCACACTAACAGTATAGTAACAGCAGACTTCTGTGGAATTGGAAATAATGACCAGCTTTAACTATGCCTCGCCCTACAGAATTAGCACCCTACGTGTGTTCTGACCACAAAGCTGGGAAACTAACTCTTCACTAAGCAGATCAAACTAGCACAGCACAGGCTGAGTGAGGATTTGGCTCCTGAATTGCTCAGGTAAGCTCTACTATCCTGAACCACAAGCAGACAGCCTGCCATATGCTGGAGGTGTTCTTCCAGTAATATTCTTTACTCAGGCCATGCCTAAGCTAGGTCACAACAGAAGCTACACAGGTCAATTTAGTATACCACCAGGAATATCCAGAGAGTCTTTAAACTCAAACTTCTGTGGAGTGGAACCACCAGTGAATGATAGCCTTGACACCACAGCATTTACTGAACTTAAGACTTAACAGCCTCTTATTCAACTCACCTTGCTTCCAAAAGCAAGGGGCACCCCACTCAAGTAGCAAATGAACTAGTAAACTCAAAGTAAACACCTCAGGGCTCCAAATATGTTGACTTTGAAATTCTTTAACCTTAGTCCTCAAAAAGGACTGAAACACAGATTTTGTTTGTGGAACAGCCTGTTGACAGTATGCAGTTCAGACCACAACTGACTTCCTTAGCACTAGGATATGAATGTTCAAAAACTAATAGCCATCTCAGTGTCTCAAGGTATCAGAACCCCATGCATATAAGTGAGTTTTGACTCATTTCAGGTTAAGTTCTCCAGTCGTTTGGGATAGAGACATTAAATTTTTCTGACAACTCTAATTGTACACTGAGTTCCTGTGACAGCCACAGGGCAGAATATCTCCAGCACTACAGTGGAAAAGATATTGCAAGCTTTCCTTCACTTGACAGTTAATATGCTCCTTACACACTTTTGGTCATGAGCAGGCTGATTTACAAGTCTGCTTTGGACATAGGAACAGCAACCAACAATAGTCAAAGACAATACTGGCAACTGGCCACATCTGAGGTTTTATCATGTGGCTAAGACTTAGACAAAAGATGGTTAGTGCACTAAAGGCGGCAGCTGAGTTCCAATGGAAGCCATGAGTTAGCCAGAAAACTGGTGTTCCTCTAGAACATGTCTCTGCCCAGTGAAGGATTTTGCCTTTTTGTTCCTCCTATTATTAAGTGTAAAGCTTCTCAAGATACAGTTAACCCACCTTTAGGTAAGCTTTTGATACGTGACTGGCTGGTGGATATGCTCCTTTCTCAGCTGGTAATATGTACACATATATATATATATGGAAGACAGCATAGAGATGTCACTTCTTCAGAGTGTTTAGGGAATCCTCATAAAACATTCACCAACCAAGTCAAGGATCTTGTGTGAAGTTAATGAGTGCTTTAGTAGCAGAAGTTCAATGGTAAAACAACTTGAATACATTCAGTTCTTTGGGGATATCATGGAACTAATGCATCTTTAGAAAGTAACATCAATGTTTGCTTCTGTCTAATTGTGTTCAAAATTTTCAAAGATAACTACTGACAAAACAGATTTAAGTTTTGCTTTCATTTGACTTGAATAGTTAACCTTGAGAAAAACATGCCTTCAGCACATAGGCACTTCACTTGTCTAGATTTGCCTTGAGTTCATAATGTAAACTTATCCCCGAGTTTCAGCTCTGCTGATCGCACTGAGAACCTTCAAAGTTTCTGAAAGAATCACCAGAACAAGAGTTAAAGACTGAACTCGAGAGCATTTTACATGCTCCTGATAGACCTGCACTGTCTACTCATCCCTTAAACACTTGTAGATGGCATAATAAGTAAACCAAAGTAGAAACACTAAGGAAGGCAAAAGAGTTTCCATATTCCTTCCAGGACACTTGTGTACTGCTTAGAAACATTGAGTATCAAATTTACAGCAGGAAAATTCTCTACAGCTTAACAAGGGTACATTCACAGATATTCTAAGCACAGCCAAAACAGTTAAGTCACTGAAACTGGGTGTGAGGGATGCTACTCTTCAGTTTCATGTATTGTCCACCTTAGCCTCTTTCAGCATGGGGGCTTACGTATTCCTTATTTCTAACATTCCTTTATATTTAAGACCTTGGCTCCATTTACCTTCTTCTTCCTGCAATCTCCCTCCTCTCAGCATGACACATTACGGTGGCTGCTTTTTCCCAGAAGTCTCCTGCAGTGGCCTGTACAAGCAGTGGCTTCTCTTTGTCTAAGGGCCCCAGCCTACAGGCACTTCAGCTTGCTCATGCTCACCCATTAGAAATGCTCTATAATAACAAACAGTAGGAAAAACACTGCTCTGAAACAGAAATTCCCTAGCCCCTCAATTTTAGTTTATTAGCACAATGTGTTTCTACATGCCATACTGCATGTGCTCAGACACCACACAAGTGGTATCAGCTGTAGGCTCGGCACCATGCTTTGTGCTTATTACACCATACACTGTTCAACTAAGACTTTACCCAAAAAGTAAGTAAGGCTATGCAGCATCTTACAGGCACCGTCCACAGAACTAGTCTAGTCAAGTCACCTAAATTCCCTGTTACTTCAGCTGCTCAACTACAGCATTAGACTTTTAGCTTCAGAGCTGATGTTACCAATACTGTAACAGATCTGATGCACTGCCTATTTAGTTAGTAGGAACTGATTCATTTTAGCAGAATATATCACACCTACTCCCTACATCAGTGGCCTTATGCTGCAGCAGTTAGTTCACAGCAGGGGAAGAACATGCCAAAGCAGGATCCATGGAGGAACATGCCTCACCTAGCATAGGCTTTTATACAAGGCTTCCAAAGATCACTGGACAAACACTGTTTTCTTCCCTACTTCATAGAAGAGTCAAATGACAATACAAACAATTAAGTTTAGTAGCATTAGTTTCCAATTTTATGGTAACAGCCTCAGGAAATAAGTATCTCCTTGGAATCAGAGTCAGCAGAGTACACATTGCAAAGTTTAAATTTTAATTCTACATTTAAATTATTGTAATAATTCAGATTTCTTGTTATATAACTGCACCTGCATCAGTTTGAAATGCTTTATGGCAACACTACCTAAACTGAGTACTTCCTCACATTCTATGTAGCTATGATCTGAGAAAATAGGGTATCTACACTTGCATAGTCTGCTAACAGACAAGACATCCTCAAGCTACTAAGTGTAGCCATACAGAGCATGATGGCAGCAGTTACAAGTTTCAGAAAGGACATGAACACACACATCCAGATTTCCTCTACTCCTGCACATCTGTCTTGGCACAGGCAAACACCAATGAGATGCTCAGCTAGGTGGCAATTAAAATTCATCTAGCACTTTGCCAGTTATTTGATCAAGTAGTCAACTGCAGTTCCTCCTCATGTAGTGAGCACTGGCATTGTCTTAAACTACTGCAGCTTCTAGCTGTAATCTGAGCTGTTTCTGTGTAGAGACCAATTCAGAACACCTACAGCCGTTAAGAGCCTACTCAGGCTGTGATTAGCAAAGTTCTGTGTTTCTTTGGTTATGAAAATATGGAATCTTCTGGAAAAATGCAGAGACATCCAGCAGCTTCAGATACAACTAAAAGCTTATAGTCAAGCTGTCTAGAACACATGCTCTGAGCGCAGAGTGCCAAGGCACTAGTACCCAGGCTACATTCACATTCCTATTTTTGAACATACTGTTCAGCACAGTTGGTTCAGACACTTCAGGTGCTCCAGAGAGGCTGACAGGCAGAGTTGATCTGACTTTTGGACAGTCAGACAGTGATAAATCACTTCAAAGCTATCAGTGCTTGAAGGATTTACATCAACTCCAACAAGTTCTAATCACATTCTCTGCTGTCTTTGCCAAAAGCTGTCAGACAAACCTGAAAAATAAGAGATCAAGGTAAGGACAGGAGTATTAGTAGGGCTTCTGATAGCTGAAGTTAGCAACACATTTTTCCCACCCTCTGCCCAGTGTCTTCAAATGCAGCAGTCTGCACTTGAGGCATACTACAGATGGTATAGATGCAGCCATTATGCTTCAGCAGCAAGAACTAATCCAGAATACTACATTCCAGTCAGAACCAATTAAAGCTTGGAGTACAATTTGTAAATTAGTATCCTAGCATTGTTAACTTAGGGACTCCTATTTCAAGAATTGAGTTCTCACAAGCATTGTGTACATAAGAACAGGCTGCTTCTACATCATTGTCTGTTGCTGCAAACATAATGGGGTAGGGGACCAAAATACTCACTCGTCTGCTGTTCCATCAAATAAACATGAAATCAAATAAACACCTCTACTTTTAAGAAGAGCCTATTCCAAAACCACCTTGACAAATTATTTCTCTTCCTCATCTGTCATTTTATAGTATATTTCATGGACAAGGTGGGATCTGCCCTTCTCCTTGGGACACACTGCTTTTGTGAGGGAAAAACTGAATATAATTACTTCAGATAAAACTTGAAGGGCACACAAGAACTCCGAGAACAAGAAGTTCTAAAGGTACAAGTATAAATCAGTATTTAAAAACATCTCTTAATTTTTATTCACTGGTAACATAGCTTCTTACAGATGAAGACTATTGACTACAGTGTTAGGCAGCAAGTGCACCTACAAGTTATCCTCATTCAGAAGAGTCATGCCCCCACATACAATAAGCCCAATTAGTAAGGTATTACACAGTGGGAACATGTAGTTAGCACCCTATCTTGTAAGCTACATTAAGGTCTCCAACAAAGACTTAAAAATCAATTGTTAGAAGAACACACTGCAGAAACTCATTCATGAGGTGAATATATGCATTCACAAGCTGAATAAAAATAGTTTCTTGAATTTCATCCCCAGAATACCTTTTTCAGAGATCCAAATTTCTATAGCAACATTCCCATTAAGCACCAGGAAATGTTGGATTAGACCTACTTATATTGCAGCATGATTTCAATTATGATTCCAGGAAGCCTAATTGAAAAGCTCCTGTCTTTCAAATAAAAGTGATCTTTCAGGCTGTGACCAAACAGAGTTTAAGCTTTGAAGGAAAGAATTGCAAATTCTTTTTCATTATTGTTATGAACACCCATTACAGCATCCTTTCAGCAGAAAACCTGAACACCAGTATGGAGGTTTCAGGACAGAAAGAACAAAGTTGAATGGAACCTTTATGCAAGGCAAAGGAGAGACACATACAAAAAGGCTCTGGGACCTTGGCTCAGTAGTAAAATAGGTCTTTCACCTTATAAAGATCTTGATCAGGCAATCATCTAGTCTTGTCCACTTCAAATTAAGAAAGGTGTATAAAAATACAGCAATACAGACAACAGGAAAACCAATGAGTAATGTTATCGATCAGTCAAATGTACCTGTGGTCACCATTAACCAGTGGTCCACGACTACCAGAGGCAGCATGTTCTTGTACCACCACCCCCCCCCCCAGAGGGAACTATGTAGTTCTACCTCACTCTATGAGGTATGAGGTACCTATGCAACATGTTGCATAGAAGTCTGTGAGGCAGTAAA
Source organism: Phaethon aethereus (assembly GCF_964289735.1). Taxonomy (NCBI): domain Eukaryota; kingdom Metazoa; phylum Chordata; class Aves; order Phaethontiformes; family Phaethontidae; genus Phaethon; species Phaethon aethereus. The sequence continues at coordinate 18,401,767 of NC_138585.1, forward strand.
ATTCTGCTGCATAACAGTCCCAAACCCGCATTCCACAAAGATCTGAAGTTAGTGGTAAAATAACAGCCTTAATCTGCTTGCAGCTTGCTACTTGCAATACAGATGATGCTTACAGCTTTGTCTTTTTTCTAGTCAAGCTAGTTCAAATCCTGAGCTAGGTTTTCTACAAGAAATTTGAGTTCCAAAATCTCTACTGATGGCACACTGGATTCTCATTCAAATGACAGAGTTCCACTACAGCTTAACCCCTCTATGTGAACTGCTGTGGTCCTACCCTTCCTCATCACATCAGCCCTCCATACTGTTCTGTCACCAGATGTGCCAACATGTGCCCAATAAGCCAGCTTGGGCATCTGACCCAATCCCAGGTTTCATAAAGGATAAAGTAGCAAAGGACAGAGTCCCTCTCTCCCCTTGAAACACCATTTTCTTAACAGCTGAGCTACAGCTTGTACACCTTTTGTTACAGGCAGAGAGGAAGTGCTTGACCAAACAGGCAAAGCTCAGCCATATGAAAGAGAAGTCTCTGCTTATCCCTGTTAGCAACAGTAAAAAGTATCCCAACAGGTGGTAAGACCAAGAATGCTGCTGCAACCAGAGCTTGTTTCAACTAGAAAGGAAAAAGCTTTGTACACAAACGTGTAACTTAGCATCATGAATACAGCTCCTTTTACTTAACCTCAGTATTTTGCAAGCTAACAGGATTTAATCTCACTGACATGCAGCAACAAATTGAACTGTTTGTGTTTATGGATTGTATACATCCAAGCTATAAGGCTAGCAAAACAAAAAGGGTACCACTGTTTTGAGCTAGGAATTAATTTAACCCTGGCATACTGAACAAGATCACTAGAAAGTTCAATGGATAATCTGTCAGAACTAGCCAATTCCATTAGCAAGATAAGTTCATTCCTCTACTCAAAGGAACCAAACCAGATAAAGTTCTAGGTAAGAACTAGCATAAGCCATTTTCTTGCATCAGTAAATCACAAATTTGACAGAATCCCTGTTTTGCAATCAGTTATCTGGGTCTACTCCCCTGTAATCATAGGCAGCAAATCAAATGATAGAAGTAAACAAGACTACAGCAACAGTCAAGCTGACCTGAAGCTGACTCAGAGTTAGATATTTTAATGCCACGTTGTACAGATATGCAGGGCTTAGCATACTTTCAGCCTTCGGAAAAAGCAAATATGCTGGTTTGATTGATTTCATTCATTTAAAAGGTTTAGAGGTAAAATAAGGATTTTTGTCCTGAAAAGCTAAACCAGGCATCAACATGATTAGATGATGCAGACCAAGAGGCCGAGATAACATGCTATGATTACTGCTGAATGGGTAATTCAGCCAGGAAACAAAGCTGTCCACCAATGGCATCACTGTCGTCACCAGTAATTTGACAGAGCAGGTTTGCTACTGGATTGTGTGCAGTGGATGGCAAGCCCATGACATCAACATAATAAATGCCATTAAGAAGCTGCACTGTGACTCCAGAGGGCTCTTAGTTCTACACCAGTGCCTGCTCTAATGCAATCAGACATTCTACCTGCCCCTGAACACCGTCAGCAATAGTCTGCTGAGTCATAGAGCCTGTAGGGACACTAGGAGCTGCAGGGCCTGCAAGTACATTCAGCCTGCTGCAGAGCAGATCACTACAATCTCAAAAAACAGCAGTGCAGCACTGTTAGCCCACATAAAAAACACCTGGCAAAACTCCTTAAGCCCCAGCGAAAGAAGGTAGGCCTTAGCTGAAGTGCATTGTATCTCAGTGTCTAGCATAAAGCAGCAGAACTTAAGCCCTTTTAAAAAAAAGTCTTCACAGTTCTTCCATATAAATACAGCGAGTTCCCCTATTTTCAACCCTCTCTCAGGCAATCTATATGGCATGCCCAGCAACACATTTGCAAGCACTTTGTCATTGCAAAATAAAAAAATCAAACATACACAGTATTCACTTTTATGTGTTTGGCTTCAGAAAGTTCAACATTAGTATTTTAGGAAAGTTTAAGAACAGGACATGCAAGAAAATATTTCAGTGCTAGCATTCAAAGCAGCTAGTATTTTTAGTTTTCAGCTGGCACAGGTTACTAGTTTCAGAGCATATCTTTCACCAGTGTGGGTATTTACATTTTTGCCCTATAGCACTTGGTATATGCACTCTTTTCAGTGAGAACAAGCTCTAAAAATGAGAAGCTTAAAACAATGACATGCAAGCTCTAAACCAGTGGTTATTTCAAGACCCAGCTCTCAAATTAAACTAGAATTAATTATGACTGCACCTCACCATGTTAAATACATAGATGCACAAAAACAGTATTCAATACAGATTACTTCCATCTGAGAGAAAAAGTAAAAGTCTTGCTACTAGAGCAAGCTAGACATTTGCTTTAGAATATTATTCTTTGAGAAAAACATGGCATGACTGAGAGTTTTTCAGCTGCCCACACTGAATGGTGCATGATTTGTGCTGAGGTCTTCACTGTTCTTACTTGGTTGTAATGATTCTCTTAAGTACAAAAGCTTAAAACATTTCCTGGATTCACATCAAGATTGGAATATTAGAAAAAAATCTATTTTGTTCAAATGTTACTAAAAAGTCACATTTAAAAGAGAAGAATGCTTAATGAGCGCTCATACTTGTTACTAAGATAGCTACAGTACCCTTTGGCATGACCTCTTCCACACAAAAGGGAATATTCATTATTGACCTTCAATGCAGTGAATCTATATAGAGCTGGCACAGCAAAAAGGCTGCTGCTGCATGTAATTTAATAAGCATAGACTGCAAAACAATTAAAAAGTAAACTGACCTTATGTTTAGCATGCTGAAATTTTGACCCTTCCTGCTCTTCATGCTGCACCGAGTTGGCCCTCTCCCTCACACTTCTATACCCAGGACTGGGTATAATGTACTCTTTTCCTATGTCGATGTCTTTCATCTTCTTTAAACGCCAGGGTTTACACGTGTATTTTCACCTCAAATACCTGAAAAATAATTAAATTCCATTTCATTATATGCTATGCCCCACACAGTTACTTTTAGTCATCTATTTTAAAAATTTATTTTTGAAATAAAAATCAGAAAGCAATTGTAAAAGTTTTGTTTCAACAGGACTGTAATAATGTGACTTTGGAAGCCCACACAAGACTACCTTCTCCTGAACTAGTTTAAACATACCCTGAGGTAACCAAATAGTACAATGATTCTCAATGCACGGGAGTATTGTCATACTTCCTCCCTTAGAACTCTGAAATACAATTATGCAATCTGACAGATTAAAGTAATAACTACAGGATTTAGTTGAAGCCTTGGGAAACTTGACTTGGAAGATGAAATCCCTGAGAGCTTTTGTTAGTGTCTGAAGTTGCACATACCCAACAACTCACCGGTGCAAAGTTTTGCAAAACTGAGGTCTCTAGAGATATCACATGATAAAATTAGTCATTATACACACATGCTCTAGGAAAAAATATATTCGTTCTCTACAGCATTAGTGACTTACTCCATAGGTTTGAGCTATCATTATGTATGGACATGCACAGGAAGGAGTGACATCTTCAGTGCTGCAGGCTTTCCCTCAACCTATCAAATTGCACTGTAAGGTCAGAAGGAGAATCAGAGTCTCAAGAAGAAAATCATCTCCCACTGCAAGACTATATTTTATAATTCTGCTTTACTGCATTCTGTCACTTGCCTTGAACTAACACGATGGAAGAAGCTCGATTAAGTTACATTAGTCAGAATCTACATCTGCAGATTTGGCTTGGTGCACTGGGCTGCTACCTCTCCGCCGCCTGCAGAAACAGCCTCCTTCCCCCATCTCCTGATGGAAGTCCACCGCAGCGCAGCCTTCCAGCTGCTCTCCAGCAGCCAGACCCAGCTCACCGGCCGCCCCTCACTCCGCGCAGCTCGGCGCTGCTCCCCCACCCCCGGGGCCCGATGTGTCAGCGCCGGGCGAGGATGCTGCAGAGAAGCAGGTCCCGGGGCTGCTGCACCCTGCTGGCTCTGCGTCCCTCCTGCAGCATGGAAGCAAGACAGCCGCCCCCGACCAACTCGGGGGGCGGGGGTACCAGCCTCCTCTATTCCCCGTCCCGCCCTGCCTCCCAGTGTCTCCGCCGCACCGGCGTAAACAAGAGGCCCCGCTCAGGGACAGGTGCCCCCACTCCAGCCGGGGTGGGACGGACAACGACGGCCCCGAGCGCTCGGCGGGAGGGGGCACAGCGCAGTCCCCTTCAAGGGGGAGGACGGGACACACGACACTGCTCGACCGGCCTCCTCACAGGAAAAGGGCGGCAAAGCCGCCTCCGCAGCCGCGCGGCGGTCCCCTCACCCACACAAAGGGTCGTTTCCCACCCCTACCTCAGCACCCGCCCCCGGTAACGGGCGGGGCGGCCCCGCTCACCTCCGCCCGACGATTACCCCCGCTGCAGCTTCTCCACTCAGCGGCCGCGAAACCAAACAACATCCCTTATAGAGGCTCCGGAGTTCTCACTGCGCCTGCGCGGGGAGGAGTACGGGGACTGCGGCTTGCCGTTTTCGCGCGATGCCCCACGGGAAATGTAGTCCGCGCCCCTGCGCAGGCCACCCACTGGCCTGGTGTCCGAGAACTACGTTTCCCAAAAGGCTCCGCGCAGGCCACCTTCGTTTGGCCACCACCTCCCAGCCGTGCCCCGCCCAGTCCCTTCCCGCCGCTCCTGCCGCACCGGGGGGGGTCTGGAACGTTCGCCGCCGGCCGGCGCGAGCCGCAGGAGCGGGGCGCGCGGCCTGTGGCAACGCGCGCCGCACGGCACGGCAGCAGTGCAGTGCAATAGTGCAGTGCAACGCATTGCAACGTAGCACAACGCAAGGCGGTGCAATGCAGCGCAGTGCAACACCGTGCACCCCGTGCAGTGCGGGGAGGACGGGGCGAGCCGCCCGCCGCGAGCGAATGTGGGGTGGGAAGAGGGACCCTGCTTTCTGCTCGGACGGCAGCACGCAAAGCCGAGGGGCCCCGCCCAGAGCCGCGGGGAGGACGAGGGCGATCTCGGGTCCGCGTCCCGTCGCAGGCACGGCCGCAGCTCGGCTCCCGGCAGCGGGAACGGCCGCAGAGCACCGCGTGGTTTGCAGAGGCGGCGGCCGGGGCGGTGGGGGCTGGCGGCCGGAGCAGGAGGAGCGGCATCTCCGGCTTCAGCCTCGGTTCCACCCGCCGGCTCTGCCGGCTGGTGGTTTGCACCAGCCCTTCACTTGCTGCCGGTTATTTACAGCCTTTCGGCCGGGGAAAGTGAGACCGTGTCCTTATCTGGGGCTTAACCTTTCCCACAGCCGGGGCCGGAGTGCTGGCTTCTGCGTGCAGCAGCTGTCACCCCTCAGCCACGACCGCAGGCCTGCGGCACTGCAGCGATCCAGGCTGGGAGTGGGACATGGGGGAGGCAAGGGAAGCCGCTGCTGTGCCCCTCTGAAGGGATTCAGACCATCTAAAAGGACTGTGAATTTCTCCCAGGGCTTCCCCAGTTAAGCTTCGCCCAGTGAAAGGGATGGAGCAGCGGGGAGGGAAGCTGCGGCCACACATCCGTGTGGCGGTGGCCAAGGGGCAGCTATGGCCCCAGCTCCCTGAGTAAAGCCTGACTCAGGGTATCCAGCCTCGGGGAAGTCTGTGAAGGAGGAGATGGACACAGCTGCATTTCCTCTCACAAAGGGTTGTGAAAATCCTCAACAAACCCTGAGCTGCAGATTCTCCCCTGCTGTGTTTAAATACCTTGTCCTCGTCTGACATCTTTCCACCAGCCAAATTTGGCTGATGTCTCATTTAAGTGGTTTATATAACAAGTGCATGTTTGCACCGCAGTCCTTGCTCTCCTGTCAGGAATGTTTGTGAGAGTGAATTTGATAGAAAAGATGAAATAAACTCAGGTAAAGATGGGAGGTGGGAATCTGGAAGTAAAACTTGGGCCCAGAATATTCCTTCCAAGCCCACAGGCCAGCAGGACAGGTAAAAGGTGTCACCATGCAAGCAACGATTCAAGGACACTCTTAAGGTACCAGAGAATCCCTTTGGAACTCCCCGACACGTGTGGTTACACATCCTGTGGAGCTCCAACTCTGTTTCTGGCAAAAATGAGAATCAGCTCCATTGCAGGGGCTCTAACAATTTTGGGACAGGAGAACTGACAGACAGAAACACAGAAGCAGAGCCGTTTTCGCGGTACAGCTGCCAAGAGCACATGTGGTTGCTGCATTTTCCTGCAGTCTGTTCCCCAGAACTCATAATCATCCAGTTTCAGGTTGGTTTGGCTGAGATTTTTGGGCGGAAGAAGCTGCAAGGTGCACTTCATGCTTTATAAATGCTATGTCCCGGCAAAAGGTGGATTTTAAGACAGAAGCCAGGAGGCAATTTAGAGTAAGTCCCTGAACATTCATCGAACAGACCTTTGTCTGCATCAAACACACTGGAGTGTAGGGGTAAAGAGATGTGCAGTTACTGATCAATGTAGTTAAACAGCATAAACAGAAAGAACAAAGTATAAATGATGGAGAGAATACAAGATGAAACTTGTATTAAAGCTTCAAGGTGAATCACTGTATTTTAGGGTGTTAACCTAAAATTTTTCTGAGCATGAGAAGGTCTTTAGTCTCTGAGCTGCTTTTCAGAGGTGGCTGCCTGTTTTTGAGCTGATAACATGTTGAAGCCGAAAGGTTCTGCATCATGTGCCTAGAGGGGAAGAAGAACATGAACCTCCATTATGCCAAAGTGGTTGCAAAATGTGTTGAAGAGGAAATATGAGCAGAGAGTGTTGTTTAAGCCAAGGGAGACAGGCCCTGCCTACACTTGTTCTGTCCTCTATTTCTCCAGTGCTGGAGCAGATCTGAGTGTAAGAGGGAGGGCATGAGTGCTAGCAGAAAACTGTCCTGGTAAATAATGATGTGTACACCCCACTCAGATTAGCTCTGGGCGATGGGCTGGCAGCAAAATCAGCAGCGTTTTCACAGCCGTGGTCCTGTGAGTGTACATACTCCTTTTGTATGATGGTGGGAGGAAAATGCTTATGTAGGCATAACCCACTTTTAAGTGTGTCACGAGTCTCCTCCAGCATTTGTTCTAAAGGATATAAATGTACTGGTGCTACCAACAAGAGGAGTTACATCTTTAGCTCCAGTGGCAGCAGCTAATGCTTTTAGTGCTGCAAGTCCTGGATTCATCCCTGCGGGAAGGCAGCTGTTATATAAACAAGGCTCGTTCAGTATTAAAACTTGCCTGATTCAAGTTCTGGGATTTGCCGTATCAGCCTTGACTGCAGCAAGAAAAGCACAGCCAGGCTAAAGAGCCAGCAGCAGCTTCAAAGCCAAGGCCTGCGGACCATGTGGGCTAGGAAGCAACACCTGACAATTAATTTTCTTAGAGGTGTACACCCCAAAACAAACATCAGCAACAAATTTAATGCAATGTTTGAAACAAACTGACTTGAGCTATTGGATCTGGTAGTGGAGCATTGGCAAGTTGGCCAGGAAAACCAAGGCTTAGTTTGTGGGAGTGATGGTCTTTATTTATCCAACTCTCCTACCACATCTTTCCCCACAGGATGCGAGGACCTGCTTCTGCCTCCTGGGGAATATGGAGCACATGCTGCCCAGGCGACTTAACTGAGAAGAATCTTGGACAGAAAAAAACAGATGTCCCTTCAGGAGCTTTTCTGAGCTTGAGGAGCGTTGCTGTGCTACTTTGGGTTCATGGCACTGCGATTAAGATCAGAACCTCAGCCACACAAAACCCCGTTACACACACAATTGCGAAGCAGAGAGTTACTTGTGTGCTGATGGGATCCAAATGCCTGTCAAGCCCAGAAGATCCTGGCTGCACAGGTTGGGTGGGGGAACAATGGGGTGATACAATCACTATTTCACTACTGGCAAAAAATTGCAGTGAGGTCCTAGGACAAAACAGCTTTTCTCTTTGCCCTGAAGGAAGAGACATCCCCCAAAGAGGCAGCAAGATGTGATTGCACTGATATCTGTGAAGATATGTGGAATACCAGGAGATGTCTTGGGCTGACAGGGGCGGAGAGCTGTACCTTCAGGCATGCCACCTGCGCAGCACCTCCTTCCAGACCTGTTGGCTTGGCGAGGCTGGTTGGAGAACACAACATGCTTTGGCCAGAGTGGATGGTACTTAAGGAGGCATCTTCCTTTGGTACAAATTCAGACACCCCTGTGGATAGCCATTCTTCCTTTCTCCCCAGATGTCCTTTCCTATGTACCTCATACGCAGAGGACATCTTTTTTTTACCCTTCCCCGCTGGGACGCTTGGTCCCAGCTGCTGAGGCTTGCATTTTTGGCATGAGTTACGTGGGTTCAGCCCTTCCTGATAAGCATGCTGACAGTTGTTATGCTTGCTGGTGCTTTTTTACTCTTTCTCTGATCAGAGCACTCAGCCATGAAGTGCAGAACTCAGAAATTAATTGGACGGCTCAAGGAAAAGTCCCATGACTTCAAATTTAGCCTGCAGCACTGTAAACCATAAGAAGTCCAGAAATAGGGAGGTCTGGAGAGACTGCATTCATCAGCTTGTTCCCGATCCTCTATCCCTGTGCAGTGCTTGATCTTTTATTGTCCATCATTTCCAGGTCTCCCTCCCACACACAACCTACTAGTTCAGGACTCAGAGCACTCAGAGCAGACTGAAAGGTTTCCCATTGCAATGCAGCTACTGCAAGTCACTTTTCTGGAAGGCAATAATTTAGCCTCAGATGGGCTGTATTTCTCTTTCCTAGGAGCCACCAACCCATGTGGGCAGCTTGGCAGATTGAAACAAACCTGAGAGAATCTGAAATCAAACCTAGAGCTGCTGAAGTACCTGTGCACTGCCTACAACTGGAGAGTGGAGAGTCATTGCTACTCATTTTCCTTTCTACCTTATATCCACCTTCACAGTTTTAGAGGAAGAGGGATATATTTGTGGCAAAAGCATTAACAATAAGATCACTGAGAATAGTAATTCTTAGTCCGTCATCCATAGGCTTCAGAGTTAACATCCTGTTGAGGAGATGGGGACGGGGGGCAGGAGCCAATGTGGTACTAGTAGCAGGGCTGTCAGCCTGCTGTGACTTGCTTAACGATTCCTCTCTGAAATCTCACTAGCATACAAATTATTTCAGGACATCCGTGGGCTGGGTTTGTCACATGGAAATCACAGTCCAGTTTCCTGCAAACAAAGACGTTAATAATCAGCAATAATGCTGTTGCATAATAGGGCATTACTTGTTACAGCAGGAAATGGGTACGGTTGCCTTTTATTTAAGAGAAGTTTTGGTATCTAATGGATTTGGTCATGGTTTGCACTGAAGAACAAGAAGAGTCACAAATATTCCCTGAACCTGTTTAGTGCTGCTGGTGCCCAAGTCTTCCTAGAAATCCAGCTGCTGTTTGTGAAGCCTGGGGAGGCTTGTGACAGCAGCCCTCGGAGCTGCCTGCAGCAACACCTGGTTAGACAGCCCTGTCCATGCCGTGCCAGGCATCTCCCTGCCTGCTGGGCCACAGATGCTTGTCCACAACACTATGCACAGGCCGCCATAGATGCTTCATGCTTGCCTGGCGCCATCCAAACCCACAGCACAGAGCTAATAACCTCCCCATATGGACCTGGTACTAAAAACCTCCACCCATCCCAGCGGCAGCTGCATAGAAAGGGGTTAGCAGGCTCAGAGCATGAAAGACCCGGTGCCATAAGCCAACTATTTCCTGGAACTCAGCACTTTCTACGTGGCTTGCTCTGATTTTCAGGGCATGTGGGGCACAGGACCTTATGGGATGCTCAAGACCTAAGCAACACCTCAGGGACCCCTTGCTTTGCAGCACAGACCCTCTCCAAGCTGCTACCTTTTCATTACCGCAGTCTCATTGTGCTTGCAGCTCTGCAGATGACTCATTCAGACATTCCAGCCCATGTGCTTTATGTTGCTTCAGTGCTGAGCAATCTGTGTTGCAGATCAGAAACTGGGGAGAGTGGAGGCCAGCTCAGGCAGCACAGCGAGGAGCGGTGATTTCACCACCCTTCCCCCAAGAAAATACAGAAGAGGGATGTGATGCATTTAGACCTAGAGAAAAAATTAATCTGTCCCTTTCCTCCTGACCTGTTTTAGGCAGGAGTTCATTAATATCTTAATACACCTGTGCATTCAGCTTTCCTGGAAATGAACTGTACTTGCTTGATGTTTGTGCAAAACTGTTAGCAGTGTGGGCACTCATGGTGATTGTGTCCCAGAGGATAAGGCTCCTGGTGTGATCCAGGCAGAGATACTGGTCCAGAATACAGTGGTATTACCCATCACCTTCCCTTCAGTTATGTGGGAGGGTGAACCTTCCTAGCCAAGCTAATAGTGTTTTACTGTTGTTCTCACAAGCTTCTACAAATAGCCATGCTTTTGCAACAAATGCCTTTCAGTGTTACTTTATATTTTTTTTGGCTTTCACCATCTTGCCCTATTTCTGCAGCATTTATGCTTGTCAGAGTGCAGAAGTAAAAGGTGCAATATTGCACTGTGTCACACATTAAATTTGGTTTGTAATTCATCATTCAGGTCAGGAGGAGAGAGCATAGAAAAAGTACGCCATCTTATTTCACATGGTATTTTCTTCGGGCGTTGGGAGAGTGGGGTACAAATAACACCCTCCCAACACAATTAGCAGCAACAAGTTCAAAACTGTTTTTTCCTTACAGGGAAAAGCCAGAAGCTCTCAGAGCCATTGCAATGTTTAAAGTGTAATCCAGCACAGAAAAACAGTTCAAGGCAGTTCATCTCTGGACTGAGTGATTGTTCAATCTTTCTTCTACAAACCTGATGATTCAGAGGACAAGATCAATTCAAGGGCAAAGCACTGCTCAGAGACCAGAAACCAGTGCAAATCTACGCACAGTAGCAAGTTGTGTGGTTCCTACAGCTTGCACCACACCCACAGTTAATGAGTAATTGACGGAACTCTAAAGCGTGGGTCAAGCTGGAGTCTGCACAGCAGACTGCAGCCTTGGCTGTGTTGTACAGCTGGTTATTCAATGGAGTTAGTGGAAAGGCCAAACAATGCTACAATAAAACAGCTGGAGATGTGTCTGGATGAGCATTAACGAGCTGGGATGCATCCTAGCTATATACCACTCTGGCTTTGGGAGTTACCTCCTTTCAGCTGTTACCCGTAGTCTGCAGATGTGGAGTAGTGGCTTTGGTTAGTCTGCAGCTCTAAAAATGTGGGAGAAACTCCTCTACCCCCTCTCCAAGAGCAGTCCAGGATTGTCCCCAAGCCAGAGCATAAGGAGAGGACAATGGCCACGTCAAAGCGGTGTGTTCAGGCTATTTTTCTGGAGCTGGTCAGGACTGGGCAACCAGCTGTGGCCGGAGCTGCACTGGATGCAGGCTGTGGTAGGGGAACTGGTTTAAACCTTACAAAACCTGGAGGTGGTGGCCAGGGCATGACAACCTTCCTGTCAGCTCCCAGGGACACAGTCACAGCCCGCTGCCAGGGCAGAGCATGCTCTGTCCTCTCGTCTTCTGCCTCTGCGGAAAGAGCTGATCTGTATTGAGATGTGGTTTTCTTACCCAGCTGCTTATGTGGCTCTGCAGGGTCTGCTTGATGGGCACTCAGGACATACTGTGGAAAAATTATGGAAATGTGGAAAAATCCACAGCCGTGGATGCAGCCGACAGCCACAGGTCAGTATGCAAAGTGCTCCCTCCTGCTGCTCTCCCTGCCGGCACCCACAATGCTGTAGCTCCTCCGAGCAGTGCCTGGTGCACAAGGCGGACATCAGACACAGACAAGCACCACCTCTTTGATCTTCCAGCAGATTATGAACTTACGAGTAGCCATGTTTTCCCTCTCATTCCTCCAAACCCTCCCAGTTTCCTATATCTGTTGTGAAGTGACCCTGTCAGCATCCATCCAAGGTCTCGGTGATGCTGCGTAACAGTGACATCCAACACCTTCCCCTGCTGCACCCTCCTCCCCCAGGACACGGTTCATGGGTGCCATTAGCTCTCTCACCACCTGCTCTCATCCTCTGCGGAGATGCTTGTTGACAAGAGCTCAGCTGGTCGTTACATACTTCACATCTGCGCCAGCTGCACTTCTGGGAAGACGGGATGTTTCCCTGGTGCCTGGCAGCAGGTCCGTGAGGAAGGCAACGCTGCAGGGACTGCCACTGCTGCTGGAGTCAAGATCTCTATTTCCCATCACGTTCTCAAGCCCTTGGGAACCGCCCGGCGGCATTTGCTCCCGTGCTCCCGAGCGTCCCTCTGAGGTGCGTGGGAAGGATAAGCCAGCCTCCGTGAGCACACAGCAAGCAGCCTGCAGGGAGAGGAGCTTTCTGTCCCACTGGAAACACGACAAGCAGCATGAACAAAAAGGGCTTCAAAAAAAGGAGAAAAATAATTACAAATTATGCTGGGAGCCCCTGGTGGTGCCTGGTATCCCATGTGGCAGAGACAAGGCCGGCCAGGATGTCAATTTTGGAGCTTGCCAGTGTGATCAGCCAGTTTTAGAAGCAAATGAGGACAGGGAAGGTCAGAGAGCGCTGGGCCTCTGGGACTGTCGCTGTGCAGCTGAAAACTGGGAAAAGGGGAAGCTGCAAATCGAACACAGCTCTGTCCTTGCCACTGCAGCTGGTGCTGGGGCTCTCCCGGGTCTGGGGTGGCCAGGTCCCAGGGGCTGGCCCTGCCACACACAGGGGCGATGGGGGCAAGGAGCTGTTTTTTGAAGACACCTGCTTGGGGCCGCAGGGGAAGGCAAGCAGCTCTGTGTCCAGACAGCAAGGGGATGGGAACTCAAGGCAGCAGCGAGTAATTAGCAGTGCTTGGGGAGACTTGCTCTGCTCTGTTGCTGGGAGAGAAAGCAGCAGAGAGTTGGCTCCTGCTTCCTCCCCCTGAGGAAGAGCAGGACTAGTTTCCTGGGAGGCCCTGAGACACCCTGCACTGCATGCACCTTGTTTTGCTGAGCTAATTGCTTTTGCTTCCTTGGCAAGCTCTGCCTGAGCACCAGCAGCCATGCTGCAATGCCACCACAACACCCAGATGCCCATGTCCTCGGGAGCCCCATGCTCCCCTCCGTGCATTGCTAACCCCCCCCAGGGCTCTGTGTGGGACTGGCACAGTTAATGGCAGATGAGCACATGTGCCCTGAAGGACTCCTGGCACCCGAGTGATGGACTAGAGCCACAGTATAAGGAGGATGGGTCTCAGTCGGGGTGGCCACAGCACTCGCTCATATTTCGTCTCATTGCATCAGCTGGTGGGACCATGGGGACTACTGTTGTGGGACACCAAAAAGTTTGGGACAAAGCCTAGGCAACAGCCTGGGTTAGCCAAGGTGAATCTTGCAGTGAAGTACCCCAAAAGGAAATACTGATCAGTCTGAAACCTTGAGGCTATTTGTTAAGGCTACAGAAATCCCCAAACAGGAAAGCGTATGTCTGGAGCAGGTTTGCTTTGCCAGAGCCATGTCACGTGCCTGTCCCATGCGCTGCAGATGGGATGAGGGGAGTCCCCCAGCTGTTTCTGAGCCACTAATAGGAAAAGCCCCACGTGTAATCATGGCTTAGTCAGGTCAACTGGAAACAAGGCACTCCGGCTGCTGCGTCCTGCTCTCCATCGTGATGCAGGACGACAGGAACCTCCCCACCTGTGGCCGCAGAGATGAGGCCAGTGCTCAAGTGGGAAGCAGGTCTAGGGTCTGCAGCCTGGTTAACACAAATCACAGCCCCACAATGCTTAGAATAACAAACCCAGCCCAATACTGATAACCAAAGAATGGCCCAACCTCCAGACCCCCCATGCCTTCTCCCCAGGATTGGGAGTGCAGCACATGGGAGCTGGGGGATGTGAAGACTAGAAGCATCAGGACCACGTCCTTCAGCATGCAATTACAGGATGGGAGCAGGGTAATGGTGCTCAATTCCTGGGGTGGCCACCAGCTTGTTCTGTGACCACAACTGTATCATATCTCCAACTTGTGGCTCAGTTCCTCCTCCAAAAAAATGTATTACTGCTGGAAACTGTGTGACAGAGGTAAAGGATAGTCACTGTATGAAAAGCAGAGCAAGGTCTCAAACCCCTGCTGTGCAAAAGATCCTCCCCATCAGTAAGCAGTATCTGGCTTCCTCTTAAAGACTGAAGATTGAAGCAGTTTGAACTCATAGAAAATACCCTGTTCAGACCCAGGTCCTCATCGGAGTGAGGCACATGTAGCATCAATCACCAACTGCTCCTGCTTTGAAAATACAGCAGCTCTTCATGTGGGTGGGAAAAATGAGCTCAAGCATTGCACAGACTTTGTGAATCCTGTTGCTGCCTCCTCTGTCTTTAAAAAAGCCAGAGCCTGCTCTCTGCAGTGCCCTTAATATGGCTTCAGTCTGATATGAACTAAGTCCAACTTTCCATGTTGGTTTGTTGCTTTTCTATTTCCTCAGTGTGTTTGCAGTGTTTTGCACAGAGGAACGTTTAAAGGTGGTTTAAAACACGTTTTACTGCAGGCGTAAAATCAGATCAGCGGCAAGGACATCTCTGATGTCCTGTGACTGCAGGCAGAGGTACAATTTAGATCAAGTTTCTAGCTGAACACCTGCGTCACCTATAGGTAAGAGCAGGTCTGGGTGATGTCTCTCCGCCATACAGCTGTGGGGGAAGAGTTGAGCCCTGCCTGTGCATTTAGAGCTGTGTGCTCCGGACTCTCTTCTTGCATCAGCACCGAGTTACTACAGTCGTGGTGTCTTTGGCCTTACCTTTGCCCTGTTTCGCACTTCACGTCATTGTAGACACCCCTTCAAAGTCCAAGCCAGGTCTTTACACATGCCTCTACCCAGGAGGTTCTTTGTGTATCTGCACTGCACAGGGATCAGACCTGTCAGGTTATCTCTAAGGGTCAAGGATCAAAGCTGAGTATTACGATCCTGCTAAGTATATTTATCCTCAATATAGTGTTGGCACTGCAGCCATGCCTGGATTTCCTCTTTGGAAGTAAATAGCCCTGTGATGGAGACAGACAGCCCCAGAAGCACTCCAGCCTGGCTCTGATAGCACGCATCAAGCCTTGCTGGGTCAGGAGCTGCCTGAGTGCAGAGGAGGGGAGATTATTCCTGCCCCATGGAGCTAATAATTTCATCTCATCTCAGGTGACTGCATAAAGCAAGAAGCAAGTTTGATAAATACAAGGTGGCAGGAATCAAACCTTATGATTGGTGGTGTCACCAGTGCTTCAGACTGTGATTGATCACAAAAGCATGAAAAGAAGTAGAAATACTACCTCTGTTTAGGGCACCCAAGCCAGCACTCGAAAGAGAGCACTGTAGACAAGTGGAGAGTGGGAAGCTGCTCACAGAGACAAGGTGTCTCAACCGCCTGTGCCTAATACTCCCACTGATGTGACAGAAAAGTGGTGGGAGCACTGTGATTAATTCCTCAGCATGTCTGAGGTATAGACCCTCATCACACAGCTTAGCACATTGCATCATAGCATTATTAGTGGCTTTGACTTGGAAGAAACAGAAAAGGAACCTCTAATCCTAGAGACTTCATTTTTTTATTGTTTCCAGTTTATTACCTTTCCTTTGGTATCTACTACAGCCTGAACCAGCACTTCTAGCCTACCAGGAAAAAGGCCATTAATCAGCTACTTCCTTCTACTTTTCTGCAACTATGTGCATATTACAGTTTGAAATATATCCCTGACAAATTAAAAAAAGTGTTGGAATGAGTCCATGGGAAACATACGTTCAGTAACCAGATCTGTAGTGTACAACATCTGTCAAGATAATGTGATCTCTCATCAGCTTTGATGTGATGGAAGGGGGCTGCTGAGTTCCCCTGAGAAATTTCCCCTTCTCTGTCTTTATTGATTAGATCTCAAGGCAGCCCCAACACAAAGATTTTCTAAAACAAAACTGTGGGTGCACGAGCAACTGAATGGATCCTTGAAATGGCACAGCTAGAGAAATATCACTCAGTTCCCAGACTTTCCTGGAAATGTGAAGCCCCTTGGGCTGAGAGCTGTGATGAATGTGCCTTTCCTGTGGAGCTCCGGGCTTGCAGAGAAGGAAGGATTAAAGGAAATGTGCCCTCTGCTCTGAACAGGGCCCTTGCAGGAAAGGTAGTAATCAGAGCACAGATAACTGTGCCTTAATTAAAGCTCCCCATCACTTCTGGCAGATCAGGCAGTGGGAAGAAGGGCTGCCTCCTCCCTGAGATGATGCATCTGGTGCTGGCAGCAGGAAGAAGGCAGAGGAATGGACAACTCCTCCTTCAGCATCTCTTCCAGGCAGCGCTGGAACTGCTCTGGGAGGGGATGCTGCAAGAGCCCTTTTCCTTCTGCCCTCACACAGGAGAAGGAAGCAGCTCCATCTTGGAGCAAGGGAGCAGGAACAGAGCAACAGCTCCCGCTGACGGCTACTCTGTGTTGGTGGCATAAGGCCCTGGGTGGGAGGGAGCCAAGGGATAGGCTGAAGCCAGCTAGGGAGCTCTTGAAATGAGACCCTGGGTCAGAGAGTGGCCAGCCATCCTTCTCCTGGGTATTTTCCCTGGCTGTTTAGACCCAGGGAATTCCCTCCTCAACCCCAGCAGTCATGGCTTGGCACCACTGGTTCCCTTCTCGTGATGCAGGTGACACCAGGTCCTATCCCTGTAACCCTCTGCATCACAGCATTTCCCTGCCCATCCCCACAGTCCCAAGGTTATGGTTGTCCGGCCCCATGTCTTGGTCAGCCCTTCGAATTTCTGAAGGAGACGTCTTTTTCCCTCTGGCTCAGCCCACAGATCCTTTCCTATCAGACACTGTTCTATTACTGAAGTGTGAGCCTCTGTGGGTTACCTTTACAGACCGGCTTGGGAAGGGCTGTTCCCAGCTTCTCCTGCTACAGGAATCCACATGGTTCAGAGCTGGATAAGGGTTACCTGGGAAAACAGAAGGCAGCTCTGCTGCCTCCCCCCTTGTGCATTACTGAATGAGGAAAAAGGATCTGCTCATGGCTGCTGCATCATTGCACATGGCTCAGTGCAGAGCCAAACAGGAACGCTAAACTGGGGGTAATCCCTGGACTAACCTAGGCTTTGAGGGCCAGGGACCCCAGGGAAGGAGGCGTTACCAATGGACCACTGGTGCCAAAAGTTATATGTTAATAAGGAACATAGAAAGCACAGGGGAAGTATCAGTCTGCAGACTCATGAGTCTTGCTCAGGGAGAAAGTGATCCCCTGCGTGTTTATGCTAAGGCAGTCCCCCGCGTGACCGGTAGTGCTGCTTCCCGTGCCTGCTCCAGCAGTGTCCCAAATGGGAAATGTGTTTTGCTCTTCAGACTTGAGTGGCTTCTGAGGTCATGCAGGGTGGCTGCCATCCCCAGGGCTGGAGCACATGCCCAGATGGCCACTGACTCATTTCTCACCCCTGGGCAGGGTGTCCTCGCTGAGTTGATGGAAGAGCCTGCACCTTGCCATGCCTAAAGCCTCATCAGTCTCTGAGAGTGACCAGAGAGATGAAACAGCAAAGGATGGAGCCAGAGTGTGAGCAGCAATAGCAGAAGAGCAGCACACCCATGCCCCTGCATCTGCACCATCGTTACCTGAGCGAGACTGTGTCTGTTAGCTGGTCGTGAGCATCATCACTCTGGGGCTGGTGTTTCTCCTTAGGAGAGCAGCTGGTGGGGGGTGATGGCAGCAGTATTCTGAAAGATGCATCCTACCAGACAGACTTCATCCAAGAGGAGTCTGGAAGTAGCTGCTGCTTGTTGAGGCCACGGGGAGAAACTGGAGCAAGGCTTGTAAAGGGCTGGAAACTCAGGTAAAATGTCCAGGGCAATATAGTGTACAGCCCAGTCTGTGTCTGTGAGGGGAGAGCCTGGGACCAGGAAAAGCCCTGGGGAAGAAGTAAATTAGAGAAGTTTAGTCTGGAACTTAGCTGCGCTTTCCCTGCCTCTCCTCTCATTTCAGGCCCCTGAGCTGCAGGCAGGGCTGGTCAGTGGCAGACAGACTTTCACATGGATATTCCTTCTCTAAACAGTGGGGCACTTCTGCTGTCCCCTGTCCCTCCAGGGAGACCTGTGCCACCCATGAGGAACCTGCTCAGCTTGCCATACCTGCATGGTACCCAGCAGCATGGGAGCATCCACCAGCAGCACGCCTCTGCTGCACTCTGCTCACCATAAATGCTCTGCTCCTTGCAAATGGACCCTCCCAGCCCTGTCTCCATATACTGGAGGTGCTGGTGCAGCAGCCGCCTGTCTTATTGCACATCCCAGCCAGCACGGGGGCAACACGAAACACAGGACAGCTGAGCTGCAGGGAGCTGTGGCAGCCCAGAGCTCAGGCAGCAGTCATGCGTCCTCCCTTTTAGCAGGTGAACGATACTGTGCCCAGCATCTCGCTGGCGGAAAGGGCCACCAGGGAGTTCTGCAAGCAGTACCCCAGGGAAGGTGGAAATCCAGAGGGACACAGACAGGGTGGCTTCGTGTCTTTGGTTCCCCTGCTCAAGGCTGCCAACCAAGGAGCAGCAGGATGCTGAGAGCGGAGGAAGCCCAGCAGTTCATCTGGCAGAAACCCTCTGCTGAGAAGCACAGAAGAGGCACAAACGAGCAAAGAGTGAAGGAATAGCCTGTGAGTCAGTGTCCCTGCTGTCCACTTGGCCAGATCCCAGTGCATGGGAGGGAGGGCGTGAGGCAGGAGGGTCAGAATGCGAGTCTGCCTGGACTTTCACGTTTGCTGACTTACCTGTGGTCTGATGTTTTCTTTTTACCTGCAGGACTTGGTTCAGTGCTTAGGTAAATCTTGTGTCAGGCACAGAGCCGTTCAGGCGTACATGAGGGCTGGAGAACATAAGCACATCCTTGCTGTTGCCGACCCCTTCTCCCAGGGACAGGAGCTCCACCAAGGGTGCTTGGGGCAGGCAGACCCCTTTCTACACGTGGCAAGTGAGCATCAGCCATCCTGGGTAACCTCAGGACAGCCCCCTGAGCCCAGACACCCTGTGCCAGGGTTTATGGCCTGCTTCTGTCACCTCTGACACTGTGTGGGGACAGCCCCAACCAAACCAGGCTCCCTGCCAGCGTGGAATGGGCCAGGAAGAGCTGACTTTAGGCACTAATTGCATCCCTGACCTGGAGTTGAGATGACACACATCCCATAGCTCTGCTGAGGCATCCAAGGATGCTCCAAGGGCATCAGAGCTTCTGGCCACCAGGCAGAACATGTGAGGGGAAATCAGCCTCATGCTAGGTACATGGTTCCTCCATGCAGACCTCCTGTGATCCTCCTCATTGCAAGTCTCACCACCCTGGGGACCCCCTGACACAGGTCCCACTCAGTCCTGGTGAATGTGGAGCCCCAAAGCCATCTAAAATAGGACCAAATCTGGAGCTGCCTGACAAGGCTTAGCAATGCCTCATGGGCCATCGTCTATGCAGAGGGAAAAGCCAGAGAGCAACCAAATGCTCAGAGAGGACAATAAATGGAAAAGAGAGAAGGGTTAAAAGTGTAGGAAGAAGGACCAGGAGGATGCCCCAGAAAGCAGTGCATCCCCATCACACTCAGCACTCCCAGAGCTGGTGGATGCTGCCCATGATGCTCTGTCCAGGGATATCCAAGGACGAGGGAATAAGAAAAAGCCTCACAGTTTATGAGTCTTCCCACCCCCCTGTCCAGCCGCTGTGGGATACCAGGATTGATGGACCTCCAGTCCAACCCAGTCCAGCCTAATTTTAATTTTCAAAGCTCCCCTGGAATTATATTGCTCTCAGAAAATATTTGGCCTGGGTGCTACTGGCCTGCAAGTCCCCAGTGAAACCAAAAGGAAATGTGTGTGCAAAGCCTGAGGAATACTTATCAGGCTGATTTTTAGTTCGGTTCATTAGCAATTACCTTGATTTGTCTTCCCCTGCTCTTGCCAATTTACCAGGGCAATGTCTTGGAAACTCGCCTCATTTGGAGAGAACAGGATGTAATTAGCCAGATAATCTGCTGATTCTCCTGTCGAGCTCTGTGTGCCCAGTCTCAACACGGGCAGTGGCTGCGCAGGCTGGATCAGACCTGATTTCTGGTGCTGTTATTGCACTTAGTGCTATGTAGGCAGGAAGGAAAGTGCTGTCCTGCCCTCAGGCAATGACAAATCCACCTCTTGGATCATTCCTCAAGCTGTAACCCCTGGGATGAAACCATCTGGGAGCTTTTGTTCTGGGGTTAGGTTCTTTGCCGAGGCAACAGAATTCCCAAGGATATGCGGATACCTATTTTTGAAAAGGATGGGGATGATTTATTTCCCTAGGGCAGCTCATTTCTATTTTCTCACTGTGTCCATCCTTGCTGCTTTATTCCAAACCACTGGCTAAGGTCAAGCAACTCAGCCGCAAGGTACAGCACAGCAAGGGCTCAGTCACAAGTTACTGGGCACAGATGGCACCACATAAGTGATGCCTGAACATTTTAACTGGTAAGGGAAATTTCAGGGAATACCCAATGCTGCAGAGTCCTTCAAGAGACAGAGGAGACTTTGTTTTCTGCTACGTCATGACCTTCTGAACCTGCAATTCAACCAGTGGGAAGGAATGCTGCATGTTGCATATTACACTCCTCTCCCCCTCACCAAAGACCCCTCAGCACTGCCATGAGGGCTGCACAGGCTGCCCGCGACGCTGGGACCATGCTGTAGGTCTATGATTGAGTTGTGCCTCCCTTAATCTCCCCTGTCACGAGGATGGAAAGGCTGTACTCGTGCCTCAGGCTGATAAGGAAGTGCCACCTTCCACCCTGGGGAAGGGCCCTGCCTCAGAGGTGGGGATTCAAATGCCCTGTGTTTCTTTCTTGGATCGCAGTTGAGCTGTTTATCAGCTCCTTGAGTCTCTGACCAGTCAGTCAGTGGGTAGGTGCAGAGTTGCTAGCAAGTGAGAATATTAAGGACCAGAGTAGGGCGTCACAGCAGGGCAGCTTATGGGGAGTGAGCGAGAACAAGGAGCCCAGAGGCTGGTGAGAAGACAAGAGCAGGGGCTGTGAACGCCTGTCCTATGTGGAGAGGGGCAGAAGTGTGACAAGGGGACAGGGCAGAGAGCACCAGGTCCTGCAGCACCCAGCGCTGGTAAGGGTTCCTCCTGCCACCAGGCTTGGGGCTCTCCTGCTGCCAGCCTGCTAGGAGCTCCCTGGGGAACTTTTGCCTCTTTTCCTGGTTTTGAATGCAGGGGTTATCACACAGTTTTCTTCAACTGAAAAAGGAGCAGGCAGCAGTGCTGTGTGAGCAGTGCCAGGCAAGAGGGACCGCAGCACTGTGACTGGCAGCAGAAGAGGTATTCAGCTGAGGTCACTCTTTCTATGCCAAGGACTGTACACAGGCGATCCCCTTCTGAGAGCCAGGCCAATATTGAAGCATGTTAGGAGGGACAACCAGACCTGTATGAGGGCAGAGCCAGGCTGGGGCAGGGGTGGCTGGGGGATCAGGATTCACAAAAGTGACAGTGTCTGAGCAGAGGGCACAGCCCGACACCATCACCTGCAGCACCCAAGCAGGGGCCACTTTGCCAAGCTGGGGGGGGAAGAAAAATGTCACACACACCACCCCCCCATCCAGAAACTAGGTCTCCTTTTCTTCTCTCCTCTCTGGAAGTGTCTCTGCATGGGCTCCGAGAGGTCCCTCAGGGACTGTGGGTTTTGGGGGTCACTCCTTAATGGAAGGTGTGAGTGATGACGGGCTGGTTCACAGCAAGGCTGGCCTTTGCAGAAACAGCAGCTGGGCATCTGGAAATGCAGCACAAGCACATCACAGCTAGGAAGCGTTATCAAGCAAAGATAGCTTTTTCTTGAACTGGAAATCCCTGGGGTTGCATCAAAGTGCTACACACACCCTGAGGTCACCTGGGAAACGTCAGTGTATGGGACATTCAGGCCTTCCCCTCGCCTCCGCTGAGTCCTGGCTGTGCCCTGTAGTGGCGGGGAGTGCCGCTCTGCTCTCCACCCTCTCCTTCCTCAGGGGATGCTGGAGAAAACGCCTCTCCCTGCTCCTGAGGCGCAGGGACGTGGGCCAGCAGCCCTGCCGCAGCCCGCACAAGCGACTCGTTCCCACAACTTTGCCTCAGGAAGATCCATTTGGCAATGGCGGATCTTTTCCATACAGGTGCTGACAGATGGGGTGAAAGGCCAGGGAGGCAACGAGGAGTTTCTGAACCCCTCCTGAAGCTGCCCTGTCTGCTTTTCCTCACCCCCGGCCCTGCGTTCTGCTGGGCTGGCTCACGCACGAGGGAGCAGGTCCCTGGCAGTGCCTACCCTGCTCTCCCGGGCTGGGCTCCACTGAATCAGCCGGCCGGGGCCGCCGGGGCGGGGCCCAGGGCCACTACCGGCCGCAAACGTGCGCTGCCGCGCCGCACTGTTCTGTCCCCGCCGAGCTCCCGTCGCTGCTTCCGGCGCGGACCCGGAAGCGGAAGGAGGGGGGCTGAGGCAGCGTGTGGAGATGGCGGCCCGCGGCGCCGCGAGGCGCGGGGCTGGTGTGGGGGCGGCCCGCGGGCCCGACCCACAGGAGGAGCCGCCGCCGCCGCCGCTCCAGGCCGTGCTGGTCGCCGACAGCTTCAACCGACGCTTCTTCCCCATCTCCAAAGACAGGCCGCGGGTGAGAAATTCCCCCCTGCCTGCTGCCGCCTCCCCCGGGCCGGTTCCTCCGGGACCGCCTGTCCCGGTTTCCCCCGTCCCTGGGGGGCCGGAGCGAGCAGGCTTCTGACGAACGGGGAATTGCTCGCCGGCGGCTATGGTCGGGCCCGCGGTCGCGGCCTGCCCCGCCGTGAGAGCCCCGGGCTGGGTCCAGAGGAGGCGAGACCCCCCCAGCCGCTGCCCAGGGCTCGGGCAGCCCCCACCGCCGCGGCGTTTCCCGATTTCCCCCACGCTGTGGAAGCTTCTGATCTCCTCGCCTGTAAGAGTTTATGTCCGCCGCTGGAGAGGCAGCGAGGATCCAATTGCTGTGTTGGTGCTCTTTGCTTTTCCACATGGCAAGGCAAACTGCCCCGTTTGCTTTTCATCCGTTGCTGATGCAGGAGCAGCAGCGGGTTTGGACAGGCTTGCTTCTGACAGGGGAAAGAAGCAAAATCTGTGTCCTTGACAGCAATAACGGCTAAAAGAATATGGCCAGAAAAATGGTTAGGGAAGGCATTTTAGTTATCCAGATCAGAAGGCTGTATGTTAAAGGAAAGAGCGCTTCTGGAAAATTTAGGTCTGAACAATTATCTTGCTTGCTGATTAAATGTTTCTGGTGGTCATAATTATACACGCGAGCTCAAGCCTGTAAAAAACATCGCAAAAATTTATTCAAAGAATAGTATGAGATCACTCAGTTGTGAATCAGTAAAAGTGTGGCTTGAATCTCAAGAGAATACTCACTTCACTTTAGATTGGGGTTGCTTTTTTCCCTTCTTTAATTCTGGACACTCATATTCCTGTGGCTTCATCAGTCATGTCTGTCAGGTTTTTCTTGTAGCAGTTATAGCCTGAGTCAGGGAATCAGCACTCTGGGATTTTTTTTTTTTTTTTTTTAGTCTCACTTATTTGAGTCGACTTGAAGAGTTGTATGTGTGATAACTTCCCTTCTTTTATGCTTTCGTCTCTGAAGTGAGGATCTAGCCCTATAGAAGATCAAAAACTAGCTCTTATTGTTTAGATCAACTTTGAAAATTTTTTATAAAAGGAAGTAGAGCAGTTACTTGTGTTATTTTTCTGGCACTAGTGACGATATGTCCTCAAGTTGGAAAGGACTGCTGCTGATGTTGAGGTACAGAGTGTTTGTTCAGCTATCTGTGTCTTTTTTTTATTATTTTTAGGCTCTTTTACCTATGGCAAATGTGGCCATGATTGACTATACCTTGGAGTTTCTAACAGCAACTGGAGTGGAAGAAACCTTTGTTTTTTGCTGTTGGAAGTCAGCTGAGATAAAAGAGCATTTACAGTAAGAATCTCTTCTTTTTAGCTTTATCATGGAAAGGATTCTTCTATTCTCCAGCAAGCCTCAAAGGTCTCACTGATCCTTCTGATGAAAACCGTGTGCTAGGGATTCCCTTTCAAGAGAAGTCTCCTAACACATCTCATAAAAAGACCATTCCTCCTGTGAAGGAGTGTGGTTGTGCAGTGTATTAAAAGGGTTGAATGTTTTGGGACTGCATTTGTATTGGCATTTAACTTTTCTTGTATAAAAGCAAGAGTTTCCTGGGTAGCCATGTAAATTAGAGTACCACCCTTTGCATTATGCCCTGTCTCGGTATGTTGTGCAGCATATGGAAACAGGTTGCTCAGGCAGCACCTTTGCTTCTGCATGCTGCAGGTTTGCAAGCTAAAGAGAAGCATGCAGTCTTTTCCCTGCCTGAGATACTGCTTTCTGAGGAAAAAAAAAAAAAATTAGTTTGTGTGTAACTTTTCCTTCTTTGTCAAAACTTGGCTCACAGTGAAGTCGGGTTTCCTAAGTTTCCATAAGCTACAGTCTCAAAGTCTAACCCTCTTCAGTTCATCTACTGTGTGCAAATGAGCATACCTAAGCCTATCGATAGCAGGCTCGTTGTAATAGGATTCCCCTGGCATTAACTTACAGATATAGCATGCACTGGGGTACTGTGTCCTAGTGTGTTATCATAGAATCATTAAGGTTGGAAAGGACCTCTTAAGATCAAGTCCAACTGTCAACCCAATATCACCATGCCCACTAAACCATGTCCCAGAGTGCCACGTCTACATGTTTTTTGAACATCTCCAGTGATGGTGACTCCACCACTTCCCTGGGCAGCCTGTTTCAATGCTTGACTATTATCTATGGGAATATCCTCTTTATGCCTTTCTGATGTTATTTTTCTCCTTCCAGAAAATCTAAGTGGTGCCGTCACACCTCTCCAAACACAGTGCGCTTTGTGACTTCTGACCTGTACCGCTCCCTTGGTGATGTGCTACGAGACGTTGATGCCAAGTCCCTTGTTCGTTCTGACTTCATTCTTGTCACTGGAGATGTGGTGTCCAATTTCAATATATCCAAAGCCCTGGAGGAGCACAAGTAGGTGTTAAAAAAGTGTACGCTTGCCTGGTGTGCTGAGACTGACGCCCAGCTCTCTGAAGAGTAATTTTAAAATTCTGCTCTTCTTTTTCAGGTTGCGTCGTAAGATGGAAAAGAACGTTTCTGTGATGACGATGATATTCAAGGAGTCCTCACCTGGTCACCATGCCAGGTGCAAAGAGGATGACATTGTTATTGCTATGGACAGTGCCACAAACCGTGTCCTTCACTACCAGAGAACACAGGGGCTGAAACGATTCCGCTTTCCTATGGTGCGTCTGGAACCTGATGGGTGAAAAAGGGCTGCAGTAGTGAAGCAGCCCACCTCAAGGAGGATGTTCTCCTTGAGTGATGGCTGGGGAACTGTGCTTGCTGCTTCCTTTGGAGGAGCAGATGATAGGAAGTAACTCTTGGTAAACTGACTTTTTTTTCCTTTAACTGTTATTTGAGGCTTGGTGAAATTGTGCTGGGACACACACGCTTGGGACTCATTTCAGAGTTTGAAGATGGGGCAGGCCTATTTATCCCAATTCGGTTTCTGCATTTATTTGATTGCTTTTCTCCATGAGAAACAAGAGGTGGATGATTTGTACTGTTGCAGGGATTCCCAAATTGGGATGCATGTACCATTATTGTACACAAGCCATTTTGAAGCGGCACTGAGCCTGGCACAGGGGGTGGAATAACAGCAGGTGCAAGAGGTAGTACCTCCTGTTATTTCTGCCTGTACTGTTCACTTAATACTGCAGTAAATGCTCTGTGAATGTCTGTGGAGGCACTTTCTCCAGTGAGATAGATGGACCTTTTTTCAACTCAGAATTAAGACTATGATTATATGGCATTTTCATCACCAAATCAGTAATCAGTAGATTATTTTTTACATTCAAATGAAAGCACAAGTCACTGTAGGAAACCAAAAAGGAAAAAATAAACCAAACAAAACCCAACAAAAGCAAAAAAAACCCCATAGCTGTAAAAATCCACAGCGGGTATGGAAGCTGTGAATATTGCATTTTGATATAATGTTCTTTGTACGTTTGTAGCTCCCAGCAAGTAAGGCAAGGAGCCTTCTGGAGGAAAAGTGATTGTTCGAAGTACAAGCTCGCTCTTGGAGAACTGCACTGTGTAAGGACAAGGGCAGTCTCTGCTGACTGACACACAGCTCTGTGTGTGACCAGGCTGTGCCTGCTAAGCTTGTGTCTCAGTATAGATTGTAGATTTCGCTGAAATTCAGAACTTGAGATAGTTTAATAATTCAATCAGTTGAATTATTAAACTGGGTTATAGAAGGCTTTTGAGGCTTGGTATTGAGTGAGGCACTCGGATCATGTGAATTTTTTCGCTTTCAGAGTCTGTTCCAGAACTCTATTGAGAACGTTGAGGTGCGCCATGACTTGCTGGATTGTCATATCAGCATCTGCTCTCCACAGGTGAGCTCTGCCCTTCTGAGGGTCCAAAATTCAATCTGCATTGCTCCCTTTGTCCTGCTTGTGTGGAGGAGGTGCATGTGGCCTGAGTGTCCTAGGTTTGGAAACCAGAACCCCCAGTTGTGCTCAGTGACTGTGCTGAGAGCCTGAGTGATCACGTGGCGCTGCTCTGTGGACTGTATGGGTGCTCAGTCTGTATCTGGCATCCACTGCTTGAGCCAGGCAGAACTAGACAGTGGATGTGTCAGTAGACTGGCTGATTTGGCATGGGATGAAACTGCTCTGGAAAATAAGCAATTTCACTTTGAGTGTAGTAACATCTGTGGAGCAGAGGCCATGGCTATGCTGTGGAAAAGTGTCAGTACTTGAAAGCTGGTACCATGTTAGGGTAACATTCAGGGTTATTCCAGCCTAGGCTCGCTAACATCTCTTCCGCATTGGAAAAAGCTGGTCTACAGCCTTCCCTTTGAGAGTGAAACTACCAAATCAAATCACCAAGTGAGGCTGGGCGGATTGCTTGGAAATGATAAAGCAATGTTTTGCCCCTTCTGGAAACCAGCATCTCTTCATAGTCTCTGTTAGGAGGAGGAGATGGGAACACTCCTAGCAGAAGGAATCAAAATTTTATTCAAGGCAAGAGCATTGCTTTCCTATACTGTATAACTTGGTGCTCTGAGAACCACTGAACAGCCATTGGTTGGACTTGGTGATCTTAAAGGTCTTTTCCAACCTTAATGATTCTGTGATTCTGTAATTATCTGGCTTCACTGGCAACATTTTCTGCTAACTATATTATTTCCTGGTATTATATTTGTGGCAGGTGGCTGAGCTGTTCACAGACAATTTTGACTACCAGACACGAGATGACTTTGTGCGTGGTCTGTTGGTGAATGAGGAGGTAAGGAGAGGGCTGTTACAAGGGAGATCCTATTATCTTGCATTAGAGAATCTTCTGACGTGCTCCTGCCTGTCTCCCAGGTCCTGGGGAACCAGATCCATATGCATGTAACAACAGAAGAGTACGGTGCCCATATATGCAACCTGCTAATGTATGAAGCTGTGTGCTCTGACATCATCCGGCGCTGGGTTTATCCCTTGACTCCAGAGATGAACTTCACCGATGACAAGAATCAGAGTTACACCCATTCTAAACACAACATTTACCGAGGGGTGGATGTTAGCCTCGGCCATGGCAGTGTGCTGGAAGAGAACGTACTCATTGGGCAGGGAACGGTCATCGGCAGCAACTGCTCCATAACAAACAGCGTTATTGGTCAGAACTGTAGGATAGGTGCGTACAAGAGTGGGGGACATGCAGGCCCTGCCAGGCAAGGGCACAGGTTGTTGGGATTTAGTTTTTAAAGTGCATTTGGCTCTAAGAGAGGATGGTAGGTGGGTACTGATTGACTTCTGATGGGAAGAAGGGAGAAAAGGTTGGTTTTCCAGAAGAGGAAATAGATTAAAGTTTTCAAGGTGCTATACTGATGCTGAAAGGTGGAAGGCACTTTGTGCAAATAAGTCGTTTCAGCAGTAGAGAATGCATGACTTTTACTGATCTAGAGTTATCACCCACCAACATGCTACAAATGAGGGATGTCTGTCTGTGTTTTTATGAGCTGCCTGGTACTCCTCCTTCCTAGTCTTGGCTGGAAGTTTTTTGTGATTTGGCTGTATTTGTGCAAAACCAGGTTGTCAGTTATTACTGTCAACTTACTAAGTCTCTGTAGAGAACAAAGTCATATTTTAGCTTTGGGTAAGAAGTGGCCATAGGCCTCTAAGGCCAATTTTTAGCTATCATCTAACATCCATCATGCATCAAGGGCATTGGGATACAGTGAGATGCTTTCTAGTGGACTCAGCAGTGTGGGAGAGCAGCAAACTGCCTTGCTCAACATATTTATGCTTGGTGATGTATAACAGGTGATAAAGTCATTTTGGATGGAGCTTTTCTCTGGGACAGAGTACACATAGCAGATAACGTGGAGATCTGCCATTCTGTTATCTGCGATGAAGCTGAAGTGAAGGAGAAAGTAAAGCTAAAGCCCCACTGTGTCCTGTCTTCTCAGGTGAGCTGTAGTGATGTCTGTTCTGCTTTCTGCTGTTCTTGGCTAGCTACTAGACTTACCAGAAGACAGGGCTGCTCCAAGCCTTTTGCATATGTGGGGTACATCACAGAATCATTAAGGTTGGAAAAGACCTTTAAGATCAAGTCCAACCACCAACCCAGCACCACTGTGCCCACTAAACCATGTCCTGAAGTGCCACGTCTACATGTTTTTTGAACACTTCAGTGATGGTGACTCCACCACCTCCCTGGGCAGCCTGTTCCAATGCTTGACCACTCTCTCAGTAAAGAAGTTTTTCCTAATATCCAATCTAAACCTCCCCTGGTGCAACTTGAGGCCATTTTCTCTCATCCTATTGCTAGTTACTTGGGAGAAGACACCAACACCCACCTCACCATAATCCCCTTTCAGATAGTTGTAGAGTGTGTTAAGGTCTCCTCTGACTCTGGAGTCTCTTCTCCAGACTGAGCAACCCCAGTTCCCTCAGCTGCTCCTCATAAGACTTGTGCTCTAGACCCCTCACCAGCCTCGTTGCCCTTCTCTGGACACACTCCAGCAACTCAATGTCTTTCTTGTAGTGAGGGGCAATGCTACTGGAAGATATGCTACTGCTCCCACCTTTTTCTGCCTTCGGTTTGGCTAGGGTGCTATGGTATGTGATCTAGCAGTGCTGATGTCTTCAGTTAATACTTGTTAGTGTACACCTTGTCTGGAGGAGCTGTTGTCCCTGCTGGTGGAGGTACAAGGGGGCAATCAGGGTATTTCTTCATTAAGACATGTTGCACATATTTACAGGTAGTAGTAGGTCCTGGTATCACTCTTTCTGAGGGCACAGTGATCTCTCTGCACCCACCAGATGAGGAGGAAGAGGACGATGACCAGTTCAGTGATGATTCTGGCGTGAACAAGGAGGAAAGCAAAGTGAAACTGAAAGGTATGAGAGTCTCTGGCTCCAGGTACTCAGGCTATGCAGAGGGCTTTGCTGTCCATGATCTTTTGGGGTCTTTCCCTCCCCCATTCTAGACTCTGCAGTGCCAGGCTGCAGCTTAGTGCTGCATTCAGCTTGGAATGTGTTTTCAGTAGAGCAAGCAAGAATATTCAGCTCAAGTTGGACAGCGAGGTATACCTCAGTAACCCAGTATTAAAATCTTTAGAGACTCAGCTATTTTCCATTTTTCGTAGAGTAGGAGGCTTGTAGCGTACAATAACCTGAGGTTAGAAGCGATGTTCAGTTCAAGCCAGGTTGCAAGCCTTATACCTGGACTGTGTCCAAGGACTTTGTTCTTGTGAAATGCTGTTTCTACCAGTCTGGGTTTGTTGAGGGATCTAAACAGGGTCAGCTGAATGTTGCTGCTGTAGGGAGGAGTAAATCAGTCACTTGTCAAGGCAAGTGAGAAGATAAAAGCTGAAATCCATTTGCATTTGCACCCAGCTCCCTCTTGGTGAAGGATATTTAGGGTCAGCAATATACAGGTTATACCAGTCTGTTTCAGATTTGCCTCTAAGTGGATCCAGTACACCTACCTCCTAATTACTGTTTCTTTTTCAGGTTACAATAAAAAGGATGTAGGCTCAGAGGGCAGAGGCTATCTCTGGAAAGCAGATGACAAGAATGAAGAGGATGAAGAAGAGCAGAGACAAAGCTTATGGGGTGAGGAAAAATTTAGTGTAGTCACCTGGGGATAGACAGACAGACCTGTGTCAGGGAAACTGGCTTAGTGGGATGCTGATAATTGTGTCTGGAGCAAGACCTGGGCTTTGTGAAGCAGACTGGCTCCAAATAACATATGTGTGTGGAGGCAAGGTGAGAGGTGAAGGCGGGTGGTGGACCAGATTCTGTCTTCCTGTGCTCTGTGGAAAACGTTTATTGTATCTTTGACTAACGCTAACACATACAGCTGAGTGCTGTGAATGGCACACTATGGGATACCAGGCTTTCCCTTAGAGGGAATATGCTTTGGCCGTTCTGGGTACTGCTGACTTTTTTCCTACTAGTGACAGTGTCTGCTGACATTGCTCCATCATGAGTCAGCATTTGCTTCTGTCCCTGTCCTTTGTTGTCTGCCTGCAGACTCTTAAAAAGCTCCATTATCCTACTGCCAGCTGTAGCATTCCCTCTGCAGCAAATCTAATCATCTGGACTTGTATGTAGAAGCTTCCTTGCAATGACAGATAGTTGCTGACTTGGTTGGGAAGTCCCTGGGACACCTGGTTCCTCATGCATAGACAGCTGCAGCTTTTGAATGCTGTGTCTTCTCTTCTTCATCAGGCCCAGCTATGCATTCAGAGGAAGAGAGTGAGTCAGACAGCGACCTGAGCATGGGCTCTGAGGAGCCAGACAGTCGGGCAGCGTCCCCTCAGCTAGATGACATCAAAGGTGAGAGATGGGTGTTAAGAACTATGGTAAGTCTGCAGATAATGCAGCGAGTGTGAGATTGTGCTGCTTTCTCTAGGTATATTGGAAAATTTGTGGATGTCTATGTTTCCTGACCTCATTGGCATTTTCTAGAGTTCTTTAATATTCCCTGCATTGCTGTTGTGTTAACCCAAGGCAGCCAAGGGTGAGAAGCTAGACAAAGATCCTCCATCCTTCTCACTCCTGACAACTGGACCTTCATGAAAGTGACCTCCCTGAGCTGTCTGTTTAAAAGGCAGTGTTGTTGACTAAACTCAGATTGTGTGAAGGTCCAGCAGAGTTTCCCTGTAACTTGTACAGCTTGCTGCTGTAATCGTGCTGGAGAATTAAATGTCCCTTAGAGAATTAAATGTTCAGCAAAAGAGCTGCCTCTTTTGGCAGATACGTTTTGGTTTTCTATTTTGTTGTGTTAAGCTTACCTGGATTTGAAAGGGGTTCAAGCCAAATGAGGGGGCAGGGGGGAAAATAGCATTTTTCATGTTAAAATATCTCCCCAAAGGAAATTAAATGAATAAATTTTAGGTTTGAATTCACATCTTTAGTTAGAAGAAGATGAGGTTTGTCTGAATAGGAAAGGCTAGATGGTGAAAGTGTAATAGAAACTCTGCTCTAAAAGGTTGCACAGGTAAATAGCCTTATACTGGTTTGTGTGGATAGATCAATGATATCTAGTAGGTTGTCTCCTTTATTTGAATTATATTCCACTATTTGTAAGTATAGTTGATGTGGGTGTGTACCACATTACAGAGAACAAATAGGTATCTCTGTCGGAATGCTTCCTTTGTCAAGGGCATAGGTTCTTCAGTAATGAACAGTTTGAAGAATCTACGCTTTTCCCTCTCAGTGTCTAACTACCTGTCCTTTCTTTCATTAGTTTTCCAGAATGAGGTTCTGGGTACGTTACAGAGGGGCGAAGAAGAAAACATTTCTTGTGACAACCTGGTCCTGGAAATCAACTCCCTCAAGTGAGTGTTCCCTTAGGGATACTGTCCCTTATGCTGAACAGTTGGGTTTGACAGCAGATCTAGAAAGAAGAGGAGAAACCGTGTGAATACATGTGTTTGATTGTTAAATGTTAATTTTATCAGTATCAAGTATGAGAAATGCAGATTAGAGATCATGACTAAATGATGACAGGAGTTGATGGAGAGCACCAGCTGCATCTATAGCACCCTTAGTGGTTAGGCTTTTCCTGCCCCAATTCTGTAAGAAGAGATTGAATTGCTATTAAGTAAGTGTGGACTGAAGAGAACAAGCCAGTTCTTGGCACAGACTGCCTGTAAGTTGATGTAGGGGCTGCTTCGCTGTGCATTGCAACATTCAACCAGCTGCCTGCAGCTGGGGCTGTGCTGTAGTGTGGCTTGTCCTCTGTTTTTACGGCAGCAATTTTAGAATGCATAATCAGAGTGCCTTTTACCTAGTATTTCTCAAATACAAACCTGTTTTCCTTCTTTTGCTCAACAGTATTCCTACAGCACTCTAGTAAATGTGAGGGTGCTGTCCCTGCAGCAGCTTGTTCCACTGTGATAGCAGATTTTCAGGGCTGTGGCCTTATGCAGGGCCTGATGCAATGCAAGGTGGTTTTATTGACTGAATATTTGGACGACCAACCAAACAAATAAAAAACCAAGTCTGGAAGATGAAAATCAAATTTTCTGCTCTATATCTGTGAAGAGCCACAGTCTGCAGAGATTAGATAGTGTGAAATATTGGGGGTTTTGACCTTTTTCCTCACAGGTATGCCTATAACATTGGCCTGAAGGAGATGATGCAGGTGCTCAGTAAAGTGATCCTGGAATTCCCACTGCAGCAGCTGGATGCAAACCTGGACTCCCAGAACTATTTCTCAGCATTACTTCCTGTGAGTCCTGCTCCATTTGACTCTTCTTTGGGCTTGTCTCCTAGTGTGTAGGAGTCTGTCTGGATGCCCTAGGTAGTTCCTGGCTGAGAAGTTTTTTGGTTAAGCCCGAAGCCACTTGAACTCCTTGAGTTCATGAGCCTCTTTGTCTTCTATAGAAGTGAACTGAAGCTATTGTACCTGCTTGACAGAACTCAGCTGAGACTGTAGGTGTGGGGTGTTTCTGTTTCCTGTGTGTGATAGTAGAAGTGCATCACTTGTAGGATAGAACAGAGATGGACTGTTAGAGATGTCTTTACATGCTTTCATTCCAGGAACCCGGTTCCAATCCATCATAAGCCCTGTGCCTGGGGCAGCAGGGAGCGCTCCTCTCCCTATGGGATTCTTTCCAAAATCTTACTTGTCTGCATACCATAATTGGCGCCAATTTTTTTCCAGCCAAACACAAAGGCACAATATTGTTGTCTTAAAGACACAACAGAACTCTGTATCTTCACTTAAAAGAGATGGATTGTACAACTGGGTGAGAGTGATTTCTATTTCCTGACTTAAGGGAGACAAAATAGGGTAGGATCTGCTTTAAAAAGTAGGCAGTCTTATCTAAATGATTTTATTGATCTAAGCTAAAGCTGTTGTAGTATTTTTGTCTCTTTGCTATAGCCGTTTATGTATTTGAGTTTGCAAACTCTACAGGTTACGAAGGTGCTTTTTTCAGAATGAATGGGTCTGATGTGTTTGGGAAGAACTAGTTTAAATTTTTTAGGAGATGGAGCTAAAGAGGAACACTAGACATCCTCATTCAGTCTGGAGAAGAGGAGACTGAGGGGAGACTGTATCGCTCTCTACAACTACCTGAAAGGGGGTTGTGATGAGGTGGGTGTTGGTCTCTTCTCCCAAGTAACTAGTGATAGGACGAGAGGAAATCACAGAATCACAGAATCACTAGGTTGGAAAGGACCTTCAAGATCATCAAGTCCAACCGTTAATCCAGCGCCACCATGTCCCCTAAACCATGTCTTGAAGTGCCACATCCACACGTTTTTTGAACACTTCCAGAGATGGCGACTCCACCACCTCCCTGAGCAGCCTGTTCCAATGCCTGACCACCCTCTCTGTGAAGAAATTTTTCCTAATATCCAATCTAAACCTCCCCTGGCACAACTTGAAACCATTTCCTCTTGTCCTATCGCTAGTTACTTGGGAGAAGAGGCCAACACCCTCGTCACCACAACGCCCTTTCAGGTAGTTGTAGAGAGCGATGAGGTCTCCCCTCAGCCTCCTCTTCTCCAGACTGAACAACCCCAGTTCCCTCAGCCGCTCCTCATCAGACTTGTGCTCCAGACCCCTCACCAGCTTCGTTGCCCTTCTCTGGACATGCAAGTTGCCTCAAGTTGCACCAGGGGAGGTTTAGATTGGACATTAGGAAAAATTTCTTCACCGAGAGAGTGGTCAAGCATTGGAATAGGCTGCCCAGGGAGGTGATAGAGTCACCATCACTGGAAGCGTTCAAAAAACGTGTGGACATGGTGCTTCAGGACATGGTTTAGTGGTGTTGGGTTGATGGTTGGACTTGATGATCTTGAAGGTCTTTTCCAACCTTAATGATTCTGTGATTCTGTGATAATCTTTCTCTGAGGAAGTATGTGCTTTCAGTTGATGGGGAAGGGTGGAAAACTAATTCTTTCTTATGTAGGTGTAAGCATGGCACTTAATTCATCTCCTGGATGTGTAGAGGTGCCTTCTGTTAGGAAACACCCATGTGAGCTGATCTGTTTATCAGATGGCTTAGTGAGATTTTGCTGTTCATTCTGTCTAAATTCTGCTTTCTTTTGTTTGTTTTTCCAAACTCTTTTCTTGAGTACTATGTCCTGTACTAGAAAAAGAGAATTGAAGGGGGAGGACTGAAGAGAATGGTAGAGCAGGTGTTAAGTGGAAAGCAGTACATCTAGACAACAGGTTGTGTGGAGCTGGTAGCTGTGTAGGATGTTGGTGGGGTTTTTTTCCACCTAGGATATGGCATCTCTTTCTGTCTCCCAGATTGGGCTTCTAATCTAGCATCAGTAGGACAGAAGAACTTCACTGCAGCACCCAGTCAGAAGAGGTTCTAGTCTGGGATAAAGTATACTATATAAATGTGTAAGGTTTTGTGTAATTGCCCAAAACCCCTTAGAAGTTAAAGACAATGGAAGTACATGAAGGGCTTACCTCTGGGTAACTTTGTTTATCTATATTTCATCATAGGAAAGCTGATGCTCATGTTTAACAGCAGAGACAGCAAATCAACTCCCCTTTAGTGAGAAGCTATAATAATTTAAATGTAATATTCAGGGTGACCATGCCCCATGTCATGGACAAGTGGAATTTCTCTAGGCAGGGAATTGTATGGCGTGTGCATTCATGAAGCACAAATTATCCTTAAATTTAGCAGAGAGGGCCAAGTGTCAAACCAATTGACCATCATAGCAGCCAGTTTCTCCAGATGCTCCTTTGTGTAGAACAACCAGGAAGTTTCTTAGAGAATTCTTATCTAGGGCAGTTTTGCGTCTTGCTGTCTTTACTGTGTGCAGAATTGTTGTGCTGGCTTTCTGTACTGAAATCAGCAGGAAGGCAGTATCCTGATGAGATATACTGTTAATGTTCAATTGCACACATGATTTTAGTCATCGTTACAATAACCCAGTATGTTTGAGTTGCGATGTGCCTTTAATGGAGGTAGTGAATCAGTCCTCAAAGGCTTATCAAACAGGCATCAATGGTCTTCCTGGGCAGCAGCTTTGTGTATTTACCAACAGTGCTCTGAAGAGAAGAGACCAGGGCAGACTTAGGGCAGAACATGCATGTTTGTACAGCATCTGAAACAGTGGCTTTTCTGCAACTTGTGGTTCCCTAGTTAGTAAAAAGTGCACTCCATTAATTTACTAATACATACTGAGAATACCCTGAGAATCCCAAGCACTAGCTTGGTATAGGTTAGTACATAATGAAAGCATGTAGCTGAAGTGCGTAGCTGTGCAGCTAAAACTGCCTCAGTCAGTAGCGGTATTAGGGGCTGGTAATACCTAATAAGGTATTACCAGGTTTACATGTGGCAAAGTGTTATTTTGTATGAGATGGGCATACTTGCATTCTGAGAGTGGTGAATATCAGAAGCCCACTGAACGTTACAAAGCTGTTTTACATTTATCACTCTCTTTGTAGCTCAACTCTCACTAAGAGATGCTGAAGGAAGATGGGTTGCTTGTTGTAAGCGTGATGGTAGAGCAGTCCCAGACAGCTCAGGAGGGGAAATTGTGGAAATGCCATAGTTATGATATATGGTTTGATTTGAAACCACAGTATGTGCTCTGAAGTGCTGGTCCCTGAGCATGAAGTTCTTAAGTGTTGTAGCAATTTTAGGAAACAAGCGTCCGGTAAAGGATATGCCCATGGGTATATTTCAGATGCAACACAGAGGCTTGAGAAATAGAATTATCCAGTTCGATGTATGTCAGGCATCTTGTCTCTTGTACAAGTTGTAAAGCAGAGATGGACAGAAAACCAGGCCTTTCCTAGAACTGTAGACATAATTTGAGCAAACATGGCCAAAGCTGCTGATAAACTGAAGGCTGTGCTTCTGTTGTCACTGAAGCAGCATCAAACAAGATTATGTAGGTGAGGATGTCTAACGGGAGCCAGGGGAGGTAATATAACTGTTCAGTTTGCTGAGCTGGCCAGCGTCTGCACTGCTGCCCAGCAGCTGGCATGTGTGGTGCACCTCTTCAGATTTGTTGGGGAGCCTTACTCTTGTAATGTCGTGCAAGTGAACACAACATGGGATCGCTTATTCAGGGACCAAATGGATCTCTGCTTTCACTGAATCACTGACCAGATCGGATGAAAAATGAATTGACGTGTCAGAGGAATTTGATTGCTTTCTCCAGACTGGATTGTTTTGAGGAGTTACCCAGGTAGAGTCAAAGCCTGTAAAGTTGATATTGTCCATAGGACTCTGTCAGGTATCTTTTCACATTTTTCAGTCTTTTATTCAATCTAAAATAATTGCAAGCTTCTAATTCCCCAGTTCAGATTTCCATGAAACTCCCAAAACAGCCTCTCTGGTTATATAGACTAATAGGCATGTTTTTGCTAGGGGCTCTGTGATGCTGACCCCTACTTTCCCCAGCAGCACCAGTTACAGTACAGTGCATGTTCTCGACCTGAAATGGTATAGTTTTTCTTTTTTACCTTTCACAGCAATAGGCATACTGGATTGAGTCCTGGGCTTGCGAGTGTTTATAGCTCTGCTTTCTTTATAAATAACTTGCTTTCAGAAACTCAGTAGCTTCTGGTTAGAATTGTGCCTGCTTATGATTTAAAAGTGTTAACAGAAAGGTTTTACAACATATTTCTTAGCCTGGAAGGAACTTGCCTAGTAGTTTTATTTACTACATTTGAGGTGAAGAATTCCAAAGGATAAAAAAAATGCAGGAGATGGTTGTAGAGGAGGGAAGAGTGTTTAGGATTAAGCATTTTGCTAAAATACTTTCTGGAAATATGTCATGCAACCATCAGTTTTTTGTTGTGATACCATGATAACTAGGATCATTCTGTGCTGTTACTGTTGTTCCTTGAGCCAGTCGATGTACTACTACTATACAAATCAGTTTGTTTGTACTAATCCTCTTCTTTGTACTAATCCTCCTCCTTGTTTCTGCTTGAGGCATGCAAATTCCAGCATGGTTGCATAGCAAACGCGTCTGAAGAGGTGATGGAGTGTAGTACTATGGAGTAGTTGAGCACTATTCCGTAGTACAGGCTAGCTTTGGTAGTCCACGCTAGCCTGGGTTCTAGCTCTGCTGTGTGACCTTGGAGCTCTCCCTCTGGCAGGGATACTGCCCATTAGCAATTGTCCTGGACAGAGTAGTGCTGATTAACCCTGAATGTACGTGACTCAGAGCTTCTTCATCACACCCCAAACCCCTGTGAATTACCTGTTTCCCTTCAAAACAGACCAGATGTGTTCTGTAAGGAGACACTGTTGAAGGCACAGTAAAACAGTGTATCTGTACAGGCATGCCAGGGATGTAGTTGCAGGAATGCCTGCTGTTGAATTAATCCATTTAAAAAGATGTGGGATTCTTTATTTCATTTCCTACAATGTTTTTGTAGGATGGTCTGGCTATGGTGTGACCAATGAGGAATTTTTGTATGTTATCCTAGTTCTGATACCTTGTAAAATTGTTATGGACAGGGATCTAAGTATCTTTATTACCTCCTATCCCAGATTCAGGTCAGTCTGTGCTCCTTTGCAGAGCTTTCCCTGTTGGTTGCTTTCCAGTTATGTACAACAAGTGAAAGAGCTGTGGGAGACTTAGGCAGAAATACTGTTTGAAGAGGCAGCACCAAAACCATTAAACTAAAGACTTCATAAAAAATAAGCCTTGGAGGAGAGAACTGAGATCAGCTAATAGTGCAACAACTCCTTGCCCTTTATCCTTCCCACCCATTCCCTGCAGCAGACTGCAGGATCAAAACAAGCCTGTAGGCACACAGCAAATGTATGACTTGCACTTAGGGGCTGCTCCACTACTTTCCTGGTTTAGGGGTGGCCACTTTGCACTGTCCATTTCTACTCAGCTGGTAATTATCCTGGCACTTTTTTCTTATTTGTTTTTCTGCTTTGAAGGAAAGTTCCACTGAAATGTCAGCTGCTCTCTGGGTGGGAAGGTTTGAGTGGCATGTTTGTACCTCTCCTTATCGGTCTACTGGGAAGTGATGTTCTTTGCATACCAGACTCCATTAAACACATTTATTGTGTTAATCTAAGTATTCCATTCAGAGAGGCAAAACCAAGAAAGCTGATGGGTATCGCCAATGCTGCTTAGTAAAATCAGGTCCTATGTGCACATGTGAGACTTAATAGCATCTGTTTCATGGACAGAATGGGGCAAGTATATGAAGTGATTAGCTGAATGGTTTCTTAAAATGTTTCCCTGGGTCAGTTTCTTAGTGCAACACAGCTGAGAAACAGGACTGAGTGCACATATCCATCTCATGGCTCAGGAACTCTTCTGTGTTTTCTCCCCTGCAGCTGTTGAAGAACTGGACCCCGTTGTTTAAGAACTACATAAAACGGGCGTCAGATCACTTGAATGCCTTATTTGCCATTGAGGAATTCTTCCTGGAACATGACAGTCTCTGCACATCGATAGCTAAAGTGAGTATCTGCTCACAACTCTGAGGACCTGTTTTTGCTAGATTCATGGTGAAATGCATCCTGTTTGCATCATCGGCTTGTCTGCTTTCGAGGAGAGAATTTTGGGGTCTCAGTGGAGAGGGTGTATAGAAAATCCCTTTATAACAATTGCTTTAAAAAAAAAGTGCTGTGTTTGCCTGTGCCTCTGAGGGAGCGCAGCTGAGAGTGAGTATTAATTACCAGCATGCAGCCTGAAGGGAGGTATTGTTTTGCAGCTTCTAACCTAGATGCCCTTGTTGTGTGACGCTGGAAGAGGTGAGGCCAGAGGCTTGCTTTACGACACGCTTTACTTCATTTGTGTCTCCACAGTCCCTGGGATCTAACTGCCAAATGTTTTATCCTACTTGAGAGTGCAAAACAAGCAAAGCTGGGAATAAGGATGGGATTTCTTATTCAGGCTGAGCTAGTTATGAACCTGGGAATAAAGGGGAGCTGACATGTGGCTTATTACTTATCTCCCCACTTATGAGAGTTTTCAGTATATTCCTCCTCACCCTCCTTCTCCAATATTTTGTCCCTGTGTTCTTTCTGCCCTGTAACACTGACAGCATTTGACTTGGATCACAAGTCTTTCCTTTAGCAGTGTCTCAGGAAGCCCTTGTCTCTTTTGGAAGAGCTCTCCTAGAGCCTGCTTGGTTCTTGGTTCTAACTCTTGGTTCCTCAAAAAAGAGTAATCCTAACTTCTGCTACCAGTGCTTCTGACTAATGGCGAAGCACATAGGACTGGAGCCAAAAACCTTCAGTTTGGTGAGCCAAAGTGTCCTTGAATTACAGCAATTGTTTGGCATGTGTCCATTGTTCTAGGGGCCTGGGTTTCCCTGGAGGCTGGGAATTGAAGTGACACTTTATATTTGGAGCTGGCAGCCAGCTTTGTCAGTGCTCTGCCGCAAGCAGACTGACTGCAAAGTGCCTGCTCTGCCTGAGCACAAAGACACCCTGAGAAAGCATGATTGCCTCTGACACTCACTGTACTGGGCAGGAGTTTGAGCTGATGAATGACCAATTGCTTTGACACCTGCCATAAGGCACTTTTAAGAGAGAACTGGCAGGGCGAGGGAGCCTGGGGCAGAGCTGGGTAGATTGATGCTCTTCTCTGCACATGTCACTGTTGTGCGTATGTGGGCCTGCGTAAGAGTTGCTTGTTAGATCTGCTTTGGGTGTGGGTTTTGGAATGCTTTAAAAAGAGAACTTAAGTAACGTCTTGAACTGACATCCTCTGTGGCCCTTTGTTGCCCACAGCTCTCAATCATACCCTGCATCCACGGAGCTGAAGCTGATGGGGCTTGAACTTTGACTCATTATATGTCATAGCATCTAACTGCCCAGAGCATAAGGCTTGGTAGGAGAAGCACAGTTATTTTTAACAATAAAAGCAAAATGAAGCAGACTGAGTGCCTTCTGTTGAAGATGGAGCTGGGAGACAGAGATTATGTGCAAACTTTGTGCTTGGACATGAGCTAGCCCCAAAACAGTTTATGGAGAGCCCTGTTTCTCTTTTCTAATCAATGCAGGTGTTGATGACATTTTACCAGCTGGAAATTCTGGAAGAAGATGTAATTCTCAACTGGTTCTCTTTGCGGGACACGTCTGACAAGGGAAAGCAGCTTCGTAAAAACCAACGGGTAAGTTCCAAAGGTGTTTAAAGGCAGGGGGTGGGGGGAGAGAGAGAGTCAACAGCTGCTAAAAGAAACTTTGAGTGGTGTTCGGTGCCACTGTCGCCTTCTGTGGAGCAGCTGCCATTATATGGTAGGCCAGTAATGCACCAGTGCATTGAACACTAAGCAACACAAC
Source organism: Phaethon aethereus (assembly GCF_964289735.1). Taxonomy (NCBI): domain Eukaryota; kingdom Metazoa; phylum Chordata; class Aves; order Phaethontiformes; family Phaethontidae; genus Phaethon; species Phaethon aethereus. Next base: position 18,442,557 of record NC_138585.1, read on the forward strand.
TTTGTCCTCCAGAACTGACATTTATAAGCATTCTGTCATAATCGTCCTGTTCGGATGAGGAATGAAGGTAGTAGGAGAGGGAGATTGTTTTTAGTGGGCGCTCTGTAGCACGAGGCCAGCACTTTCTGAAGTAGCAGCACGGCTTCTCTAAGCCAACACCCATTTGAAGTGGGCTTTAGGCCAATGCCCTGTGTGCTGGCCCCATACAATTCCTTTGAAGCTTTCATTCCTGGCTCACCAGTCCCTTCGCATATATTTCTAAGCGTTTGCTGTACTGAGTGGTTTCATTTGGCTTGTGTTGCAAGGAGCATATAAACTTTCACCCCCCTCCATCAGGCAGAACTTTGTGCTGCAGTTTGGCTGAGCCCTGTTCCAGTCCTCCTCCCTGGATCTGGAAGAGGAGCAGGGGAAAAAAACCATCTCTGAAGAACTCCAGCTTTGTTTAAAACCTTTGCAAAGCCAGCTATTAGTATAGGTCAGCAGTGCTTTCAGCTGCTTATTTGAGCCCAGTTAAAAGGAGCTGCCACCTTCATAGCAGTTTCTCAGAGAGTAGATTTTACCCAGCAGATTTTTCCTAACATGTCTTAGCTGAGGTGCAGTTGTCATCTCTTCTCCCTCAAGCTCTGGAAAACTCTCAAACTTTTGTCTTTTTGTTGAGTGTTGTGGGGATTGTCTGACTGGAGGAATCTCCCTCAGGAATCTAATCAGTCTGGGTTTGTCCATGGCATCCCAGTTGTTTTTCATCTAAACTTTTGTCTGTTTCTCCCTCTATCTGCCTCTGTTTCCATGTCTCCTAGAAACACTCTTTCTCCTTCTTGTGCACGATAGTGGTGCTCGCTGTGACACAGTGTAGTTGTTGGGTGTTCCCAGCATCTGTTTGGTGTCACCTGTTACCAAATTACATTTTATTCTCTCTGCAGCTCCAGAAGTTTATCCAGTGGCTGGAGGAGGCAGAAGAAGAGTCATCTGATGGCGACCAAGACTAACATGGTGGCTCAGCGTGAGAAGAGGCATTCTCACTGCCTTTCTGGGCTGAGTGGGCAAGGCAAGATCAATGCCAGTGCATGGTGTGTAGATCTGGGGCCTAACATCAAAGTGACTGACAATCCCATCATTAATTAAGTTGTGCGTTCCCAACTTTGCCACTTCCTTCCCTCCCTCACTTGCCCAGTGGCACCTTATGTTGGATGGTTGCAGCCCAGTGTAAAAACCGTAAGGGAAAAGCAGGAGGTCGTGATACCTAGAATCCCTCTGGAGCCTGGATATGATATACTATAAGCTATCTTTTGGGAGGTCCTTGCTACTGATACAAAGGGAGCAAATAGATGCAAATGCATACAACGCCCTTATAAATCAGGGTTGTCGAAGAATGGTCATACAGCTAAGTTATTTGGAGTCATTGCTGCTTCTGGAGCTAAGAGAACTCCTGCTGAAGAGACACTGGCAAGGTTGGTGAGTAGGAGCGTGTGGATTAGGATCTGGAGTGAAGGACTGGGACTCAGGAGTTCCTGTGCCTGGAGAAGACACAGTTGTCTGAGGATGCCCAAGGCATTTTGCAGCCTAGAAGGCACTTCTGTGATCTTTACAAAAGGGAAATTTCTTGCCATCTGCCATCCCAGGATGTAACACAAGATCGCACAGTAGAGTTGCTAAAACCATGTGTTTCCCTCTTCTGTAGATCAGGGGATAATACTTGCTCAGTTCCCCCTGCGGGGGTTGGCTAATAGTGAATCTGCACTGGCCAGTGAAATGCTGCATGGATCACCACATCTTAGATGTGATCTGTCTTCTGTGTGCCCCCAGCTTAGTAGACATGTTTTAGAAAAGTGTCTGTGTTTTTGTTTTTTGGGTTTGTTTTTTTTTTTCTTTTTTACAAAAAAGGAAGCAGAGGTGCCTGACTCTTCCTGCTGCCCCAGCTACACTTATGTTTTGCTCTGGGGGCACTGACCAGACCAGCTGCTTTAAGGAGGATGCAGGGTCCTAAGTTCTGCTCTAGTGTGAAAAGGAGTGAATGGTATTTTCTTAAACAGCAGGTGCTTTGTGTTTCCACATGATTACAGTTATACAAACTTGCTTACTTCATGTCCTTTTATTTATTTTAAAACTTCCCTTCCCTCAGACAGCAGGGAAAGTGCTGCAAAGCCACTGTAAAGTTCAGGAGCCACAGAGCAACTTGGCATGCAGCAGGGAACAAGTGTGTCTCTGGCACTTTGTTGCCAGCACACGATGTGTGGCAGCAATAAGGCCTTTAAGAACAGCTTTCTTAAGTGTCACTGTGCTGTGTTCTTTCCTGCTCTCAAAGAACAGAGCAAAAAAGGCATAGTGAGAGTCAGCTTGTGTTCATAGGTGGATTATTTGTTGGATGTGCTGACCTTGCCTCTGCCCCTTCAGGAGGAGCATGGAATAAATCCTATGCGGGGGGAAATGCACTGGAGCTGCCCACTCAGGATATTTACTTGGCTGATATGTGGTGCCACAATTGTCAGTGAGGGGACAGTGTTGGATGCTGGAGACCAGGGATACTGCCTCTTAAAAACTCATGTTCAGGCAGGGCGATCTTGTGCACTCACACTATCAGTTGCCAGGATTGTGCATAAATGTGGTCGTTTTCTGACATTGCAAACTCTTGTAAATGTTGGGGAAATAGTTGGTATCTGAATTTTCTGTATCTGCCAATATTTAATTCAGGGAGCAAATAAAAACTATCCTGGTGTTATTGGCTTGTTTGCTTTGTTTGACTTTAAATTGTATGTCTCCAGTTGTGGCACATGCCTGAGCAGGGCTTAACAGGTAAGCTAAATAACTCATTGCTACTTTTTCCTCAAGAGATTTTAAGTGCATAATGGGCAGGTAGGAAATCAGCACACCACTGAATTGGTATAAATGTTCAGTGATAACTCATGACCTCACTGTTTACAAGTAGAGAACAGTTTATTAAAACTTCTGAACTTAGAATCCCAAAATGGGTGAGGTTTGGTTTTGTACAGGATTATGTTGCAAAGGTGAACCTTAAATCCTATGAAACCTGTTACGCTTTGCCACGATGAGAATTAGTGGAAATACTGGCTGTTAGGTATGGTATCATGCCCTCTTGATGTTGGAGAGTAAGAAGTGGCAGAGAGAGGGAAGGGCAGCTACAGAACTCGGTAAAAGCATTTATAAAGCAGCTGCAAGACTTGGTAATTTTAAATGAACATTTGAAGTATTTATTTTCCTTTTACAATGTAAAGATGGCTTAAAAAAATAGGATTAATGTGTAGTTCTGTAAATGGCTCAGTTTTGCCAGAGGCTCTTGATTCTTTGTGCCAAGTAACAGTTCCACTTTTGTTTTTTCCACATTCCTTACTCCTTTGCTCCATGGTAGCCAACTTCATGGTGTGAGCTGCTTTCTTACCCAGGGGTTAAGATCCAAGAGGAGAATGTTGCTCTGTGGCCAAATACCTGTATCCTTCAGGCCTGGGGGGGGGGCGGGATTACAGGTGCTGAGCATAGAGTAGCAAAAAGGAGACAAAGCAGGATGCTTGATATTCTCCGAGGTGGAGTTCTGGCATGGTGCAGCATCCTTATAGGCAGGTATGTGTATACTTTTTAAAGGAGCATTAATTGCATTGCATAAGTACAGGGTGGGCTTGATGCTTTCTACTGCTTTCAGTCAAGATTTATATTGGATTAGAAGAAGTATAAATGCCTTTAAGAGCAACCTTGACTGCGCAGTTGTTGCTATCCATCTTTCTGAGCAATGTAAGCAGTATTTTCATTTTTTTCTCAGGCCATAGTAGTCAAGTTGTCTGACTTCCCATCTAACATGGATGGATGGATGAATTCACCTGGTGTTCCCTGTATCAAACCCCTAACTTCAGTTAACTATAGTGTGCATTTTACAAAAAGAGAATAGTTTTGTGTTGCTTAAAGGTTTAAGTGATGTAACTCAAGTACATCCACCTCTGCTTTGAGCTGTTCTGAGGTGCACTAAAAAGCCAGGAGCCTGTTTACTCTGTAAGCAGAAGCAATGCTGTCAATGCTGCAATTTTTAAATTTAGACATAAGCCCACAGGCTGTTCAGAAACTCTTCCTTGTGGACCTAGAGGGCTCAGCACAATCCCCTACTGTTAATTTCTTTGGCTCTGTGTTCTTAAGCCACATTGATTAGGAGTGAGTTATACTTCACAAGACCTCTGTGAGCAGTTAAATTAATCTATCAGTTGATTCTATTCAATCATTTGGCCTGTTTTAAAAGAAAAGGGAGCTGTAGCATGAGATTTTGTCCACTACCACCCCATGGCTGTGTGGCACCCCGAGCATGTGCTCTCTTGGCTGCTCGGCACTTGAAAACTGCCCTTTTGGTAACAAAGGTGTTGAATGCATACGATACAGGCTCCAGGGTGCAGCCACAACTGTGCTGGCAGGTGGGCAAGAGAGTGACCCTGCCACTGGTGGTGGAAGACTATAATTCTTTCACACGGGCCAAGCTTTTGGGGCAGGGAGGTGTTGCAAAAAGACTTTTAAGATTAGGTCTGTCAGGGTTAACAAAATAAGAAGCAGCTTAAACTAAATTTTTTTTCCATTCCTGACCTGGATTCTTCTTTCCAGGTACACTGGCTCTTACCATGGAGCTCCAAGCATGAGGAAGTGACAGTCTTCCAAGACCTGATGTGGAAACATCGGAGAGCTTCACGCCTCTTATGACTTCTGCTTACCTGACGTCTTCCCTTGATTTTTTTTTTTTCATTTAAAGTCAGATTCTTTACCCAGTCTAGCAGTGCTGCCCAGATAATTGCTAGCAATGCCTACAGGACTCTTTCATATATGAGGCGGCTATTTAGCTCCCGCCTGCCTGCCAGCCTGAGGAGCTTGGCTCTGCTCCCTGTAAGATCTCTCTGGCTCTTCTTCCTACGGCAAGTGAGCCTGGCGCTGAGGGCTGGTGATCTAGTCTCATGCCCCATGCAGGCCCCTGGTGTGGTTCTTCCTTTGCATTTGTTTCTTCTAATCCAGGACAAGGCGGTTCTTGCCCTTCCTGGTGGTGGGTGTTCCCCAACCTCTGTGCACCCCAGCTTTGCTCTCGGCCACAGCTCCAGGAAACTGCTGATGGAGACGGTTCCTCGGTGCCCCTTGGGTGCTGGCGAGGTGTCCAGAGGGGAAGCCAGCCAGCCCAAGACCGCTGCGGCACAGAGGCAAGTTCTAGGGGCTGGGGTCATAGTGCTGATGTCTGTGGGTAAGAGAGTGATAGGGTCAGGGGAGAGAGGAGGGCGAGAAAACAGAGAGCTAAGGGGCTTTTGGACCTGGTATGTGCACAGCTGGAGAGACCATGGTGTGTGGGAAGCAAGATGCTCATGAAGAGCAGAGGAGGGGGTCTGCTTGGTGAGGAAAGGAGGCTGGGGAGCTTCAAGGGACACTGCGGTGCTGAGTGCCTGAGTATTGGGGAGGGTTGTTGGATGGTGACAAGGGGTTTGGAGGGAAGCCACAGCTGAAGAGAACTGAGGTAGAAGGCTGTTGTTCTCCTCTTGTGCAGCAGAGTCTGTGTGTGTGAGGGCTATCAGAGATGGGAGTATGGGGTATTCAGAGGGGTCTGGGCATGGGGGGACAGGGTAGAGCAGGATATGCCTCGTTTTGTAAGCTGGACTCAAGGGCTGAGTAGTTGTATGAGGAGTGTGGGGAGGGCTCGGAGGCGTGTGAAAAAGAACCTGGGCTGCAGAGATGACAGGGGAGGCCTGGGGCGAGAGGCCTGCACACGAGAACAGCGGCAGCGGTGGGATGCCGGAGCACATGTGGCACAAGACTGACCGTGGGTGTAAGAGGGGAGGAAGGCTGGACCCTGCCCCTCACGGGGTGCCCGTTGAGCCCCGGCCCCGGTCCATCCCGCGGTAGGGGGTGTAGGCCGGCCCCAGGCTGCCTGCTCGGGCTCGGTCCGCGGCGCGGCCCCTGCGGGGCGCCGGTTCCGGTTCCGGCGGAGCCGGGGCGGCGGGCGGGCGGGGGAGGAGCCGCCGGAGCCCGAGCCTGCGCTCTGGAGCCGGGCGGCGCTGGGACCCGGAGAACAAGGGGCGCGGGGGGACCGGGCGCGCGGAGGCCGCAGCCGGGCCGGGGCGCGGGCGGGGCCGGGCCGGGGCCGAGGCGGCGGCCGGGGGTCGCGGGCCGCGCCGGGCCGGGCGCGGAGGAGGCGCGGCGGAGGCGGTGGAGGCCTGGCGGCCGGGCAGGGGCGCCATGGCGGCGGCCGAGACGAAGATCATTTACCACCTGGACGAGCAGGAGACGCCGTACCTGGTGAAGCTGCCGATCCCGGCCGAGCGCGTCACCCTCGGCGACTTCAAGGGCCTCCTCAACCGCCCCAACTACAAGTTCTACTTCAAGTCCATGGACGACGACTTCGGGTGAGCGCGGACCCGGGCCTGGCCCGCCGACCGCCCTAGTGTGTGTGTTTGGGGGGGGGTCCGCCGTGTCCACGCGCGGAGGGCGGGCTCCCGTGGGCCTGTGGGGGGCCCGCGTGGGGGGCGGGATGCGTGGCTCCGGCTGGGGGACACCCGGCCCCGCACACTGTCGGAGCACTGGGGTTGGCCTCCCGCCCCCCTCCCGCCCGAGGAGGGTTCCCCCGCTGCAGCGGGGCTGGGATCCCCGGGGTGCGGTGGTGCCCTTCGGGACGGGCGGCCCCTCTCGTGCCCACTCTGGGGAGGGGGACACGCACCCATCCTCAACCCCCATTGCTTTACCCTGGAGGGGCAGGGATGGTGCCCCCCTTGTGCTGTGCCTGGGGAGGGGACCCCAGGGGCACATGCGCCCGCAGTTTCCTCACCTGGGGCGGATGATGCCCACCTGTGCACCTTCTCTGGGGCTGGTGGTCCCTGTGTGCTGTCTCTGGGGACATCCTCCCAGCCAGGCAGCCGCTCTGGGGGAAGCTGCCCCCTGCTACCTCCTCTGTGGGGGAGCTGGTGGTATCCTCCGTGCACCTCCTCTAGGGCTGCACCCCCACGTCTGCCAGAGGCACCCTGGGGGAGAACACCTCCCCAGCTGAGGATTACCCCCTCCCTGTGCTCATGATGTTTGGGCAGCACCGTGCCTGAGGGGGTATCTCCCAGTGCAGCCCACCTGGGGGGTGTATAGGGGTGGCATCCCCCCACATATCCTATTTGGGACTGTCATTCCTCATCTAAAGGGCCTGGGCATCTCCCACTGTGCCTGCCTGGGGAGGATGTCCCTTGTTCCCCCCACCAAGAGGGTGCTGGGGCAGTGTCCATCAGCCGTTACCAGGGAGTGGATTTGCAGACGGTTTTGTTTTCCTACCATCCATTTTGGGGAGGGCCATCCATTTTGGCAGCTTTGTCTCCCGCATCTCATCTTTGGGAAAAATGGGTAAAGAGGACCATCATTCTCCTCCCCTGCCTCCATGGAGAAGGAGTGAGAGCTCTCCACATGCTGCCCATCTCTGAGCAAGGACTGTACCCATGTATATTTCCCATGCTCGATGTAATAAGTCCTGTGCTTGATCTCTGGGATTGGTCTGTATAGAAGAGGGGTGCTGCCCTGCTTCGCATGCCATCTCTTGCAGGTCAGTTCTCTTCCAACACAGGTATTTTCATCACTTCTTTTGTGATACCCCTTGGTTCCTTCCATCACATGTGGCTGTTTGGGTGTGAGGAGGTATATTCTGTCCCTTGTTTGGATGGCTGTTACTCCCTAATCTTCTGTGGACCCCCTGCTGTCTCCTATCTTTGTAAAGTTGGCCGGTACCACATGAAGCTAACTCTCTGTAAGATCCTTTGTCCCCACTCTGTTTTGTCCAGAGTCTTCCTACATCTGACTCTCCTTTAGCCTTTTTGAGGACCTCCATTCCATCCAGGGAACGTAGCTTCTCTTGGCTTCACAACATGTGACCCTTTACTATTTCTAGCACTTTAGTATTTGAAAGAGTTGCATGATACTTCTTCGTCTGGATTTTTTCCCCCCTCTGAAGACCTAGTGTTTACAGTAGAGAGGTCTTGTGTATGGAGGCTGGGACTGCAAAAGGCTTTCAGTTTTATAGTCTTCCTAGTGTCTTCTTATTGCGCCAAATACCTCCCTAGGCTGTGATCTTGGCTCGAACCCTACATTGAACAGGGCCGGGCCTGTTTGGGGCTTGGATGGAGATTGGTGTGGCTGCCTCGGCAGGGGGTGCTCTCCCCTCTGCAGCCAAATTATCCCTGTGCCCAGGTTCCCGTTAGCTTGGGAGGTGCCAGCTTTCAGATGAGGCTTGAAATTTGGAGTCACTCCTTTGACCACAGTCTGGGACGCTTTGCCTCCCTAAATTCCTCCTGACCCAATGGAGAGCTTGAGTGCTCAGAAGCTTCCCCGTTCTCTCCGAGCAAATAGAAGTCTCCAGCCCTCATTTTCCATAAATTTCCTCAGCAATATCAGTTGTCTGCAGATTGTTTCCTGTCCCTCAGCTGTTGAGTAGTGTTGGGTGCTACGAAACAGCTGCCTCTCCCCGTCTCAGAGGGGACCATGTTCATTGGTGGGAGAAACGAATTCTCCGTGCATGCTGTTTGTAAACAAATGCTTTGGGATCCTTTGAAATGTTGTTCTTGAAGTGAATTCAAACTTGTCTTGAATGAAACATTGCCATGTGGGTGGGAGAGTGTCTGCGTAACTATAAACAAAGTTTAGTAATAAATAGCAGCGTCTTGCGTTGAGAAGAGGGGTCTGGTGGCAGCAAAGTTCTGTGCTGTGCCTTTTCATCCTCCTCTGTTTCTTTAAGGCTCCACAAGAGGAGGCAGATGGTAGATTAATGAAACTCAATGATAAAGCAGCATAGGGAATTGTTGTGGATGTTAGCAGGGAGAGGGGAAAATCGCTCAGGAAGACACAGCGAGATTAGTTGCGTCAGATATGCATGGGATCAGATTTTTGTTGGGACCAATTCAGCTAATTCTTCTGGGAAGAGTGAACCTCTGTGAAAGGGAAGGCGCAGCTGAGAGGGGTCGGAAGCTGTGTGTGCGCAGCCTGTTCCTTGGCAAAATCCTGTGTGATGAGTTGCACAGTTGGAGCAGCACATGGCAAGGCCTTGTGTGGAACAGAGGGGAGAAAGCCTCTTGTCATGCCACCATGGATGCCACTATCAGGAAAGCTGTATTTGTTTTTTTCCAGAGAGCTGAAGAATGTGCTGGTGGTTGGCTGGAGCACAGGAGGGAACAGCCAGAGCAGTCCTGCTGCAACCTTGTCTCCGAGAAGCCCTGGAGCCCCAGGCACCACTCAAAATAGAATCATAGAATCATTTAGGTTGGAAAAGACCTTTAAGATCATAGAGTCCAACCAAAATATTTTGTGATCCTTGGTAATTGGTGTCCAGGAGAGAGCAAGCCAGTGAGAGACAGGGACGAAAGGGCAGGAGGCACCTCAGTTGCTTGACTGTAAATGCTTGGGCAATTAGTGAAAACCAGGAGGAGATTAATGATGGCTGTATTCGGAAGCTGTGTACTAAGGAAGGGCATTGCACTCTCACACGTGTATCCCCCTGAGTCCCTTCCCTCAAGATGCCCTCTGCCCCGCGTGGGGGATGGCCTGGCTTATGCTGACAGTCTTTGAGCTGCACTGGTTTTTGTCACTTGGGCAGTGTCCAGCAGTAGTACTCAGCATAAAGCCCCTTTGTGATGGAGACGAGCTATTCACAGTGGATGGCCTTATGGCGGCTGATCAATGAGGAGGAGACCTGCAGATCTGATGGCTCATGCTTTTCATCAGCGATTGGATCTTTTGCAGGATCCCTGTGGCATAAGTTCTCCCCTCATCTCTTGTTGGGAATGGAGGCATCTCACCTTCCAGGGTTAGCTGGAGCAAGATGTGCTCCAATGTTTACTTTCACCTCTGTTGCCCAGACTGAATCTGTTTCTCCCACTTCCTCCTCTTTCCAGGCCGTGGATCTGCACCCTGGCATTCCCTTCAGCTCACCCCATCCCCAAGGCAGTATTACAGCCACAGTCTTGGTGTGTGGGATTTTTCATTCTTTTGTTTATCTTGTTAATATTTGTTTGCTCTGAGAATCAGAGGGGTGATGGAGCAGCTTCAGTGTTTACATCTCCTTGGAAATGTGAACTGAGGCTCCCCTGGGGGACTGTGGAGCTGTCGGGCTATGCCAGGAGCTAATCCTAGTCAAAGCACTTAGCCCCAAATTAAGATGACCTTGGAATGGTGTCACTTTTAGGTGGGAAGGAGGAGAAATGAGACAATTTCATGCACCTGATCCTGGGGAGAGGAGCTGTGAGCGGCAGAAAGGCTGCAGGGTTTTGTTGCTTGGTCTACCAAGCATGTAGTGGCACAAATAGAGAATCCAGCCTGAGACCAGTGGTGCGGAGCAGTGATGAAGGGTGCAGATATTTGTGCCCTTGTTGGCTTTGTGTATTGCTAATCCCAGAACTGGAGATGTTTGGAGGAGCTAAGCAGACTGATGGTGGAAGTATGGCAGCGCGGAGATGTGGTACACTCTTCTTGGACCTGAGATACTTTGTATGGATGTGCCTCTGTGAAGTGTGGAACTACCCTTAGCCTGCTAACCTTGCCCTCATTAGAGAAGGAAGGTGTTGGTTTTTTTTTTCCTACAGCTTGAGTCTTTTTATTCAACATTTTACAGGTAAGATCTGTGTGCTGGTCAGCAAGAGAGAGCCTTAGATCAATGCAGTGCTATGACTGCTTGTGAGATCCATGTTCTCAATCAAGCCACCCACAGGTTTTTCATGGGGTTTTGAACAGAGTTTTTAATTTAGGTCTTTTTTGTTCCTAATCTGTAAGATGGAAATTCTAACAGTGTTTCTGTGCCTTGTCTTGTCCACTTGACATTGTGAGATTCTTGCGCAAACATTCATATGGATCTTCGCATGACAGAGCTCTCAGTTCCATACAGGTGCTGCAAGAACAGTACTGTAAATTCTCCTGGGGACCTGTGCAGTGGGAAAGGGAACAACCATGCTGATGGTCTGTGGTAGTTAGTAGTTTGAGACGTGGGCTTCAGTGATGCGTAAAGCATTGCCTCCTGCCCAAGTCCATCGTGAGAAATGTACCTGTCCCTGGGCAGCATGGATCTTCTCACCAGCCAGGTTGTGTGCATGTTTTCCCCAGCTGAACTACAGATTTGACTTTTCATCAGGCCAGGTGACTGGTACAACTCTGAGGATATTCTTATATGAATTGAAATGTGGTTTCTTTTGACTAATTTTTGCTAGTAATTGATGCTGCTCATTTTCAATCGAAAGGTGTTCCCACAGAGACATGCTAAAGTTTAATTTAAACTTTTCAAAACGGTTTCAGTTAAATGAGTGCAATTTGTGCATCCAGGTAAGTCCTTAGCACCTGGACTGAAGTTCTGTCTTGTCTTTCCATAAATTCTGGAATGCCTGAAAGTTTGAATGTCTTCTGCGTGTGGAGAAAACACTTGAGTGATCATTCTGCTCATCTCCACTTCACCTGGCCACCTCTCCTTTGCCAGGCTGGAGAGCAGAAAGGCCCGCTTCTACAAGGGGACCATCCCTCCCTCCTGATCTCACCTGTATGTTCTGCATTGCTAGGAAGACACTGGTGACTCAAGGTACAGTGGTGGGATGGTGCCGCTCCTCCCACCACTGCTGGTTTCTCTCTCTTGCAGGTCTTGATTCCAATTTTAACTTCAGAGCTGTGGTGAGTGATTCCTAGGTCTCAACTGTCAAGCAGAAATTGGTATCCAACTATTCACTAGCCCAGTATCTAATCCAGACCTGCTTAATTATCACCTGCTCTCCAAAGCTGGGTACAAGGCAGTGATTAGGGCAACACTCTGGAGACAGAACAAAGCAGGCGTTGCTGGAATTCCCAATGTAGGGGTCAGATGCCGTTGGTATTTGGCGACCTCATCTCCTGCACATGTGCATGGGGAAATGCGTTGATGCTCACTGAAAGGCTGAGTGATTTATTTTTATTGCAGGGTCTTTTTGAAATTGATGCCAGCAGTGACTGTCCTTCTAGCTGGAAGTGTTTGGAGCCAGGGAAGGGATCCTAAACTTAATAAGCAGTGTCAGTTCCTAAGCAGTGGTGAGCCGCTGGCATGGTGCCCCTGCCTTTCCTGCCAGCTCTTTGTAGTGTGAGTTGGGGGAGTTGTTTTGTTTTGATTTTTTTTGAACTTTATTTTTTAAATTTTTAACTGGAAACTCTGCTGTCTGCAGAAGACCTTTGCCTGTCTCATGCCCCTGGTGGAGAGTGCTTCCATGTCAGCATGGATTTCACTCAGGGAGAGGTTGTCAAGAGGTCTGTGAGCAAAAGGGCCTCCAAAACTGTGTGTGACTCCCTTGCATGCTCGCGTCCTTTGTGGTGCTTCTGTCTGACGGCATTGGCCTGGCTGTGAGGTGCCCATCGCTTTTCCTCATCTTCTGTCCAGTCCTTAGCCATGTCACAGGCCACAGTACCCATCTCTTGTGCTCCCCGCTCCAGAGGATGCGTCGTTCCCTGCCTGCTCATGTGAGATGTGCTTCCCCGGTTAGCTAGGGTCCACCAGAGGTTATTTTTTGGACATCCTGCATGTAGGTTACTGCAGCCCGTGCCTCTGTCTCCTGGGCTGCTGAGGATTTGGCAGAGAGCTACTAACCACTGTCTGCGCTTGTGGTGGGAAGTTCCTGTAATGCTGCCCGTGCTGGGGGGTGGCCCGTCGACACTGGAGCTGATCCTGGCTGTAGCTGCTGCTGGAGGCTGTTTCCAAGTGTCGTGGCAGTGGGGGAGGCCGCAGCAGTGCCAGGGCTGGGGTGCAGATGAAGAGGGTTAGTTGATGGTATTCGCTCCTTCCCTGGGTTGTATTGTCTGTGCCTGGCAGTGTGTGTCCTGCTGTTCAGACCCAGCTATTACTGACTCCGTAGGTGTCCGGCTTTGTCTGTTGTGGTTGGAGCTGTGCTCCGAAGGCCACATTGGATGGCAGTCATAGCCTGGTTTCTTTGCCCAGGGGTGGCGTTCGGAAAGCCAAGTTAGCCAAATCGGGCTGCAGACCAATTTGCCTAAGGCCTTGTCTGTACTATGCAAACAATGAAGCTTTACAACAGCTATTGAACTTGTTTGCAGCTAGAGCTGGTCAGAATTTTTTTTGACTGAATATATTTTCTCCCAAAATATGGTGTTATGTTGAGGCCAGCATTTTTCTTGGAGAGGTGCTGTTTTCAATTATGTTTTTGATGGGAATGTTTCTTAATTTTAAGCCTCTCTTGTCATCTCTGAAAAAAGGAGAAAGAAAGGTCAAGAAACCTTTGCTCATCCATGAGAATGCAGTTGTGTTGATGCAGTTCTGTGTTTTGAAATCATCTGGAGGACTCTGGTCCTCCAAATTCCTGCACAGAGCAAAAACCTACCTCGATGTCTCAGAAATTGCCATGAAGTAAATCTGTGCACCCTGACTGTCTGTGGTGCAGCTGTGCTCCAGCGTGGTTCAGTCTCTGAGGTCAAGGCCAAACACCATTAAAAATGGCTCATAAACCACCATAATCTGGGTTGTGACCTGAGTGGTGTTTGTTGTTATGGGATGATAGTGGTAGCCGCATGCTCAGTCTTCTGGTTCCCGCTGAAATACAACTTTTGAGAGTTTAATCTAGAACTTGGTTGTTCCCAAATCCCAGACCTTGGGTCACTCGCAGAGTGGGTACTGGATCTTCTGGGTGGTGGCTTAAGGAGTGATGTTCCTTTCTACGCAGCTATGGTGAGAGCAGGACAGGCAGCTGGGGAGGCAGCGTTTCATAATGGACTCTGAGAAGGAAGGTGCTGGCTTGTAGGGATGGAGGCAGGTGGTCTGCGAAACCAAGGCCTGTGTGCTCGGAACACTGAGCCTTCAGTAAGTCCCTCTTCTCCAACGTGCTCCTGGCCTCCTTCACCTGTGATTTCCCTACCTGGTCTCCCAGCAGGCTGAGATGTCTGGGTCTGCAGCCTTGTGGCCTGAACTCTTGAAGGTGGAGGTGGTTACCCACCACCATGTGTCTGGGGATGCTCAGGGAAGAAGGGTGCTGTGAGTATAAGCAAAGAAAATCTGGTTTCCCCGGCAGCACAGATGTGTTTGGGATCGGTCCTCTCTCAGGGTGGACATCAGGCCCTCCATCTAGACTTGAAGGCTGTCTATGTAGAGGTATAGGGAACATAGTTAAAATTCCTCAAGTCCTTTCTGAGCTCATGGTACTTAAAGTGGTAGCAAGCCTCTTGCATGTCTGCATAGCAGTTGCTGAACTGTTCTGAGCTGAGGGTGTCTGCTGTAATGAAGTCCTACTCCTCCACCCTTGACTGCATCCAAATAGATATAAAAATGTTGTGGTTTAGGATATTTGATCTGGGTAAAAGCCCACGAAGGAGAGCTGGGCTTGCAGAACACAGTGAAGATTGCGCCTGCAGGAAATTGCCTTCGTGTTGTTGCACTGGCTTTGCATCGTGCTGCACATCTGACAAGGTAGCTGTCAGAGCTGTGTGTTTTTGGTGTTTCCTATTGATTTCCTTCTCTCTCCATCCCTTGTTTGTTATTCAGAGCCTGCCCTTCTGACCTGTGCTGGATGGATGGTGGTTTTCCAGAAGGGGGATGTGGCACCACGTGGCTGTGTTACTGTTTGTCCCAGTGGTGCTGGCTTGTTAGGCAGCAGCTGGCAAGTTAAGTAAAACTTAATCCTGCCGGTGGCTGCTGGTGGAAATTTTTGCACCAAATTCTTTTGTGAAGGCTTTTTGGAAGGTGTTGAACTAAGGTACAAATCTGGGAATTAGTCTAATCTCTGTGACTTTGTCTGTTTTGTCCATGCGCTTATCTATGTAAAGCCATGGTTGCCTTACGAGAGTATGTGAGCTCTTGGACCATGAATATCACTGTCTCCAAGGTCTGCATTAGCTTGCAGAGCTGAAGTATTAGTATCTCCCTGAGCCCTTGCTTTGAAGCTTTTGGTTTCACTTGTTTCCATTGCTGTGTTGTTACTGTTGTAACACTAATACTGAGCCTGTCCAGGAATGGGATGGAATTCTCTGGGGGCTTTGGCAGGCAGAGGTGCCTGATGCTGACCTTCCTGTGGCGTGTAATCCTGTATCGCAGTGGAGGGTTGGGACTGTTGTGGTTGTTGTATCAGTTATTTATTAAAGGAGATGTGCCAGAGGCATTGTTTTTCCAGTCACAGCTAGCTATTGAAGGCGGCAGAAGCAGCATTTGGGTACCTGGCTCCACTAAGTCCTCTGTGTTGGTTATCCCCTCGCTGGGGCATCTGTCCATGTGTCTTGTTGGCTAAAATTTGCTATCTTGCGAGAACCGGAGGGAAAGAAGATGCAGTGGGTGATGACTGAATCGCTGCAGTGGGAGTCCGTCCTTCTGGTCCTGGCTGAAGACGTGAGCTGAAGGGGGGGAAGGCTTCCTCACATGACTTGGAGCAGAGATCTGCTTCTGGGAGAGCTGGCACTGGCCGCTGTGTGGGAAGGTCTTTCCTCTGCTGGTTTTTGACCTGCCCCTAGGGTCTGGAGAGGAATTTGTTTGCTATGTGGCCCCTCTGATTGCTGGCAGCTGTCTCTGTGATAGGCTGGGAATTGGGGGTCTGGGTAGCAGAGGCTGTGGGCTTTTCCTTGTTTTCTGATGGCTCGCAGCTCCTGCCATGTACAGGCTGCTTCTGAGGACACTGAGGATATGCCAGAGGGGTTTGTGTTTTGGGAGCTCTGGCTCTGCATGGATTATCGTAGCGGGGAAGCTGGTGCAAGCACATTAGCCTGCCCACTTGCTCAGCTTCAATTTTTTCCCTCAGCATTGCTCTGACCTACTCTGACCTGCTTGAGATTCATGGTCCTTTTGTGTCTCACCATCTGCGAGCAAACAGGGTGTCCCCTGTATGCTGCAGTGTGCCACGCCGCCGTTGTTGACAACCAGAGCCGTGTCAGAAGTGCGGGGACAAACCTGGCTTTGTGGCCTGACGTGATCAGCAGGGCAGGGAGAAGGCTGCTGCTGCAATGATGGCTGTTAGCTGGGCTGGCCCCAGGGCACACCAGCTTCCCAGATTGAAGCTTTATTCAGAAGCTGTGATGGATATGCAAACTCCATGGTTCTGTTTGCATACAGCTAACGAGCTGTCCCAGTTCATTCAGCCCTGCCTAGCTCAACCAGTATTTTAGTGCCATTTGCAGGGAGACTTGCCTGTGGGCCCCGCTGCGGCTGTGCTATACTTGGAAGTCCGTATAGGGGCTTAATGCAGGAAGTCTTGCCACTGCACCATGTTCATTTGAATGTTTTCTTACTGGCTTTTGTAGCTCTGAGAAGGGTGGATTTTCATGGATCTAGCTGCACCGCTGAGTCCCTTATGGCAGATCTCCCAGTTGTCTTATATCTGGAGCTGGTAAATGCACCTTTAGATCCCAAAGGGGCTCCTATGGGATGGATTTTCCTTCCAGGGTGAAAATGTTTCATTTCAGCTAGGGCCAAAAGGTGGGTTAGTTTGGGAAAACTCTTAAGATTATTCCCTGCCCAGGCATCCTGGAAGCAGCAGGAGAGTTTTGGGGTGGCAACATCTGCTTCAGCTTAAGATGTGTTCTGTCTGAGTTTCCTTGGGGCAGCTCCGACTTACTGCAGAGGTATGTAACATCTATGTAGGATGTGCACATTGTGTCTGATGTGTCTGAGCTGGGTCAGACTCGTGCAGCATGTGTCTGTGCTTCTGAATCCCCCCCACAGGATCCTACTACAGCAGTCTTTTTATTTTATTTTTTTGTATTGCCAGTGTGGGACACTTTAAAAATCTTTTGGTGCCTTCATATGATGTTATCTTTGGTCCAGTTGGTACCTGTACTCTGGTAATGGGAAGCTGCATGCCACACATGCTCTCCCATGTACTGTGATGTGTAGACTTGAGGTGGAGACTGGACATGTTATCTGTAGGGACCAGATGAGCTCTTGGTTGGTCAACACATGGTGCTGGTACAAAGTGTTTGTGGTGACTTTACATGTGACTAAAGGAGAGACGCTTCATGGGAACTTGATGTCAGTATCACAAATAATTAGGAAGCTCAAAATCAGGGTCGTCTTGTAAGTTGACTTACCGGCGGATCCACAGACATGAGAAATGGCCCTGTTGCAGTAATAACGTGTGATGAGTCTTTCTGGGCTGCCATTGGGAGTAGTGAATGTGTAGAGTGACCAGTTCAACACAGTTACCAAGCCCATGGAATATTTACAGCCTGCAGACAGGTTGTGCTGCCTTCCACTGCACTTCTCCATCCTTGAAGGACCTGTGAGTTGGCAGGTGTGGCTTTGAGACCCTTCACAAGAGGAGCATTTCAAGTCACGTGTGATGGTGACTTCTGGAGGTCACTGACTGTTACCCAGCCTTTGGTGCAGTTGTCAGAGATGGCAGGTGGGAAGGTTTTCAATGGTATGTGACAGGGTCAGGCCTGGGAGTTCACAGTGTCAAAGAAAAGCAGAAGCTCTTAGCTGGACTTGGTCCTGCAGAGGTGGGGTATGTTGCTGTAGTAATCCAAAGTACTGTCCCCTTCTAAATTGTGGAGAAACTTACCCTCTTGTTGAAAAGGCTGCTGATCTCTGGTGTAGAGGTGAGTACCAGCAGGATCTGGACTGAGTTTTCTGTACCTGGCATCTCATGCAGACTATGGATTAATGCCAGTCATCACTTATAGCTGGGCTGCTGAAACAGAAAAGCCTGGCTGCTTGCAGAAAATGCCTGCCTTCCAGATCAAGACCATGGTTTGCACCCTGTTTCAGTAAATTTCTGATACTCCTTTGGAGGAGTCCTAGGCAGGTGACGGTCTCCTGACTGTCTAGATAATGCTTTGTCCAGTGGAACATCCATCAGATGTCAAGAGAAGTCCTATGGGCCAGGGCTTTCATAAAAGAAGGAAAAAGAAGGGAGTATTTTCATTGCTGAGAGTAAACCAGCAGCATGGCGGAGGCAGCTCACACCTTCCCTGCTTCTTGGCTAATCAGATCCTTTTAATTTACAGTAATTGATTGGTTCCTGCTTTATGGCTCTCGTTTGCTTTCTGGACCTCTAGTTGAGTTGTGTACCAGCACATGCTTGGTTTGGTTGGTTGGGACTGGAGCATCTATCTTGTCTCTTTCTTCCAGCAGTTGAACAGTATCTGCTTGTTTGCTGGGTGATGGCTGGAGGGCAAGCTTGTCTGGCCTTGTAAAGGATCCTTGGTAGGATACTGCTTGTTGTATTGTTCAAGGGCTTGTCCCTGTGTCTTTAAAGGAATTTGATGAGGATGACTGGTGTTAGGTGTAATAAATCAAGTATATAAAAGGCTGCTAAAATGTGCTCTATTTGCTGTCTCTCTGTACAGGGATTTTCTTGCACCATCCCCTGCACTGACACCATCAAAAGCAGGAGACCAGGTGAAACAGATAGCCTTCCTCCACATTTGATTGGTTTTGTCTACTTAGTAGACCTGTGTAGGAGCTGATTGTTTAAACTGTTGGTTTTCTCCAAGTTCTCCCTGGCTTGCTGACAATTTCCTGAGAGTGAATAATTCAGGTTGCACCAAAAATTATCCAGGGCCTAAAGGTGAGGAAGAAAAAGAACATGCGTCTCTGTCCTAGTGATGGTCAGAAATGGTTCTTAGGAGTTTTCAGACATGCTGTCTGCTGCCTCCTGCATTTTAGGACCAGAGGGAGGTAGTACCGCTGTCTGCCCTTTTTTCAGAGTGCTGCAATTGCCTGGGATCAGGGACAAAGTTCTTTCTTTGCCACCATGCAGCTGTTATGGCTCTGAAAGGCTCTTCTTTGCGTGAGTCCTTCTCATTGTATTTGGCAAATATTTTGTGGTGGAACTTAGTTTTGAGCTTTATTAACTCCCTGTTGGTTTTATAGAGGATCTCTGTATATCTTATAGACCCAGTCAGCAGAGATGGTAGCCCAGCTGGATGTGAAGAGTAGGTGCAGTCATCTAGAGCCTGTTATCCTTCAAGGCCCCTTCCCACGGGGTAGGAGGTTGGGCTGGTTTCCTTGTGAGACTCTTGCAAAGTTGTTTGTGTCAGGAGAGAGTAATGTTAGCTGGTCAGTGTCTTGAGGGCAGGACACGTGTGGAGGCTGCTTTGTCATCTCCTGGTGGAGATCTGTCATTAAATACAAATGAATTGTTAACATGATGGGATAAGCAAACCTCACTCCTCCTCCCCACAGACATCTACCTTGGTCTGTGCCTTCCCAGACCAGCTCTGGAGGTGGCTGGCCAGCAGAAAGGTGCCCCAAGAGCAGAGGGCTGGTGCTGGGCAGGGCTGCTGCTGCCGGCAGCCCAGGACAAGGGGGTGCTGGTGAGCAGGCTGCTCTGTGGCAGCTCCCTGCTTCCCCAGGTGTGGAAGTCCAAGCTTTCAGACTTTGTTTCCCACCCTCCCCCTCTTCCCATTTTCCCCCTCTTCTTCTCTCCTTGCTCTCCCGCTGAGTTGATGCTTTTCCAGGAATGAGCTGTACTGCTGGCCCAGCACATTCCACAGCAGCAGCACTTTCTTGGCAGGAGCCTCGCCTGCTGTTAAGAAAAAGCAGGACTGACTTGGCTGCTCACAGCTGAGGGCCAGAAAAGGAAGGCCTGGTCCTACCTTCCTCACAGTGCGTGCAGAGCCTTCCCGGACATCATGCCCCTCTCCCTTGCCTGTTGCGTATGTGCTAACGTCCCCCCAGCAGTCCTTGGAGCCCTTTGCATCTCCTCACTATGGCCTTCATCGGCATGAAGTCCCTGGGCATTGCAAGGGAGCCTGTTGCTTTTCCAGCCAGCCTGGAAAGGGGTGGGTGACCTCTGTGGAGAGCTGCAAGGAATTCCCTGTGGGGCCCAGACACCTCTTCCACAAACTTCTTGATAAGATGTTGTTGTGCCCTTTGTGTTTTGCTACCGGTAGTAGGTGGGTAGACCCTTGTTCCACCCTTCTGCACAGTCCCTTTCTCTTTGTTGCCAGCAGCTGCTGCACTGCAGCTCTGTGTAGTGGGCTATTCCCACCTCTGTACCCAGATGTATCATGGGGTAAGTGTCACAGCAGACCAAACCTCCTTTGGTTTGCTTGCCATCTCTCAACATGTATATGAACCGTAGCAACTGCATCAGGACTTTACCCTGTCTCATACAGATGTCACCGTTCAGCTGAGGCCTCTTTGGGCCTGTTTCCTATCCCACCTTGAATACAAGGCCAGCTTTTGGTCACTGCTCTGTCTGTGGATGTCTCGGTTCCCTGAAGGTCATTTCTGCAGGTGTTTAACTTCAAATCTTTCTTTCTCACAATGAGTCCTTGCACTTGTATCCTTGTGTTGGGCCATGCAAGCTCTTACAAGTTGTTGAGGAGCTGAAACTGAGCTACCAGGGTGAAGATCCTGGCTGGGCTTCTGCTGGGACTTCCCGTTTGTCCTGATTTCCAATTCAAAGAGACTGAAAGTGTCACTGAACCTTCGGGGGCCTGGAGGTTGCTTCCTTTGATGATGTCTCTAAATGTCCTTCTGCGGGTTGGAAGCATCACTTGGGCAAGGCAGTATTAATTAGTGTGGAGGTGCCTCCTGCAGTCCCCGTGCAGCTTCCTCCTCCTCCCGGTCGGAGGACAGGCCTGTTGGGCTTGTTTGCAGAGCGGTGCTGCAGCCAGATGGTCACTCTGGAGATCAAGGCAGGAGGGGCCGCCAGGGCTCTTGGGCTCACTTTGAAATGAAAGTCTATAACTTCGCTTTGTGATAAGTGCTCCTCCTGGGCAGCATGGCTCATTCCTAAATGCCATTCCTTTTCCAGTCTTTGGACTAGATGAACAGGAGGTCTGTCCTCTTTCATCTCCCCCCCCAGTGATGCCTGTGGGACTGAGCACGGGTCCAGCTGCAGCCAGACATCTGGACAGGGGGGCTCTGGTTGTCCTGGTGTATGTCCAGTGGAGTGATTGCAAATGTGTTGATGAGAGGTTCTTGCGGAAAACAGTTGCCATCTTAGATGTGCAGCCCCAGCCTCAGTGACCGTGGGGGGAAAGCACAGTAAGCTGTGGGGTGCATGGGGAGGCTCCGGGGCAGCAGTGGTGAGCACGGTTGAGGGGGGCTGTAGAGATTACAACCTAAAAACAAAAGAAGCTGCTCCTGTGCTTTTGCTCATGGGCACCATGTCCCTGCTCCTGAGGACAGCAGGTAGTAGCTTGAAATGGGGTGACTTACTCCCTGAGGAATCCTTTTAAAGCTCTCTTGATTTGTTAGGAGAGCAGAGGTGGCCTCTCCTGTTCGAATGCAAGGCCATGTTATCGTTGTGTTAGCAGGACAGCTGGTTTGTGCTTCTTGATTCTTAAAAAACACCCCAGGTAAAAACTGCTGCAAGGGAGCTCATATTCACACAGGGTGCAGGGACAGACAGGAGGACAGCAGCTCCTCTGGGGAGGAGGGTCTGACAGAGATAAACCACCTACAAATCTTGTGTTTCCCTTTTTACCCTGTGCTACAGTATAGAGGAGCAGTGGAGAATACCCTGTCTGGGGCCTTGGGAGGGAAATTAAACGGAGAGTGACAGCCTCTGTTTATACTTGGAGAGCCCTTCTCACCCCAGTGCACTGTGCAATTTGTACCCTATATACTCCTCCTCCTCACACAGGAGGTAGAAATATAGTGAGGAAGGCCCAAAGAATGCCCTGGCTTACAGAGGCAGACAACTCAAATCCTCTAATCCCGTTTGATGCGTGCTGTTTGCCTGCAAAGCCCAAGGTCTTGCCGATACACATGTGATTGCTGGCGTGTGTATTCTTTGGTTGGGCCTGTAGCCTTGGGGGGATTGTATTCCCACGGGAAGCACACGTGTCATGTCTGGGCTTAGTCTAACAGGCGAGTATTTCCCATCTGAAATCCCGACTGTCAGAAAATTGCCCTATCCAATTTTCTCTTCTGGTGAAATGGCTGCAGAGCTCATCCCTGTGGCCCCAGCATCTGATCTTGCAGAAGAGAGGAGCATTTTGGTCTAGAGCTAGGAGATGCCCACATTTGGATAGTAACACATGAAGGTGCTTCCTTTTGCTATGCTATTAATCTATACAATCATTTGGAGACAAGACATCCCTGCCCTAAGGGGTGTGTACTACAGGTCTTGAAAATGAGATCACATTTCTGGTGTGTACATCCCTGAAGCTTGTGCTATTGGGTAGAAATGTCTCCTGATGTTTTTGTTTGCTTTTTTTTTCCCTTCTTTTGCGGCTATAGGAGATGGGTGCTGTTAAAGTCAGAGTGACCTACCTCATCTGTGCACTTTTGGGAGGTTGTAATAGAAGATTTAAGTTTGAATAGTTGGAAAAATGTTGCTGTTTTGTAAACGGGACTAAATTTAATAATTGAACTAAATGAAAGAAAAGGTCTTACTTTTTTTTATCTGCTTGACTAGCTTTACATCTTTTTAGCGGGAAATAGTCACTGCTCAGATGTCTTCTCAATCTTTGCACGTCCCCTGGTAACAGACTCCTTTTCATCCTGGCCATTGAGCTGTCTAACACACTTGAGGGGTCCCCTTCCCTCACCTCCCTTCTTCGTACTAACCCACCCAACACCAGATTCAGCTTTTCTGATCACCGCCACGTCCCGTGATTGCTGCTCTCTGAGTATCCTCCCCATTGCAAGCCCTTAGATAGACAAGCGGGGGGACAGGACTGCCAGAGACGAGCAGTGATCGCTGGTGAGCTCCAGCCTGCATCCAAATCTGAGGTTCAAATCCTCCTGCCGGAGCCTTTGTCTGTGCCTCTTGGATTTCTTTTTTCGCTGGGCTTGCGTTACCCCATCCAAATTCTTTGCTGGGACCTCGCTGTGGCTAGCAGGTCTGTCTCAGGAGAGACCAGAGCTGGCTGAAGCTAGAAACTCCCTTGTATATCCACAGCCTTGCCCAGGCTGGAGGCCACCGAGGGGAAACAGGGAGGCTGGGAGCACAGCAGCTGCGCTGGTAACGTCTGCGCAGCCCGGGGTCTCTGACACGGCGCAGCCGTCTCCGAGGCTTGGGTTTTACGGCCTCCTTTCTCTCCTGTGCACGTTCTCTTCTTCCCCACCTTCCCTTCATTCCTAGGACATGACTCTGTGATATAAAATACCCTCTAATTTCCTGAGCCGGGCTGGGGCTCCCTGGAGAAGGCAGCGTCTGCCCGCCTGTCCCTCGCCCGCCTCTGCGTCCTTGTTCCCGGCTGCCAGCCGCTCCCGCCGGCAGAGAGCGGGGCGGGGGGGAAGCTGGGAGCGTGGCATCTTCCCAGGCTGCGGGGAGAGGGTCTGCCGGCTCTTCTGGAGAAGCGGGCGGGAGGGTATGATGGAGCCAGGGTTGGAATTGGGTTTCCTCCTGCTTCCCTTCCTGCTGCCGGGGCTGCCCCTTCCCCTCCCCCAGCTGCATGGGAGCAGATGTGCTGCTTGTGTCAGCCCTGGCAGCCCCCTCTGCACAGCCCAGAGCCTCGTCCCCTCCTCCCCCCCCCCCCCGGCTTGGCCCCGTGTCGCTGGAGATGGCGGTTGAATCATCCGCCCACTCGCCTGCTTCCCCTGTAACCCTCCCTCCCTCCTTCCTCCCCTCCCTCCTTCCTCCCTCCCGCAGGTCTCTTTGTTGGAAAATTCAAGGCAGATGAGTGCCGGGGAGTGCTGGGCCTGTGGGCCGGGCGCTGAGCCTGCAGCTTGGCCTCAGCATGTCTGCTGGTCCGGGGGACGGGCCGGGGGCCGGCGAGCACCGGGTCTGCAGGGCCATTCTCCGTGCGGAGCAGCAGCACCCAGGGGGCTGGACCTGTCTCGCCTGGGCAAGGCTTGGGCTGCCGCTCCATTAGCCGGGGTTTTCACAGGCCACTGTTCTCAGCCATGTTGTGCCCAGCCCCCAGCAGGACTTTAAACATGGGAAAATCTGAAACCGGGCTGCCGTGACGGACGGTAAACGAAAAGCAGTCCCTTTGAAATCAGCCTTGGGCAGATGTTTTCCCTGGGCTGTCGTGGCTCCTGCCAAAAGGAAGGGCTTTTAGACAACCGAGAGAGCTGAGCTCCTTCTGGGTCTGCTCTTTCAGGAGTCCTGGGTTCAGACCCCATCAGCTGGGGGCTCTTCCCAGCACATTCACGGGATGGTTTTTCCTCCCAGCACATCCACAGGACAGTTTCATCTCATGGCCGCTTCCCCATGCAACCATGGAGGAGAAACGTGGCACCGCACATAGCTCCCCCAGAGGCTGCTCGGTTGGTGGCTTCTGACGTGAACCTGCGGTCTTGTTTGTGTGAGAAGTGTGACTTGAGAGTGGTGAGAGGTGGGGGGAGAAAGGCTACAGCTCAGGGCTGTGTCTGGAGAGGAATGCAGGGCGCAAATAGCTGGGACAGTGTGAAGGGTGACAGACGTGAGCAAGACTGCGGAGATACTGCTGCTCAGCATGTGCCCGACTCCAGCACTATCAGTTTTTGCTCTGTAGAGTCTAAATATATAATCCATTGTGCTCTGGCATCTGGGTGATAAATAGTGATAGACAGTGTAGTGGCTGGGGAAGGAGGGGGAAAACCGCTCTGGGGTGGAGCTGACCCTTGGGATGTCTGGGGCAGCAGTGGGGTAATAGGAGTGAGGAGGGACCAGCTCTCAGGACAGAGGGAGCTTGTTCTCCATCGGGCATTGCAGTTGAGGGTGGGCGGGGGGCCAAGGGGGCTGGTTTCCTCTGTCCCCACTGAAAGCGGAATAGTTCATTTGTGCTTAGCAGTTGGTCACCTTGACCCTGCAAATACATCACCCTGTCCCTTCACCCACAGGCAGGGCTCTGTCTCCCTGAGCAGGCAGCATGCAGCACTGAAAATTGGCTCTGCCTGAAGCTCTCTCTAGGAATTGGATGAAGTCCAGGCTGCTGGCGACAGTATGAATGGATGCTAGTGCAGCCAGGCCAGGGTGCGTGTGTGTGCGCACTTGGAAGCGAGGAGACGACAACTTGCCTGCATTGGAAAGGGTTGACGTGGGCACCAAAGGGGATGGGTCCTGCAGGGACTGCCTGTGTTTGACCCTCAGCTGCAGGGGCTTTGGGCAGAGGCTGGCGTGGGGCATGCTGAAGAAGCATTAAGTCAGCAGGATTTTAATCCATCACTGCTCCTTTCCTGCTTTTTCCTTCTTCTCCATCTGTGCAAGAGGAATTAATGCACATCCTGGGAGTGGATTAGACTGCTCAAACCGTGACCACCTCATCTGTGCCTTCTGGGGATGGGTAGTATTTGTCCGGTCCCTTTGCTGGCTCTCCAGTTTGGGCAGGGAATCGTGGGTGCCAGCTGCCAGCAAAGACGTGGAAATGTGCTGCCTTTTACCCTGTGGGACAGCCCTTTGCTGAGCGTGCATGACACTGGAGCAACCAGTGTGGCTGGCGGGGTGGAGCGAGCCTGTTCCCAGGTTTTGGTCTTCCAGCACTGTTCATTTGCCTTTTGCTGATGCCTTGTGAGTGTTGGTGAGCCCTTGTCGCCCTATTTTCAGTGACAGTTTGGGCAGCTGTTGGCACACCAGGGAGTGCAGCCAGAAGCCCAGAGTACCTGTTTCTCCAAGCCCCAGTGTGCTGCAACTCGATGGCAGTGCCTGGACTGCATGGCACTCTGGAGCAATGGGTCACAGCTCCGCATCCCATGCTTCCATCCTCTTCGATTCTCTGTGAGTTGGGGACTGGCCTGGGGACCCTTCAGAGCTGTTAATGGGATCCCATCTCTGTATACTCTGACAGTTACTTATAAGCTACTTCTTTTTAATACGTAATTTCCCTTGGTTTCACATTCGTTCTTTTGTTCTTTTTCTGTTGGATTCTTTTTTCCTCCAAACATAATTTATTCACTGTTACATTATTTTTTAAAGCACAGTATGTGTCAAGCTACCTTAGATATAGCTTGGAAGGGGAAATTAATATCACAAACTACTTGTAAGGTGTCTTTGTATTAAATAAGAGTGCTTAAAATGTTGTCAATAAATAGAAAAGAAAATCAGCTTGTTAAAGCCTATTTTGCCATTAGATTTGATTTATCAAATATGGTATTAATTGAATTTGGTGAATTTACAAGTTGTTTTGGTTGCAGACTCACTGTGGAAAAAGTATTTAGGTGCCCAATGATACTTAAAATAGAAAGAAAAAGTTTTCTCTCCAACGAAAACTGGTGGGGAAAAAATTATCAGTGCTCCCTCCACTATGAAGACTGATAATAACATAGCTGTTTGTGTAATGCGGGAACATGACATTGTGGCACAACTATAAAGCTTGAAGTGATGTTGAAATATTATGTATGTAATTAAAAAGCAACAGTAACATTTGGGAGGCAGCATGTTTAATGTATTTCACTTTCATCTCTTAGAAATCTCTGGCATAGATTGTGATTCTTTCAGATCATTATAAAGAGGTTGAAATAATGTATTTCTTTAGAAATAAGCGAACTGGTGGAAATATGCACGTGATTTTTTTTTTTTTGATTGAAAAGTGAATCAGGGGATAAAACAGCTGGATGCAGATGGGAGAGCCTGTTCTGCCCTTCTCCCCCTCCAGTCTGCCAGTCATGGCCGTGGGCACAGGAGGCTGTAGTCTGGCAGCAGGAGGGAGCTGCCGGTCCTCCCCCTACCCCATTGCCAAGCCTGGGCTGCCTGTTGTTGGGTGCAAACACCCACCTTTTCCTCTGAAGCCCTGGACCCAGCTCTGACTGCCTCCTCTCCCCTCTGCAGGGTGGTGAAAGAAGAGATCTCGGATGACAATGCCAAGCTTCCCTGCTTCAACGGCCGGGTGGTGTCATGGGTAAGCAAGCCCCTTGCTTCGGTATCTCGCTGCCTCTTTCTGCCCTCTCTGAATATCACCATTTGATTGCATAGTGCCAAGTAAGGCACAGGGACTGCTCCGTACTGTCGGTGTGCTGACTACGAGCGAAGCTGATGTGCTGAATTACCACACTCCAGTCCCTCAGCTGGAGAGGGGGCTGCGTGATGCTGGGTCTTCTGTGCTGGGGAAGATGTGGAGAGCTTGCGGTAACTGACGCCTGGCAGAGGTGGTGCTCCTGGCCTGTCCGCAGCGTAACCCGTGTGCCCCTACGGCAGGGTCGGCTTTCCAAGGAAAGTCCTGCTCCGGTGACTGGCGCAAAGGGCTTAAGTGACTTTAGTGCTGGTGAAGTGGACTGGATTTGACTGCCCTGAAGACTAAAGGTACTGCCTGGGCAGCTGCAGGACAAGCTTTTCCCTCTGTGCCGTGCCATGCCATGCACATGCTCTGTCCCCTGCCTGCATGCCTCCCTCTGCCCCCGAAGGGACCCTCTGTTTGTGGGCGGAGAGGGTATCCAGTCTTCATAGCTTGTCATTCCTTTTTCCCCTCTGCTGAGCTGCGGTTTGTGCTGATGCGGGTGCGTGGATCTATGCCAGGAGCAGAACTGAGACCCAAGTGCCTTTTTCCAGAGGCCACCAAATAGCCCCTAAACAGTGAAAATCCTCATCAGGTCAGGATAGGTCACACCTAATGCTTCTTCTATCCCTGCACCAAACAGCTAGGCCTCAGCTGGGGGGCCATGAAGTGACTGTGTTTTGGGAGGGCAGGCAGGGGTGAACAGGACTGGGCGGGCGGGTGCCCTGCTGCCAGGCTGGCTCTCGCTGGGATACAGGCGCGCGGGTTGGGGTCCTGCCTGCAGTGGGAGGAGAGGGTGCGTTGGGCTCCCACACAAAGAGCCGGCGGCCAGACGCCTGCCGTCCTCCCTCTAGCGGTTAGCTGGGCCCTTCAGAAAACAGCCTGTCCGGCCTTGGCCACCATCCCTGCTGCTGCTGCTGCATCTGCCCTGAGACATCTCCCCACCCCGCCTTTTCCAGCTGCCCTGTGTTTCCACCTCCTCTATGGGAAGTCCCAGAGTCTCTGAACCCTTTCCATTGCTCTTTTTTTTTTTCACCTGGTGTGCTTTTCCTTGTGGTCCACGTATCCACGCAGCTGCTGGCTTTCCTTGTAGGGGCTCTCTGGTTGCTCAGTGTGCATGGCACGGATCCGGTGCGGCTCCGTCTGGTGTGATCAGGGCACCGTGCTGCTGCTCTGGTGTGCTGGCTCCTTGCGGGGCAGATGTGCCTGGAGTTAGCACTGCTACCGGCTCTCGTGCACGAAGGGTGGTGGCAGTCTGAGAGACCTTTACGCACAGCTGATGATCCCTTTTTCTATCCGAGACTTTCCTTGTCCATGGATGGTTTGGGGGCTCAGGGTGGGGGGCTTGCTTTGCTGCTTCTGCCAGACAGACTGGGATGAGGCTATTTTAGGAGCTTGGTACTAATTTTAGCTAGAGGGAAAGACAGGGGCTTGGATCCAAGTGAATATTTCCTGACAGTGCAAGAGGCAAGAAAAGCGCAGGATGGTTATCAAAACCTTCCCTGGAGGAAATCCCAGCCCCAGGAGTGTTAGAGGAAGGCAGCATCAGCCCCCCTGCTTGGGAACAACCCTTCTCGCCTCACTGCTGTTGAACAGCTGCCTGTGGCTAGTTCCCTCAGTCCAGATCTATTTGCCTGGTCTTGCCTTGAGATCTTCAAGCACAGAGCGTTATATGACTTTTCCCTAGGCAATGCTGGCCACTTCCAGCATCTCTTCTCCACTGTGCTCCCAGGTAGTGGCTGCCGGAGCAGGGATGTGCCCCTCAGGGAGTGGGATGTGTCCTGGGAAGACAAGTCACCGGGAAGGTGCCGGGAGCAGAACCGGCCATGCGCCTGGGGCTTGCTGGAGGGAGGGGAGCTGAGCTGAGTGTGAGACAAGAGCTGGTTAGACAGTTGTGAGATCAGGAGCCGTTGGGCTTGTCCTGGGGCTTGTGGGACGGGCTCTGCAGCTTTTGACACCCCAGGGTGCTCTCTGCCCTGTCTGCTGCCTTGGCTGTGGCTTTTTCAGGGCTGCTCTGTCTTCCTTGACCCAGCTGCATCCCTGTGTCTGTTCCCAGTGCCTCCCTGGCAGAAGACCTCTTTCCTCCTGCTCTAATGGTGATCTGTGGAGTCCATCCCCCCCTTTACCATGGTTTCCCCAGTTCTCAAAGGTGGACAGGGCACAGCTCTGTGTTGCATCAGTGATGCTGGAAAGCAATCAAGACCTGTGTAAGCTCGCTGTACCTCCAGCACCTGGGTTGGCATCTGCTCCTGCCTCCATGCAGATGTCCCCTCACCAGCAAGCAGCAGAACTCCCTCTGCATTTACGCTGGGTGTTATGGTTTGGGCAGCAGCTGCCGGCTCTTTTCCAGCCTGTGTTTCATGATCCTTCTGCCCTGTCCCACAGTGGGGCGTCCCTCACCTCTGTTAGCCTCAGACCTCTCCTGTGGTGGCTGATGGCTTGGCAGTTGGTTCAAATACACAGGCTGAGGCTTGTTGCCTGTCCTGGTCTCCTCACCTCCCTGGTCTGGCTCCAGGCTGACCCACAGCCTGTTTTGTCTGGGGCGGATCAAGGCACTGGGCCCTGCAGTCCCTCCCTGACACTGAGAGAGAGCCATCCCTCCTGCTTGCCCATGCTGTGCAGGTGACAGGCATGGGGCAGCCATGAAAAGCGCATTGGAAGGTCCTTAAAGACAGAAATTGATCTTCCATTGCTCTTGAGCTCTAGCCTGTCCCTGGGGACTTGCTCTCTGGCCAAGGGTAGACTCCTTTCTGGGCCCTGTCACCTCTGCTTTGGTGGTCCCTGAATGTCTCTTGCAAGGAAAAGGCATTTTGTGGCTTTTCTGCCCAGCCCTATTGCAATTCACCCTGCTCAGTGCAGCTTGAAAATGGAGACAGTGCAAACATGGATAGGAAACGACACTGGGGAAACCACTTTCCATTGAGCTCATTCAAGCTATCGTCTGTTTTGTCCCACCGGTGAGCCTGTTCCTCTCAGGAGAGGGTCCACATCATTCCCTGAGCCTTGAGATTGGTGGTTTATCTTAGAGCCAGAGGCACAGATGTAGTGTGGCTGCCACAAAGCATGGCTGGAATAAAGAGTTCCTGGGGTTTGACCCTTCCTTGAATTTCTCTGCTGGGGAAACTGTTGAGCCTCCCAAAGGTTGGCTGGATTGCCCAGTTAGCTGGGCACAACCTGCAAGTTTGCAAAGTACCTGTGGAAGACAGAAAAAGAGCATGTTGGAGTCTATTTCAAAGCCAGCCTCAGCCCTGAGCTCTGTTACCCCCAGCTCCCGTGGGCTGGAATGGTGAAAGTCCTGCTGGGTCCCACAGTTCGAAGGCAGAGGTGTAGAGGCTGGTAAAATCGAGAAAAGGAATGACTGGTAGCTGCCTCTTCCGATGTAAGAACAGCTAGGGGAATCCACTCCTTGCTACAGGACATGTGCTAAAGATTACCTGAGTGTAAAAATTGTGTGGCGTGGGTGTGCAGATGATGTCAGAGTCTCCAAGCAGGGCTGTCGGCCACACCAACTTCACCGCTGGGTCAGGAATTCCTGAGCCACAAATAGCTGTGTCTGGGAAGGCATTGAGGGGGAATGTTGCTACATGCTTGGCCTGTTCCATACGCGCTCCTGGGCATCTGCTGTTGTCCACCATCAGAGATGAGATCCTGGGCCAGGCAGGCTTTTAGCCAGCTCATTTGGCCACTCTTGTAAACGTTTTCCCAGTGCCTCAGCCATTTCATTCTCTGTCTCTCATCCCTCCAGCTGGTGTCTGCAGAGGGTTCCCATTCAGATGCTGGCTCAGTCTGCGCCGATAACCAAACAGAGCTGCCACCCTCCATGGAGCGCACGGGAGGAATTGGAGACTCCAGGCCCCCCTCTTTCCAGTAAGTTACCTGGACACCTATCCTGGTTTCTGAGGGACCCACAGTGACTTTGCTGTAAACCTGCACCAGGGGCTGGGACACTTCTACCCAAACTGGGAGCTATCACAGCCAGCTAGAGGGGAGGAGGATGGGGCTGGGAGCAGATTTGAAGTGGAGCTGCATTGTTCAACAAGCAAGGGCATGCTGAAAATAGTGCAGGGAAGTTGGCAAAGAGCTGGCACAGCTTTCCCGAGTCCCTTGCCCTGCACCCATAGATGTGCTGTGGTTGTTCCCCACCGCCTCTGCTCTTGTCTGTCAAGAAGGAGACAGCTGATGGCTGGAGGCTGGCCAGCACAGAGGTAGAGAGAGCCTGCTTAAGTTGTTCCCAGTTGGACATATTTGTTCCTTTTATCTCATCACAGCCCTAACACTGGGGGGAGTCGGGAAAACTTGGATAATGAGACAGAGACAGACTCAGTGGTGTCATCGCAAAGGGAACGACCTCGTCGGAAAGATGGGCCTGAGCATGGTGAGTGTTGGTAACATGGCAAGAGCTCTGCAGGGCATGGCTGGGGCACGGTGGGGGTACCAGGACCAGACATGGGGCAGCTCTCTGCTCTGCAGAACCTTCCCAGCTTAGAAGGGCTGTTCGGTGATCTGAGGCTATAGCCTCATGTTGGAGGCAGGAGCTAATATCAGCTGTGTTGAAACCTTTGGGGGTAAAGGAGATGTCTCCTGTAGAAGCCTCAAGAGCAGGAGGCAACAGTGCCTCAGTGCTGCTTAGTTGAAAAGCAGAGTGTGCTGTAGCCTTGCCACTCCGTGCTGCTCCTTGCTCTGACAAGGAATCAGCTGCAAGTCTTCCATGAGTTCAGCAGTGTTGTTCCTAGTCACCCATCAGCCTCTTCCCCATCATGTCGTGATAGAAGGGGTATCCCGCAGAAGATGGATCTGATCCCAGGGTGGACTCAGAGCTGGCTGGCACTAGATGGGATTGTCTGATGTCCAAATTCATTCTGAGAATGTTGCTGTGAGCCCTGCATAGGGGAAGGGGTTGTTCCCTGTGGCCTGTCTCAAGCACACGGAATCCTGTCTTTTCATAGCACCCAGGGTGAATGGGACAGTGAAGGGAGAGCGGCGCCGAGACCTGGGCGGGTACGAGAGCTCCTCCACGCTCATGAGCAGTGAGCTGGAGACCACCAGCTTCTTTGATTCAGATGAGGATGACTCCACCAGCAGGTAGGAGAGCTTAGGTCCTGGAGGAACACTAGCTTCCCCCTGCCTCCCAGCACAGAGAGATGCCTTTGCAGGGCACAGTAAGCCTGGGCTCCAGGGTCCTTGCTCAGACCAGCCTCTGTCTCTAGTCTCACCCAGCAGCCCCCTCTGCTATTGTCTGCCCCCCACGTACATGTTCTGCCCCTGCAGTCCTCTATTCCCTGTGCCATTTCTGTGGCTCTCTTGCTGCCAGAGCCACCAACCCTGGCAGCCAGAAGAGCTGACACTCGCTTTTCCCTCTAGGTTTAGCAGTTCAACAGAGCAAAGCAGTGCTTCCCGTCTAATGAGAAGGCACAAGAGACGCCGGCGGAAACAGAAGGCTCCACGCATTGAGCGAGTGGGTACCCAGGGGCTGAGTATCTTGGGGAGGGCAATGTGAGCTGCCTGGTCGATCTCTCCACTCAGTCCTCCAGGGCTGATCAGGGATTCAGCTGTTTGCTGTGGGCACAGCTGGGGACAGGTGGTATCCAAGTGCTGAGTCTTCATAAAGTGCTGTAAACCTTTCCAAAGCCAATGTAGCCTCAAGAGCTGTGACCACAGACCTTGTCCTGGTTGTGGAGAGGTCATAAGGACTGTGGCTGATGCCCTCTGGCTCTGCAAAGCCCCTAGCATAAGGCTGGAATTGTGGGTGGTGGCTGTGGTGCCACAGGGAGTGGCAGGGAGCACAAGTGGAGGGAGCTGGGGCTGGGAATGTTACTGATGCACAGGAGGACATCTCATGTTTCACTTCTGTTGCAGTCATCGTCCTTCAGCAGCATCACAGACTCCACTATGTCCCTGAACATCATCACAGTCACGCTGAACATGGGTGAGTGGGAGGTGTGCATGGAGCCTGCAGTCCTTCCAGAGCGAGATTGAGTGGCGGAGAGGGAACTGGGAGCGGGCAAGGAGAACATGTGTGGAGAGGAGTGAGGAGATGGATTCTGTAGGGAAGTGGCTTGTCTTGAAGCACTGGTCTCTCAAGAGTTTCTCTGTGTCCCAGGACATCTCTCAGGGACAGGGGTGCAAGCAACCATCATTAGCATGTGGTTTGTCTGAGGTTAGGGCTGCTTGTGCCTGCTTCTTTATGGTGTCTTACTTTTTTCTCTTTCCATTCCTGCAGAGAAATACAACTTCCTGGGCATTTCTATCGTGGGACAGAGCAATGAGCGTGGCGATGGAGGCATTTACATTGGCTCTATCATGAAGGGCGGCGCTGTGGCAGCTGATGGCAGGATTGAGCCAGGAGACATGCTCTTGCAGGTACTTTACGCCCACATACCTCCATCTGTGGGCCTGGGAAAGCAGTAAGGAAAGACCCAGAAGCCTCCCTGCTCACTTTGGCAGGCTAAACCCAGGAAGCTGCGCTTGGAAGAGGGAGCTGAGTCACTGCTGAGCTGAGCTGAGTGGGGAGCTCTGGTCACCTATCTGGGACTCACCTCTTTGCATTGTTTGCAGGTAAATGACATCAACTTTGAGAACATGAGCAACGATGATGCTGTGCGGGTGCTGAGGGAGATTGTGCACAAGCCGGGGTGAGTACTCAGGTTGTCTCTTACTTCCATGGGCAGCTGTACGGTGTGTGCTTGGGGTGTGTGAGTCGTGTCTTCCAGCCGGCTCCGACAGTAGCTCTGCAGAAGCTCAGAACTTATGTTTTTGGTGTTGCTTTGATTCCTGGGTTTTCATGCCCAAAGAAAGAACTGCAGACAGTAGAATGGGGCTGTGAACTGGGGTCTGTACCGCTTTTTTTGTGGGGATGCTGTGTCACTAGGGTCATCAGCACCGCTGCTTGGCAGGGTCACATTGTTTTGTCCATGCCACTCAGGAAATCCATAGCTGGAAGGGGACAAGGGCACTTTACTGGTAGCTTCTCCCTGTCTCGCAGGAGAGCTCCAGCATACAGCATCCACCCATCATGCAGGGGCTTGTGCCACTGGGCTCTTGTTCTAACTCTCACCTTTTTGTTGCAGGCCCATCACCCTGACGGTGGCCAAGTGCTGGGACCCCAGCCCCCGGGGCTGCTTCTCATTACCCAGGAGTAAGTGGATAGCTGACCCACCCTTAACGCTGGTGCCCAGCTCATGTGAGAGCCCTGCCTTAAGCACTTAATTGGTTGTTGTCTTGTTCCTCCCCTGTATGTGTGACTCCATGTGGCACTGAATTGGGGTTTGATGGGGTTTCAGCTCTCCTATTAGGAGGCTGCTATGTCCTATTCCCAGGCCAAAATGCCCATAAGCCCAGCCCTCCTTCCCACATCACGCTGGGGACGCGTTTCACTGGGGCAGGGGGGTCACTTGCTCGGGGCGCCAGAGGAAAGAGAAACCCCTCCTTGAGCCATAGGGGGATCTCTCCCTCTGCACCTCTTCTGCTGACCCTTCCTCTCTTCTTTCTCTCCCAGTTGCTCCCCAGCGGATCTGGGCTGGGCCAGACTCTCCATGCTCCGATCCGGGTGAGTCCCGGCAGATGCTGGGGATGGAACGGGCTGCACTGAGTCCCTGTCCCTCCCCAGAGGTTGATTTGATGAGAGATAATTTCTTACAGCTACTGACTGACTCTTTCTTCACTGCAGGTGAGCCCATCCGGCCCATTGACCCGGCAGCCTGGGTGTCTCACACGGCAGCGATGACTGGCACCTACCCAGCGTACGGTATGAGTCCATCCATGAGCACAATCACTTCCACCAGCTCCTCCATCACCAGCTCCATCCCAGAGACTGAACGTAAGTCCTTGTGCCTCTGTGCTCCACCCACTGCACAGCTTCCTCGCCTTCACTGTGCGGTAAAGGGAGCAATATGTCTGCTGGGGTGGGCAAGGTCTGCCCTGCCAGGGGACTAAGAGGCAGCTCTCACCAGGCAGGGGCTTGGATCAGTGGGAGTTCTGGCTGCGTGAATTAATACCACCTTTTTCAGCCTTCTATGTAAGGAGAGTAGAAGAGCCTGGGTGCGGTCCAGGAGCTATGGCAGGCACAGAGGGAAGGCTTAGAGCAGTCAGGGGTTACTGGCTGGGACTGCCAGACTGCTAGAGGGAGTCGGCTTGTCCTTGGAGTAATTGCTCTCCCAGACAGAAGATAAGGTAGAATGGAGGCAGCTAGGAGCAAAGAGCCTTGCAGTGGGGCAGGGTCCTGCTGAGTATAGGGCTTTTTTGGTTGCTTTCTGAAGGTTTTGAGTGATTCTAGTATACAGAGCCCTAAAGCAAGGGTCTAGAGAGCTATGGCAAAAAGCCAGGAGTGTGTTGCCAGTTTGTGAGGAGCAGAGAATTCCCTTGCTGGGCTTTCTGGGCTCAGTTGGCAGCTTTTGGATCTCAGCTGCTTGGGACTGCTTGGAAGGAAGGAGACTCTAGCCTGGGTTTTGCACAAGGTGAAATGGCTGACATGGGAAGGTTAATGTCTGAAGGCTGGAAGAGGGGTTACACAGCATGTACACCAGGGCTGTCTGTGATGTATTGTTCCCTGGCCCATTCCTCCCGTGTGTGATGCTTCCATGTAGCCCTGTTGTCTTTTCTGTCCCCTCTCATCTCTGCCTCCCTTCCCTTTGTCCACACCACAGGCCTCGATGACTTTCACCTGTCCATCCACAGCGACATGGCCACCATTGTCAAAGCCATGGCCTCACCAGAGTCGGGCCTGGAGGTGCGTGACCGCATGTGGCTGAAGATCACCATCCCCAATGCCTTCATTGGTAAGGGACTGTGCTGTCTGCACCAGAGGCAGGGAGTGGGGAATGGGTGGCCTTTTTTCCAAGCAGATGCCCAAGGGAGCATCTCTGTCATGGTAAATTGTTGACCAGGCCAGAGTCAGAAATTGAACCTATGGCTGTGCAGTGGCCACAGTGGCAGTGTGGCCCACTGCCTCAAGGGGCACTGTCTTCCCCTCTGTTGCTGTATTTAACTCTGATGTTTGGTGGCAGGTTCAGATGTGGTGGATTGGCTCTATCACCATGTGGAGGGCTTTACAGACCGTCGTGAATCCCGCAAATATGCCAGCAATCTGCTGAAGGCTGGCTACATCCGACACACCGTGAATAAGATCACCTTCTCGGAGCAATGCTATTACATCTTCGGGGACCTCTGTGGAAGTATGGCACTTGGCATAGGTGGGAGGGAGAGGATGAAGGGGGGGTGAGGTCCTACAGAGTCCTGCTAACACTGTGGGGACATATCTACTGCCATTGCCATCAGGCTGGGCCCCTTGTTCTAAAGACTCTGTTAGAGAGTGAGGAAGAAAATCCCAGCTCCCTTGTTGTGCTGCTGGGATGGTGAAGTTGGAAGATGACACTGTCACCTACTATGTGATGTTTTCTCCTGGGCAGCCATAGCAGAGTCCTAGTCTTTGCTGACTTTGTCTCCAGGCTCTGAACTTCCAGTGCTGGCAAGGGAGTGGTGCTCAGACAACTGGGTTCTGCTCAAATAAGAGGCATGGGGGCAGTAGTTGGCAGGGTGAGCTGTGGCTCTGATGTGGTCCTTTCCCACCAAGCTGGTCTCTGTATTAGGGTGGCAGCTCGGACTCACACAGCCTGGCTGTTGTCCAGCCAGGTAGCACAAATGGTTGCATTGACTAGCAGGGAGAGTGCCAACTTCTTGCATCTCCTTGTGTACCCCATCCTTGTCCATCAGCAAGGGTGGACAGGGAGCTTCTTCATCACATCTGGTTGTCTTTCTGTTTGGATTAACCCCTCTTCTCTGCTTTCTTGCAGACATGGCTAATCTTTCTCTTCACGATCACGATGGCTCCAGCGGTGCCTCTGATCAGGACACTTTGGCTCCGCTCCCCCACCCAGGAGCTGCACCCTGGCCTATGGCTTTCCCATATCAGTATCCACCCCCTCATCCATACAACCCCCACCCCGGCTTCCCTGACCCAGGCTACAGCTACGGAGGGGGCAGTGCAGGCAGCCAGCACAGTGAAGGTGAGTGAAAAGGACTAAAATACGCCTGCAGGTGCGCAGATGCCCTGTTCGGTACAGGGAAGCAGCAGGAAAAGGCTGATTAGGCAAGGCACACTGTGTGTGGGGGCAGCCAGGGCAAAAGCCATCTCAGAAGGATTGTGGGACTCGGAGTTGAAAGGAGACTGAGAGCATGGATTGTGCTGGTGAATGGCTGTGCTGCAGCGTGCTGTAGTCCTTCTTTGGACAGAGGACCATCCTTTCTTCCTGGCTTGTCTGAGTTGTCACTTAACCCTGCCTCATGTGCTTCGCAGGGAGCCGGAGCAGCGGTTCCAATCGCAGTGGCAGTGAGAGGAGGAAGGAGAGAGAGAAGACCGGAGAGTCCAAGTCAGGCGGCAGCGGGAGTGAGTCGGACCACACCACAAGGAGCAGCATGCGCCGTGAGCGTGCGGCCAGCGAGCGCTCGGTGCCGGCCAGCCAGCACAGCCAGCGTAGCCAGCACTCTCTGGCTCACAGCATCCGCAGCCACCACAGCCAGCAGTCGTACGGGCCACCCGGCCTCCCCCCTCTCTTCAGCCCCCCCATGTTGCTGATGCCTCCACCGCCTTCAGCCATGGGGCCCCCCGGGGCGCCACCAGGCCGTGACCTGGCCTCTGTGCCCCCCGAACTGACAGCCAGTAGACAGTCCTTCCGAATGGCCATGGGCAACCCCAGTGAGTTCTTTGTGGATGTAATGTGAAGCGCCCGTCCCCTGTCTGTCTGCTGCCCCTTCTTCCCCGCTCCATCCCTGTTGTTTGTCTCCTAGGACCAGCCCTGGCTTCACCCCTTGTTTTTTGGGTTTTTGTTTTCTTTTTTTTTGTGGTTTTTGTTTTTTTTTTTTGGTCTTGATAACGAAAAGAAAAAAAGGGAAAAAAAAAATAAATGGAACTAAACCTTGATTCTAATCCCTCCTCAAGTGGGGTAGATGGGCTTGGCAGGCCGGCTGGGTGCTGCCAGCCCATCCCGCCACCAGACTTGTGTATTGCCAATGGTAATTCCCTCCTGCCGTCCTCTCTAACCCCATTAATCCGCATCCATCCCAGCGCCCTGTGCTGCTTGCCCGTGTGTCACTGCTCTCTTGGTCCTTCCACCCTAAACATCTCTTCTTTCTTTTCATCCTTTTGTGTTTCTTCTATCAAGCAGCAAAGAATTACGGGGTGTTTGACTTTCTCTGAGCCTGCCGCCTGTGGGGGGGAGAGCTGGAGCGTGGCGTGGCTCGACAGGAGGACACGGAGCTCCAAGGGCGCTGGGCATGCATGGCGCTGAAGATGGCTTCTTTCCTCCCCCTTGCAGAAGACACCCTGCCCTTCCCACAGCCCTGAGAGGGAAGCAGGGACCAGCCTTATATATGCGTTTTAAATCCCATTGTAGTTGCCTTTTGGCTAAATGTATGAATGTTCCAGGGCTTCAGTGCCTCCAGGGAGTGGACAGATGCTGCCACTTCCCTCTTGCCTCCTTCCTCTTGCCCTCGTATTGGGCCAGGTCTGAGCCTGGCACTGCCCCAGGGCAAGACCCTCCTTCACTTTGCCTGGGCCCTGAGTCTCGGGGCTGGGGCTGTACCTCTGCATTCAGCCCAGAGTGGCGGTGAGTGCCTGCACGGTCTTGCGCAACTCAGGGCCCTGCACCTGCCCTTGGGTACTCGGGGGGGATTTAAGGGCAGAGTTCTGCTCCCTTTGTCCTGCTCTTTGCCCTTCTGCCTGAGACAGTCCAGTTTGTAGGGGCTCTCCTATTCCTGGGGCTGGTGGTGGCAGCTGTGACCTTCTCCCTCCTGCTGTCATGCTGCTGCTCAGCAATGTGGCATCTTCAAGGGCCTGGATGGAGTTAGAAGGTGAGGGAAGGGCACAACTGTTTTGCTTTCACACTTTGGGGTAATGTGGAGGTCCCCTGTATTTGCCCTATAAAGGGCCTGAGCCTGCCTCCCCCCTCTGCCCAGTGCCACAAGTGCTGCTGGCCTGGCTGTCAGGACTGATGAGGCTCTGGGATGGACCTGGGATAGCCCCCCTCCTTCCGGGCTGTGAACGGCACCTGGCAGCAACACAAGCTCTCCTGGGAGGAAGGCTGCAGCCTGAACCGTGGCCTCTGGGCTCGATGCTTGCATATGTGTCAGGACAGTTGAGTCCTCCTGCTCCGGCGCTTCCTGCCCTTTTTCCTTCCTCTTCTGGGTACTCGGAGCCATGCCTTGGGCTGGGGGCAGCCCCTGTGCCTGGGGCCAAGCACGGTACAGTACAGGCATGCTCGACCTGGCTCCTATTGGTACCCCGGTGCCCTCTCCCACTGCCGCGCCGTGGCTTTCTCTGCAGTCGGTCTTGTGTTTGCAGTTTTTGTATGCTGGAGATGAAATGTATTTTGCTTCTTGGGGGCCTGCGTTGCCCCTGCAGCGCCTCTGCCAGCTCTCACGTGCCATCAGTTCATCTCACCATGCCTCCCTAAAACCTCTCCTTTCCCTCTGCCTGCTGCAGTCAGCCTGCCCAGTGCCCGCTCTCTGCCATCCTCCTGTCCCCCCATCTCAGCACCAGCAAGCTGCTGCCTGTCCCCCTTTTCCTGATGCCACCCAGCAGCCTCCCCAGCCACTTGCCCTACCCCGTCCGCTGGGTTTTATAAAAACAAAACCAATCTCCTTGTTTTTATTTATAAACATAGTTTTATCGGACTCCTGCCTTGTGTTGTTTTTGGTTGGTTGTTTTTTTTTCCTCCCCCCAGTCTCCTTTGTCTCTCCTCCTGCCTTTGGCTCTGCAGCAAGATCCCAGCAGGATGGGTGCCCTGTGTCTGTTTTCCAGCTGACTCTTCCCGAGATGCCGAAGGCTGCTGCGGCCTGAACCCGGGCCGAGCCCGGCCCTCGCTGCCGTCGCTCTCCGGTGCGGGGCCTGGCCACGGGCGCTCGGTGCTCCCTGGGTCTCCCGTTTCCAGCAGGAGCACGACGGGGAAAATCAGGGGCGGGTCTGGCAGCGGGCCCTGGCCCGGCGCTTGGTGCAGCCCCCCTCGGCGGCGGTGCGAGCAGGGGGAGCGGGCGAGCCCCGGGGCCGTGCGTGGGGCCAGCGGCCTGGGCAGTGCTGGAGAGGTGGGAGCCAGCAGCCCCGTGGAGGGGCATGGTGGCTTCAGGCCTCTACGCAGGGGAAAGCAGCATCTCCCCTGTGCCCTACAGGCGGTCCCCACCCGGACCGGGAAGGAGGGGGAGGCCCCACGCGTGGGCACAGCTGCCTCGCTGTCTCGCCTCCCGGGACTACAACTCCCAGCGCACCCCGAGCCGTAGGACTACAGCTCCCGGCAGGCATCGCGCAGGATTGTCCTTCCCGCCCCCGCCCAGCGTCCCCGCCGGACGCCGAGTCCCGCCTCCCCGCGATGGCGCATGCGCGGCGGCGGCGGGGCGCGGGCGGGGCATGCGCGGCGGCGGCTCTGCAGTGATAGGGGGGGTGCGGAGGGAAGGCGGGGGGCGGCAGCCGCCATCTTGGGTGCTGGGCAGTGAGCGGTCGGCGGGCAGCAGCAGGTGAGGTGCGCCTGGGCCGTCCTCCCGCTCCCTGGTGGGGCGTGCGGCCCGCTTCTCTTCTCTGGGTGGCTTGCTCTGCAGTGGCGCCCGGGCGGTGGCTGAGCTGCTGTGGGTGGCGGCTCCCTCCGCGCTCCCTGGGGGTGGGGGTCCGCGGGCCTACCCCGCCGGGCGCGGTGCGGCCCCGATGGGCTTGGGGGACCCTCCTACGGGGCGAGGTACCTCGCCGACTGCCCTTGAGGAGGGGCGCGGAGGTGCCCTCCGGAGTTGGGCTGCCCTTGGGCAGCCCTGTGGGAGGGAAGCGGGGCTCCCCTCAGCCGCCGGTGAAGAGGTGCTGGGCGACTCCAGCCCCGCCGGAGCTGGCTCATCCGCTCGCACTTTGCTTAGGGTTGAGGGGGTTTATTAATTGCTTGCGATGGTTAGCTATCTGTCTAGAATACCTGGGGTGTCAGCCCTGCGATGCTGAACCGGGTGAGGGTGGGGACATAGTCAAGCTCTGTGTGTGGCACAGGACGCCTAGGGAAGCCCAGCACCGATGTGCTAGGTCAGCCTGAGCAAAGGTCTTGTAGTCGCATCGGGCAGGACCTTCCCCTAAAATTATTTGCCTGTACTACTGATACAAGCGTGAATTAGCTAGGTCATGGCTTGCACCCTCTAGCTTCCTCCCTGGAAAACCTGCTGAGACAGAATGTAGCACTACTGATGCTAAACTGTGCTTGTTCTGAGGTTTAAAACGGGCTCTTATCCAACGGCTCTTCTAGATGTGTTTCCACTTCCATTCTTCTCTGGGCTAGGTTTCTGGATTAAGTAAAGCTGCAGGAAATGCAGCCTGTGTTTATCATCCAGTGCAGCTGACTTCTCTCCCCACTAGGAAATAACTTGCTTTTGATCTAGGCTTCTCCCCATAAGCTGTGTGATGCCGTGATCTGTTTTCTGCTGGCTTTAGCATGACAAAGCTGCTATCAAGTTTTATCCTCAGGCTGCCAAAATCTGAGCCTGGAACTTTCCCAGATACATGAGTCTGGATGGCTTCTGTGGCTCGGAAGTCTTTACAGGTTTCTAACTGCATACGGGCTCATGTGGTGTCTTGTTGGGCAACATTTGCTTGAATGTGATCAGAGCTGTAGCTACTATTCTTTTCCTGTAGTAAAAGCTGTACTTGTCCCTGTGAGTTTTGCTTGGAGGGACAATCTCTAATCTGAAGAGATGCTGTCAAACTGCCTACTTCCATGTTTTCCCTGTCAGAAGGGAAGCATCACTTCTCTTCTGTAGAAGTGCCATGCTACTGACATCTAGTGACAAAGATACCTGGCGTTCTTTGGGCTGCAAACCGGCCATGTTCCAGGGAGGGCATTTGAGGTATCTGTGAACGGTATCGTGGCCGGCTTCTTTCTCCTCCTGAGAGAGTACAATTATGGCCTTTGAAGAGTTGAGTCTTGAGGCTGTGAAGGGTTATATCTTGAGTTCTCTGGTGCACAGATGACTGGAAATGCATTCTGGTTTGATAGTATCTTTTTGTTGTTGATGGAATGGGAACAGTTACTAAACAAAATGGGCTTTGTAAAGAAACCTCCTGTGACTCCAGTTAAACTTTTCTTGTCTCATCCCTGTGTCAAGAAATGATAAAGGCAAGACTTTCTCCTGCAGCACAGCCTCTTGCACTGGCTTTCTAAGCTTATATGACTAAAGACCTTCAGAGTATTTAAAGGCTGTTCTTAGGGTTACCTGGAGGATGGACAGAAGTACAGCCTGGGGTGCCAATATATAATTGGTCTATGTGGCAGAGTCAGCTTCTCTCCTTTAGTGAATGACCTACAGAGTCAACAGTTACTAGCAAGCCATATATTATTTTAATCTCAGCAGGAGGTTGGCAGCTTGACTAAAAGCTTGCAGGCTGAGGCACAGAATGCAAAATGCAGGTATCTGCTCCACAGTAATAGTAGAGAGGGAAACACTGGCAAGTCAGGGCACCTAGGCCATTACTAGTCTGCAGAATGTAAGCTCTTACTCAAACTGCAGTTCACGTCTCTAACCTCTTCTGTTGAATAGAAGATGAATAGAAGGCAAGTCACTGTTCAGGTTTCTAGTTCAAGAGTGAAAAGCAAGTAGAAATTGCTTCAGACTGACTTCAAAGCTGCGTTGGAAGAACTGGTAGAAATGGAAGAAGGCATTGGGGCCACTCAGATAAGTTGGAGAGGTGTGCTAAGTGCTGTTTCTGTGATGTTTTACCAGAGTTAGGGAGCTTCTGGTGTTTCCCTGTGTCAGTGTTTATCTCTTGTTACCCTTTAGACTGGCTGTGTGTGGTATGGCACGCAAAAGTAGACTGTAGGAAGAGAGCCTGGTAAGAGATTAACGTGCTTCTCTTCCTGCCCACTGGTTATGGGGATTTATGGGATTGGGTTTAAAATAGGAACAGTTTCTCTGAAACTGATGGGTTTATCTCAGTAGCTGTTTAGCTCACGGTATGCCTCTTAATTAAATTATGCAGCCTGCCTTCCCCGGGATGAAGTGATTGCAGTTACTCTTGTTTAAAATCAAGTGCAGCCCATGGCCTCCTGCAAAGTGGCTAATGCAGCCCTCTAAGCAAAGCTTAGATGCTTGGATTAGCTGGTGGGGTGATGACATTGTTTTAAGCCTTAAGTCTTTTGGTTTGATAATGGCTAGCGCTAGCCTGAAAGGACTGGTTTTCTGAATAACTCCAGTTTGCCAGAGCAACTTGACTAATCCCCCTCTTGCTTCAGCTGCTGTCACTTGTTCAAGATCATGCTGATTTCTGGAATGCAGAGATCGTTACAATTGGTGAATTAACCTCAGTCCTCTGGGTGAGAGCTGCAATACTTCTGGTTTCTTCCTGGATGAGAACTCTAGCAGCTAATGTATCTTGAACTGCTTAGTTTGATAAGCTTATTAATGCACAGAAGTCTTGCTTACTGTTAAGTCAGAACCCAAACTTTCTTTTAATAGACTACTAAATGGGTTGGTTGCTTTACACCAGCTTATTAATTGACTTGTGATTGCAGTTTCCTAGATGCACTCTGTAGATTAGAGAAATAAGCATTCCTGCTTTCATTCAAACTAAGTGATGTCTGTGCTGTGGAAAACTTGTAGCTGCTTAATGGAAGTGTCAAAGCCCAGAGTAGCTGGATCTTGGGCTCCTTGCTGGTCATCTTGTGTTTGTTTGTACCCTGTACTTGATGACACAGGAAACTCGAAGCTAACAGCTTGTCTCACAGTGGGGCTGTGGCCAAAACGGCTTTGCAGATGAGCAGGAGTC
This sequence comes from Phaethon aethereus, assembly GCF_964289735.1. Taxonomy (NCBI): domain Eukaryota; kingdom Metazoa; phylum Chordata; class Aves; order Phaethontiformes; family Phaethontidae; genus Phaethon; species Phaethon aethereus. The sequence continues at coordinate 18,486,058 of NC_138585.1, forward strand.
CCCTCAGCTCTGCTGATCAAGCCTCAGTGGCTTGCTGTGTCAGCAGCTGAGTTGAAGGTAACTGGCAGACCATGTCGCATGGCTATTTTCACCACCTGTAGTGCTAGCCACTTTTCTGCAGAGGTATCCCTGTAGTGAGAATGGCATCCACACAGCTGGCTTAGTGAAATACAGCTGATCCCAAAGCTGCATTTTTAAAATGAATGGACAAATGCACTCAGCACTATCGGGATGCTACCAGTGTTTGCCAAACCATGAGGCTGTTGGTGCTTGGGTGGTAATGTGAAACCTTAGTTATATTGTCAGGGGCAGTGTAAGAACTCCTGTCCATGCAGCCAGGCTGCTCCTGAGCACTTACTTTTGAGCTGCTGTGCTACCGCTGTACCTTTGAAGAGAGAACATAGAGGATTTGCTGAGCAGACCCGCTATGATAGCGGCCAGGCCTGGCTCAAGAGTTCAGCAACTTCTGCCTGCACTGAACTTAGAGAAACTGGTGGGGGAGTATACAGACAACTGCATTTGCTCTTTCCTGAGGCAAAAATACCAAATACGGCCAAAGTTTATGATGGCTCCGGTACTGTTAGGCTGTAGGCACATTGCTAATGCTGTGCTTCCTCCAGACAGTGCATCATTCTGAGGGCAAGAACAAGTGTCTCTTGCCTGGATGCGAAGCTGCAGTTAGTGCAGCCATGTTGCCTTGTACCACTGCAGAAAACTGACTAACAATTCACTGTTTTTCCTAAGCAATGAATATGAGCAGATCAGCTTTTTTATTTTTTTGTTTTCATTTGTGCAAATACAGTTACAAAAGGCAGACAACTGTGTTCCAAAGTTTGTGATGTAGGTTGAAACTAGCACTCTTTCTGCTGGTGCAGGGAAGGATTAATGGTTTACGTGGTGTCACCCGAAGGATTTCAGATTATGGGGCAAATGTATTGGAGAAAATCACTTGTTAGAATGTCTGAGATTTAGGCTAGAATTCAGCTTTGTCCTTCATACCCTGATGAACAGATGACTACGGCACTACAGTGGTGTTACTGGCATGATGCTATGGCTTATCGAGTAGAGAGACCATGGGAGGCTAATGACCATGGAGAATTGGTATGGTTTGCTGTGGTGTTTCTGGAAGAGGTGCTGCAGAGGGAACAAACTATGCTTGTTAGTCCATTCCTTAAGTCTGCCTTGTTTAGTCTAAGGAAGCTCCATGCTGTATGTTGTTCATTTTTCTACAGCTATTCTAGGTCAGAAGCCACAGAGGCAATGGATGTCTGGGCTCTTATGTGCAGCAGGAGGGAACTGAATCTCCACTTGCTAAATGCAGGTTTAGTGCATCATGTCAGCACGTAGCTCCCAGTTCAGCTACTTGTTGCATCCCAGAATATGTGAAGCTACTGACAACCCAGCAGCAGGATCCTGCTGCCCAAGCCTGTGCTCCTGACTGCACTCATGCATTCCAAGTGCGTGGCACAATGTAGGTCTCAAAGGGCAAAGTCTGACAGCTTTTGGAGAACCACCTGTCTCTGGGTCAGCCTGAATAAATAAAGCATTTTCCATCTGTGATAGAATCAGTGGACAGAAGCAGGTTTTGAGATACCACGCTTTACTGTGTATCTTTCTTTGGACTCCAACTGGTCTGCAGCTCGCCAGTGCAGACTGGCTTCTGGGGCTTCGTCTAATGTGTCATGATGGTTTGAGAGAGGGATACTCCCTAATGCACATCCCCTGCACAGCATGAGCAGTGACATGATTTGAGATGAGTGTCCTTGATTCTTTTTACGAGGTGCACATTAGTGTCAGTCATTGTAGGTCCAGCTAATCCTGCAGCTTTTCAGTTACGTAACTACTGAAATGCATTCAAATCCACATCCCAGCGTTTTGTTTTTATATCTGTTCTTTTTTTGTAGCTGGCTATCTTAATGTTGTAAAACTGCTACAGTTGCTAAAAAGGTGTATCTTAATGCTCTCATCTTCACTTGAGTAAAAAGGTTTTCTGGAAAGTCATTTCCATGTAGCCTTAACTCCTAGTGGGTTTGTAAGTGTGTATAAGTATGTGGTCTGTCTACAATGCTCTTCCTGGTCCTTTTCCTTTCTATTTATGGATTTAAATAGAAGTGTATTGGAATGAGAGTACTTTGCAGCAGAGCAGGAAGCAAACTGGCCTTGGGTATTTGTAGGAGCAGCGTTCAGGTGTTAGGTCTCACTCCTGCCCAGTGGCTTGAAGAATGAAGAGTCTATTGGGAGAGGACTGTTCCTAAATTAAGATGATTAGTCAACCAGCTGGTATGAATTCAATTTTCACATGGATCTTCTCTGTACCTTAACTAGAATAAATCCATCCATACTATAACTAGAAAACAGGGCTGTAGCTAGCAGTGTGGAGGGGGTTGCCATATGTTCAAGCTAGTGAAACAGAAGGAGTGGAGCTGCAAAGTTCTGAAAGTGTGATTGATGGACTATTAAACCAAAAGCTTCAGCTAGGGTTATCTTGCTTTCCAGGCACTTAATGATAAACAGTTGAAATGTTGAGCTTCACTCTTAAACTGTGTCTTGCAATGAGCTGTTAGCCTGAGGAAACTCAAAAAACAGTGTAGGGCAGGCTCCTCAGAAAAGGCTGACCAGAGAGGAGCAGAATGAGTCATTGGAAGCTGATTGAGCAATGCTCTTACTGGGAAGCTTTCTGAGTCATGTCGCTTAGGCACAGCGAGCAGATGAACCCATCTCTTGTGGTGGATTTCTTACTCTGAGGCCTTCTGATTCCAAAAGCCATGAGTCACTGAATGTCAGTCTGAAATTAATTTGAGCCCTGTTCCCTGCAGTTCTTAACCACTGGAAGCACTAGGCTCTTTCATTTTCAAAGCTGATCTGAAAAGAGAACTATTCATTATTTAAAATGTGGAAGATCAGACCAAGTCTGAACTGCACCACTAAACCTCATCCTAGCTGCAGTGTAACCTTCAAATAGTTGAAATGAGTATCTGTGAAACTTGTACTGAAACACAAATGACAATCAAAACAAAGCAGGCTTATTTTCACTGCAGCTACTTCAAGGAGAGCCATTGTCATCTTCAAGAGCCATTCTTCTTGCTAAGCTTTAAACAACTTCCTTTTGCATGCTGCCCTTTGTATAGCTTTCCTCTCATATGTTCAATTATCTTTGGGCTAGTCATTCTACCTCTTGAGTTTCCAGCTGTGTGGCCATGCTCCCATTAGCTGATGGAAGTAACTCTGTAGTGGGGAGGGAATGTGGCCACTCCAATCTTGTGTCTGGGAGGGATATAATACAAGGCTTGAGGAGAAGACTGGAATGTTGTCCCTGTTCCCTGAACCTCCATCATGGGCAAACTTGGTGAAGGTTGGCTGAGAGAACGGCACTGCAGCAAACCGAACTTGCTGTGAGCTGTGTTGATGCTGCTGTGCTGGCAATGCTTGTGATGCTTGGAATTCTTCAGGATGCTGGACTGCAGAACTTGAGCAGAGCAAGGAAGGTCTGCATATAATTGCGTTAAATACCTTGTGCACTTGAGACTTCTTTGGTTCCTGATGCCATTAGATGGGGCTGCAGCAAGAGGTGTATACTGTGTTGTCTTTCAACTACTGTGGAGACCTGACAGATAGCTGGTGTAGCTGGGTTAGTTGTCTAAAACTATTTGCTGTATGCACTGTCCTCAGCCCATGTGACTTTGCTTGGTACCTGGAAACACACTGCCAACTGTCTGACATAAACAGGTAAAATGCACTTAACTGTGAATTCAGGTTTAATCTGTAGAGCTGTGGAATTGGGTTTTTTTCAGGCTTGAGGAGACTCATAACTGGCATGGAGGCAAGCTGCTATTACATGTGAAATAACGCTAGTGGATATCACTCTGGTATATTTATGCTGGTAGGCTGCCATTATCAAACAAACTGGCAGAATGATCCTGATTCTGTGGCTAAATCTGTAGTAAGTGAACCTGCTGCCTCAAGTGTTAACCAGGGGTTCCCAAAGCCAGTCCCTTTCTGACCTTGAGCAAGTTGTTCAATATCGAGTTGCATTACCAGTGTAGCACAGCTAGTATGCATGTGCTGGTTGGTGGCAAATCTCCCTGCATGCTCCTATTTCGTAGCAAATGAGGATTAGCAATAAGAGCAATCCTAGTCAGTAGTCATGGCGGGGGGCGGGGGGTGTAGATATGACAGTATTCAGAGTAGTGAGGGCAAAGTAGGTAAAAAATGGTGTCTATATCATAGTTTGCTTAGATATTGAGTAACTTGTGCAGTTTTGTGCTCACTCCTTCAAGAATGAGGATGTTTAGAGGGAGGCACTGAGAATGACCAAAGCAAAAAGCAGTTTCCTTCTGAAGAGCAGCTGAGTAAGGTGGGAACACCTCATCTGGGAAAGGAGGAATGAAGGCAAAGAGGAGAACATCTGCAAAATCCTGAGTGGCCTGCAGATAGAATATGGCGGCTAAGTTCTTCATTGCTGCTTCTTGCACTTGAACTGGAGGCCATTAAAAAAAGCTGGGAAAGGAAGAAAAAGCAGGCTTAAAACAAAAAGGAGGATGTTTATACAGTGGTTACAAAACTGTAGACTTTTGTTTGCCATGGGATGCTGCTGATGCAGAGATTTGAGAGGGCTGTTGGGTTGGTGGTTGGACTTGTTGATCTTAAAGCTCTTTTCCAACCTTAATGGTTCTGTGAAATACTGCAAAGAGATCCATTGAGAGGTCTAAAATAAAGCCAAAGTCTAAAATAAAGGTCAAAAGCCATTGCAGGGAGATCTCCTGGGGAGTGTTTTCTTGACCTGTCCTTATGGTTATCTGACTGGCCCTTCATTGCCGACATCAGAGACAAGACACTGGGCTAACAGATCTGCAGGGTGAACCAGTGCGGCTCTTAACTGCGCAAATGAAGCTAGTTAGGTTAGGAGCTAACTGTGTGTGGAAAGTTTGAAGCCTGAGCTCAGCTCCTGGTATATTTGTATAAGGAAGAAGCCTAGCATTTCTTTGCATTAACAAAGAATTTTTTAAAGACTAAAAGCATGTGAGTCACGCTAGTAGATACTTGAATCATGGAGAGTAAATACCTGCTCTCTAACATGTTTTTACTAACCTATGAGATAAGTGAGCAGTTGACTCTGCTGCCTAGTACTGTGATGCAATTAAAATGCTGATATTTTTGCCTGTAATTTAAATGAAGCTCCTACAGGATATGTTCTAACCTAACATATGAGAAGGCATAGCCTCATGATCTCAATCAACATTTAAAGTTTGTAGATGTCCCTAAGAGAAGGTTTTTAATTTCCAACATGAAACTTTGTTAGCAGTCTTCTATGTGTTTTATAGTAATGTAGTAAACATTCAAATGAAGGCTTTTTCAGAAAGCAATTGGCTTGTGATGTTAACAAGATGCTTTATCTTGTATATGCTGTGTGTCTGATCCTGTTGCTCATCAAAGCAGATGTTTCCTTTATGCTAAAAATAGTGAAACAAATAACTTAAGCAGCATTAAAACCCAAGAAGGAGATTATTTTTTTTTTTAAAACGAGGATGTGCTTTCTAGGAATCTTCTGGAAAGGGTTTGTGGGATTCATATGATCCAGCTTTGACCAGTTACATAAGCTTCCAGGAAACTGTTCTATACAATGTAAGTCTTAAAGAGGATGCAGGAACTCTTCTTCACCTTTGGTAGCAATAGTCCATATCCAAATGTGCAAGCTAGCACAGTGTAGCAGTCTGAAAAATACATCCTTGTCTCTTTATCTGGAATGAAAAAATGCTAATTAGGAAAAAATTGCCTAAAGCAGGCAACACGTTGCTTTCATTGTCATAATGGTTCTCTGTTTTTTTATCATTTGGCCTGTGTGAGTGACCTTTCAAATGAATTACAGCTTCAGCATCTGCCAGACTTGTTGGGCAACTGTATTCAAACAGATGTTCTCCATGTTTTGGGTTCTAGGCCTGCCATGCATGCTACCTTTTCGTGGCCTCCTGCATGCCTTCTTAGGGCTGTGTTTCGTCTAAATGTCACAAGTGTGGTACAGCCATTTCCTTAAATTTGAGAACCTGGTTTGTTCTGTTGACCGATGGGATTGTCTCTGGTGTGGGATGCTGGCCTTGCTGCCAGCTACACTGTGTAGCCATAATCCTTCTACGTGGGGCAGTGAGCAGCCACAGAAGGCTTTTCCCACTCTTAACTGCATGAGAATCTCAGACTGTGTGCTGCCTCTGTCTTAATAGGTTTAGTTAAGGAGACTTACCCTGGAAGTAAATTAAATACTTGTATCCTGAAGTTATAAAGTGTCATTAATGGGAATGGAAGAAAAACATATTTGAAAACCTTTTCTGTGCCAGATGGAGACTCAGACATCAAAAAATGTTGACGACAGTGCCACATGAAGCCACTGACAAGTGGCAGGAGGCAGCCTGTTAATAGCCAGAGACACTCAGCCAGCAGAATGTGGGAGTAAAAGCCAGGAAGCTCGCTATTCAGCTTTGGGAAGGCTGCTCGTCTGTCTGTTTCTCTCTATTTTAACCTAACAAATGACTTTTTGATTCTTTTTTTCTTTTTGCTTTTAATGAGCAGAAGCAGCCATCTGGTAGCTGAAGATCCATATCAGAGAAGTGTGTGTAATGTTACTCTCTGAGGACTCATTAGGTGTAACTAAAAATGTTGGTGTAAAGGCTTATGAAATTTAAAATTTTTTTGTCTTTCTGAAATTAAAAGCAGTGGCTGCACTATAAATCTTGTTTTAGCACAGAACTCATGTCTGCAGTAGTTCCTTCAAATAGGCCAGCTACTTTAGTTCCTTGAACATAACTTCTAGAGGATATGTTACTCTTAACACTCCAGGCTTCTACCCTGGAAGTCCCTTAGTCCCTCTGTGTGTATTGCTTTTGTATGCTTTTTTTTTTCCCCCTGACCTTTGAGATGATCTGAGGCTAGGTCACTTTAACTTCATTTTTGCTGTGTTCCTGAGCAAACACATATCTGTTCACTGTCAGCATCTGTCTCTAGCCTGTCCCTATCCTTTCCACTCACCCCAGACAAGTGGGTGTAGGCTAACCCACCCTAACAGCAGAGGGGAGATGGTTGGTTATCTAATGCTCTGCAGTGCCAAAACTGAGCAATACCTATGGAATCATACCAAGACCTAGTCATGAGACTTGCCCTATTGCATCTGTAGTGTTCTTCTCTGGACTAAGCCAACTAAGCGGGTGCTAGAGTGGGTGTTATGAATTGAACCTAAGTGAATAAGAGTGCATATGACTACAGGAATGGGATATGGTGAAGTAGCTGTGCATTTAAAAAAAGTCTTCTGCATCAATAATGCCTAACAGCTTTGTAGCTCTCTTCAGAACAATCTTCCTTTTGAAGAAGAAGATGAGAAGTTCAAGAGGGTAACTTCTGAGGCACTAGCCCACAATTAAAGTGGGTCATGGTTGAGGTGTCCCACTCCAATAAAACCTTGTGGCCAGACTGCTCTCAGTTTGCACTCTGAAGCAAAGCTCATACACAGTACTTGGTACTGCTGCTAGGGATCAGCAAAGGCTGGAGTGTTGCTACATAAAAATAATGTAAAAGTGGTAATAAACCAAGATGTACTTGCTGTTAAGAACCCACTGCTTTACAGTGATAGGCTTGGTGACATCTCAAACACTTGTGCGTACTGTGTGCAAAAAGACTAACTATGGGTTGCATCAGATTTGTATGTCTGTCGTTGGGGACATAGAAACCTTATAGGAGAAATAAAGGGTCTTTGATTTGCTTGTAGCTCCAGGCCTGTGTGTTTTCTCGCATTCAAGGGATAGGCTACTACTAAAACTTGAGCCTTGATCCCTCCATGCTGATGAATGGAATGAAAAGTAAGCCTGCATCTATTTCAGTACTAATTTTAAGCATCAGTCCTGGCTACAAATTGTAGTTACGTTCAGTGGCTCATGTTACAGGATGCATGGTAGCTGTACATACTCACCTAAACCTAAGCTCTTGAGTTGCTTCAGACAAGCTCAGGAAATCACTCAGCTGGACCTCTGTCAGGATTCCTGTGGTGATTCCTTAGGTCTGGAACAAGGCAGTTGTTTCCCGGTGGGGTTCCTCGTTGAGTCCTTGTTATGGTGTGCCCCAGAGACGCAGTTCTGTAGCAAGCGTGAGGGAGCACTGATCTGGAAAGACTGGCATATAGTTAGGGGTGTAGGTCTGTCATGGTATGTACAGTCTGTGCTGTGCATTGGGAACATACTTTCCATATAAAATCCCAGCAGCTTGAAAAGTATAATCTGTAACTGCAGCAATAAGGCTGCTTCCCTCTTTGCCAGAGTAAAACACTCTTTCTAATAGTCCTTTATAAGTAAGGAGGTCTGTACTCTCATCTCTAAGATGTAAGCATGAGGCAGGCAGTCACTTCCAGCATCCGAGCCGCTAGCTGTCCTACTGGGCCTCAGCCGTGTGCTAATCTGCCCAGATGTAACAAGATGAGATGAAGTAGCCCATACCATTAGACTTCCAGGAATATCTCTGAGGATGCCCTCCACTTGTCTCTCCCTGCAATCTGCTGGAGTTCATTACTCCTGTGGCATCAAGATATGTGCTGTCAGGTCCTCACTACCACAGGTACCGGGGAAGATCATAGAGTGACCTCTGTACCAGGGAAGATCACGGAGCAGTTCATCTTGAGAGTGCTCACAGGGCATCTGCAGGACAACCGAGAGATCAGGCCCAGCCAGCATGGGTTCATGAAAGGCAGGTCTTGCTTGAACAGCCTGATCTCCTTCTATGACCAGGTGACCCGCCTAGTGGATGAGGGGAAGGCTGTGGATGTTGTCTACCTGGACTTTAATAAAGCCTTTGACAGCGTCTCCCACAGCATTCTCCTGGAGAAACTGGTGGCTCGTGGCTTGGAAGTGTTTACTCTTCACTGGGTGAGGAACTGGCTGGATGGCCAAGCCCAGAGAGCTGTGGTGAATGGCGTTAAATCCGGCTGGCGGCCGGTCACAAGCGGTGTTCCCCAGGGCTCGGTTCTGGGGCCGGTCTTGTTCAATATCTTTATAGATGATCTGGATGAGGGAGTCGAGTGCTCCCTCAGTAAGTTTGCAGATGACACCAAGTTGGGTGGAAGTGTTGATCTGCTGGAGGGCAGGAGGGCTCTGCAGAGGGATCTGGACAGGCTGGATCGATGGGCTGGGATCAACTGTATGAGGTTTAATAAGGCCAAGTGCCGGGTCATGCACTTTGGCCACAACAACCCCATGCAACACTGCAGGCTTGGGGAGAAGTGGCTGGAGAGCTGCCCGGCGGAAAGGGACCTGGGGGTGCTGTTTGACAGCCAGCTGAATATGAGCCGGCAGTGTGCCCAGGTGGCCAAGAAGGCCAACAGCGTCCTGGCCTGTATCAGGAACAGTGTGGCCAGCAGGAGTAGGGAAGTGGTCGTGCCCCTGTACTTGGCACTGGTGAGGCCACACCTCGAATCCTGTGTTCAGTTTTGGGCCCCTCAGTACAAGAAGGACGTTGAGGTGCTGGAGCGTGTCCAGAGAAGGGCAACAAAGCTGGTGAGGGGTCTGGAGCACAAGTCTTATGAGGAGCGGCTGAGGGAACTGGGGTTGTTCAGTCTGGAGAAAGAGGAGGCTGAAGGGAGACCTCATCGCTCTCTACAACTACCTGAAAGGGGGTTGTGGCAACGAGGGCACTGGCCTCTTCTCCCAAGTAACTAGCGATGGGATGAGAGGAAATGGCCTCAAGTTGTGCCAGGGGAGGTTTAGATTGGATATTAGGAAAAATTTCTTCACGGAGAGGGTGGTCAGGCATTGGAACAGGCTGCCCAGGGAGGTGGTGGAGTTGCCATCTCTGGAAGTGTTCAAAAAACGTGTGGATGTGGCACTTCAAGACATGGTTTAGGGAACATGGTGGCGCTGGATTGATGGTTGGACTTGATGATCTTGAAGGTCCTTTCCAACCTTAGTGATTCTGTGAATTGTCTTCTGGGTGAGGATGTGTGTGACAAAAGGTGCCCTGGCTAGTAGCCAGCAGGTGTCACAAAGTCTGTGCTTGCTCTACTGCTTCTTGCCATGCAGCCTACTGATGTATGCCCTTTCTTGCTTCAGGTCTTAAGCAACATGGGAAGAGAAGACTGAAGTTCCATCATGATCGGAGGCTTATTCATCTATAATCACAAAGGAGAGGTTTTAATCTCTCGAGTCTACCGGGATGACATTGGGTAAGTGCTTCTGTTGCATCCCTGGTGTTTGCATTTCTGGCTCATTTTTGTGTGGACAGCAACCCAGAGCTGCTTTTTTCTGCATTAGCTGTGCATGCATGTAAGACTCTGACTCAACTTGCTGCTCTAGGCTTAGTTCAGAAAAAAAAAAGAGTTTGTTAAGCCCTGGTCACCTGCAGATGGTAGTAGAGGATGGCCTGCAGGCAAATGTGGGGGTCTCTGTCTTTTTTTTTTTTTTTTTTTTTCTTGATGGTAGAGATCTATCTGTTATTCTAAATGCTTCAGCAACATGGACTGCCACTGCAGGTGCCTACCGGCCTCACTGGAATTGTTAAAACTTTATGGGAGTGATAACATGGGAACTGGCTATAGTTCGCACTATAATCAGGGCTCTGAATTAGTTTCAAACACAGATGCCTAGCATGAAGTATAGGATGCAGAAGACTGTCTATGGTCTTGGAAGGTTGTGTCTGCAAGCAGTCTTGTAGTAACCATGGCTGTATGCTTAAAGCTGGCATTCTGTCCCCCAGCTTTGTGTAGCAGCCTTGTATGCGAAAATCTTACATTCATTGGGTAATTAAAGTTGTGGGAAGCACTGAAAGCCTTCAGTAGGTTGTAGGTGTCTTGTTGCACTTCACGCAAGTGTTATGATGCCCACTTAGAGTGGATCTGTACAATCCTTAGGCTGCTAGTTCCCAGAAGGGACCTTACTAAAAATTTGGTGTCTTACAGGCAGTGGATAGTGCTATAAGGCAGCATCATCACTTGATATTGGGTTCTGGGACTGAAAACCTTAAGTGGCTTTCTTGTACAACACTGCTCTTCCTTGTGGGTTTTCATTAGTGTTAGGCATTAGGTGGAAGTTAGTAATTGAAATTAACAAGTTTAAAACATAGCTAATGCAGGGCTGTGCTAGGTGTTAATTCGAAGTCCAATGAGAGAATTACAAAAAAACTGTCAAGCCAGTCTGCCTTCAGACTGCTCTAGTCTAAAGAGCGTGTCCCTTCTGGGTATGGATTGTCTAGAGGAGGTTAAAAGTTGAGGTGGAACTAGTAGCTAGTCAAAACTGGCACTGAGTCATTGATGGAGTAGCAGTCAACACAGTGTCTGTAATAAGACTTTACCTAATGAGCTTTAAATCTCTTGGCTTGTTCTAAGTCAAGTAAGGCAGAGTAAAGTAGCTGTTCCAAGACTAAGTTATTTGAGGACTTCTGCACAGAGTAGAGCCAATGAAGTGTTGTATTTCTGAAGCAGAGAACGGGTGGCTACAAAGTTTTACCTCTCTTCTGCTGTACTAACTCATTTCACTCTTAAATACTTGTTAGCTGAAGCTCTTCAGAGCAATTCATATGCCAGATCTGACTCTTGTAAAGTACCCCTGATGAACAGGTATCACAGTGATTGAGGCAAGCCAGTCTGTATTATATAGATAAATTCTGAGAATATGTTGGGAGGGGTGAGGGGGGCTAGGGACACTGTTACTGCAGTTTCTGGAAGAAGTTGTTTGTTTGGGTTTTTTTTGTGGATTGCAATCTTAAAGCACTTAACATCAGTTTGAGCACAAACCTATTTTATTCAAGAAGGTGTTTTAATTTAAAGGGCATTCTGGCTGTGGAGATGTAAGCTGGGGAGTGAAATGGTTATTCTTAATGTAGTGATCTTCTATAGCTTTTTATCTTGGCTCATTCCTTTTATAAAGCGAGTGCCTTGTGTTCAGTGCATGATAAAGTACTTCCTGCCGGCTGGCCAGGCAAAACTAGAAAATGGGATTTCCTGCCTGATCCTATCTTAACTTTTGCATTTGGAAAAAGGTTCCAAAAAGATTCAAGTGTGTTCCCTAGGACTTCAGGAGTCAGTGCTTCTGTGAGTGAAATCCTCCATTCAGTTCCTGTGAAAGTGTCGGTCTTGTGACAGGTGGAGCTGATGCTGACTATTAACCAAGCTTGCTCCCCAGGGTGTTGTATTCCTGCTGAAACAGGCCTTCAAACCTGTTCAGAATTTTTTAGATGGGTAACCTTATAAAACAGATTGTCTTAAAAGGGCCATCTCATCTTGTGGTGTGATCAAGTAACTGAGAATCTTCAGCTCTATAGCAAGCAAGTGGAGTTGTATATCTGCCATTTCCTGTTCTGACCACTAGCATGAGTACCAGGTCTACTTAAAAGCTTTTAGTATCCTAACCTTAGAGGGAGGTAGAGAAAGGAATAGCCATGATACTGTAGCTTGTACTCAACTTTGTAGGAGTTCTGTCTCTAACCAACCAACCAGGTGATAGGTTTCTAGAACACTAAACACTTTTTAATAGATTGAAGTGCTGAGGGGTGACCCCATCCAGCTTGTTGGGAGGTAGGTTGAATGGGAAGTGAGCACAGCTGCTGCCTATCTTCATGTGGGCTTTGTGTGATTGACCCTTAAGACTCCTTGGTCTTGGCACTTGCCTTTGGCATTCTGAAGCTTCAACCTATGTGTTGGGGGAGATTAAAGGTTATCTGTAGTTATGAGAACCACTCCCTTTGCACAGTTTAAGGGTCTAAATAAGCACATGCTAGGTCAAATGTTAATGAGCAAAGTGATGGTCAATGAAGAAACCTTTCCCTTGACTTTGTTAAAGACAGAAGTACCACAAAACTTGGACTTTCTTTGCTTGCAACTTAGAATGGCTTTAGTGCATGTAGTGCATTTGTCCATACAGCAGCTAGCTGCATGCCTAAGCAGCCTCTTTTAAAAAAATTATTTAATTCAGGATACCATGGAGGGCTCTACTGTGATATTGAAGTGCCTTGTTCTTCAGTGACATAGCCGTTGGGAGAACCTACCTGCATTTAAGAATGTAGCTATTTAATAAGCTATTTGGAACTGAGCAGCTTACATGACAAACTGCATGCACTTTAAATGTAATAGGCATTTGGTTTCTGAGCTTCTAATACATCACTTTGGCTTTATGGCTCTTGACCCTTAAGGAAAAAGTGCAAGCTGGATAGAGCAGTGTTTGAATCTGCAGGATGTGCTGTATCTTTCCAGATGTGCTCCAGCTCTATCACACTTGCTGTAGTTCCTGTTGGCTGGACCAAGCCAGAAAGCATCAACCCAAACAGCTTCAAATGAGAAGTACTGTCATAGAAATGCCCGCTCAGACTTGCAGTCCTGTTGTGAGGCAGACTGGGAAGACGATACCTGATACTCTGCAGTCCGCAGGCGATGCCTCAGACTGAGGCTTTTGGGGTTTTTTCCTCCAAGGCCTGCTACATGTATTAGCAGAGCAGACTGGGTATCACTGATGTGATACGGATGCAACTTATCTGGACTAAATGCCCAGCTAGCCCTAAAATTCAGCCAAACACAAGTCTGTCCACGCTGGCAGCCTGACCATGGCATGTCAGCATTGTGCCTTGTGAGGGCTTCGTTGCTGCCACAGCTTGTTACTGTCCATCCAATACCACCTTGGCCTTTTGTGCCCAGGAGCAGGGGGAGGGGGTGCTGTTTGGTCTCTCCTTATCTCTTTGGATTCATTGTGCCTTGTGTGTGTGTTTCTAACCCTTTCTCTTGTTGCTGTCACTCCTCCTTTCTCCGCTGGCGCCATTTCTGTCCATCCCATCTCATTGGCTGCTGTAGCAATAGGTAAGAGACGCGTGGTAGGCCATGACTGGCACTGCAGAGTGGGCAATTGGTGTGTTAGAAAAGCTTACCGACCTGAGGCTTCACCTCTAGCGTGTACCAGTTTGCTGGTTCTGGTACTAGTTCTAGTGGGTTAGAACTTGAGGCTGGGAGGACTAACACTCCAGAACAAGCTGAACTTTCCTCACAAGGCTTACTGAAGGGGAGGAATGGGGCTTTTGGATATTGTTATTTTATAGTAGATTAAATTGCTTTCTTATGGAAAAACTAAGGTAGAAATGAAGTATTAATTTAACTCAAACTTGCAAACCTTTCGGAGCAATAAGACCTGAGAAGTATTTGAAGGCCAGAATTTTGCTTATGGGGGGAGCATGTTTACTGATGAAGCTTCTGCATATGTACCCAGACCTTCAAGGAGCAAACACCTGCTGTGGTAGCATATGTTCCTTTGAATACCCTTTGTTTTCAAACTTGGAACTATCTGCTGGATTGTTGACAACCCGCAATGCTTACGAGCATTTGTATGCCTGTATCCTTGCTTGCGAGGATAGTACTATTGTCTGCTCTCAAAGATGATTCTGCATGATCAGTACCATGGCCTTGATGCTGCCTGCAGTCAGAAGACCCCCTGTTCTACATAGTGTCTAAGAGTATGAGTAATAAAGCACAATGAGTCTTGGCTTGGTGTGTAGACTATGTTTCTAAGTCTCAGTCTTGTCATCTAAAGCACTTGAGCTTCCTTCCTGTGTTCTTAGGATTGGTGGACTTTAACTTAATTTGTGGAGTTTATCCTGACTTGCAGCTGTGGGATGAGGAAACTAGTGTGGACGAACTGGCATCCAGAAAGCCACTCAGACATCCCTGTATTAAAGATGGCAGCAGCTAGGGGAAGCTTACACAGCACCTCTTCAGCACTGTGCAGAACCTCCCTACCGTAAATGGTACTGGACCATCCAGTGCATGTAATGCAGTGCTGCTAGCATGTTGCACTGTGAGGACCCTAAGTCCATGTGCAAGAGACCTGTTCTGAAGCCTAGCAGGTTTGAGAAGATATGTGTAACTGGAAAGCCAAAAATGTTCTTAATCCTGCTTGCTGCTTTGAGCCTGCCCTCTGTGGTGCCTGGGGTATGAGGTGAGGTGGATCTGAGAACTAAGGCTCCCTTTCGTGGTGTACCTGGGCACTGACTTCTGTCAGGTGACCCAGGTAGGTTTTGCTGGTATTTTTCCCCTCAGTGGTATGTCTGGGAGGAACTGCCATCGACAAGTATCTTGAGACTACAGTGTGCTTTGGGGCAAGAGTATGAAGGCCTGGGCATGCAGAGTAGACAGTAATTAGGTGTTTGGTCAAAACTGGGCTCTTCTGAGCTATAAGCTGCTACTGTGTTTGTTCCCAGCTATGGTAATCAATTGGGAGTGCTAGCAAAATTAATTGAAGGGAAGGTTCCTTTGCCATCTGACTCCAGATGGAGGTTAGCTGCTTCTGACTACAGTTGCACTGTAGTCCAAAGCTCCTTAGAGATGAGTAATGCTCTGTCTCTACTTTAGTTTGTGCAGAATTTAATGTCTAACTCTGCTCAGAGCCTTCACTTATCCCTCTTAGAGTCATCCCCAGGCACCCTTCCTAAGTGAGCTTGGTGTATGTAGTTCAGTGTCTGACTGTAACCGTATAAGCAGAACTGTGCAGCCAGCTTGTTTTCATGTACGCTGTGCTAATTTATCTTTGGTGGTGATCTCATAGGCGGAATGCCGTCGACGCCTTCCGCGTCAATGTCATCCACGCACGGCAGCAGGTACGCTCGCCTGTCACCAACATCGCCCGCACAAGTTTCTTCCATGTCAAGCGTTCCAACATCTGGCTGGCTGCTGTCACCAAGCAGAATGTCAACGCTGCCATGGTATTCGAGTTTCTTTACAAGATGTGTGACGTGATGACTGCCTACTTTGGGAAGATTAGTGAGGAGAACATAAAGAACAACTTTGTGCTCATCTATGAGCTACTGGATGGTGAGATTTTTCCCTTACTTGTTATGTGATATTGCACTTGATCATTCTAAAACCTTTAGCTTAGTTTGTGGTAATAATCCTTGAAGTATTTTTAACATGTGTGACTGGGTTCAGAATTACTTGTTCTGCTTTCTAATGCCACCTGTACTCTTAAGCGTAGATAACATCTCGAGCCCATAGCCTTCTGTTGATTGTGGCTCACTTTGTTGAAGTGTTGGGAGCTGTGCACTTGTATAAATGAGGTAGCTGGTACTGCACCCCAGCTTCTGAGTGGATTCTGTGTAAGTGTAGGGCTGTCATTATACTGCAGTACATAAAGAGGGCTATCACTAGCACCTCTAAGGCCAGCCATCCCAGCTAGTGCCCAGACGGCTCTAGCACTGTATGGTAGCAGTTGCCCTAGGCTGCAGTTAGTTGCCACTCTTGAGTTGCCTTTTGGGGGCAGTTCTAAGGCAGAAGGAAATCAATAAAACTCAACCTGTTATGTCCCAGCTTTACCTCCCCCAGTGATACAGCTCCAAATTTCATAATAATAATACAGTGTCCCTTCAGCTGCTTGTGATGTCAGCCTGCCTGTGGAGGTTGCCCTTGAGCTCTCTCTGTTTCACATAACATGAGTATTTTGTATTAGTTATGCTTCAGTTTCTTTTCCAGACAAGGCACCACACACGTGTGTCCTGGGATTCTTAGCCCAGGGTCACAGTGACTGATAATTTCTCTGTTGCCTCTGGGCAGATCAAGAGACTGCTGTTTTTCTGCTTTGGTCAGTCACTGTTGTCTCCTAGTAGGCACAGTGAGATCAAACCCTGCCAGTGTGGTGTTACACGGTATTCATGTTAGTGGTCTTTTCTCCCCCTTAGATCTCTTGTGGGTTGTTCCCTTCCTCTTTGAGGGGAGTGGGTGTTAGGCGAACTAGCTGTCTGCAGTTAACATCTGTTTCTCTCCCACACTAATCATCCTGCGGTGCCACTACTGTTACATCTTCATATGAAAATCAAAACCTAAAGAAAATGCTGCAAAAATAAATTGTCCTGCTGTTGGATAAACCCTCTTTACTGTCCCTCGGATGTTTTTGGAAAAACTCCTCAGTGTGCCCTGTGCACATGGCTACACTAGTTGATATTTAATCCCAAAGTGCAGTTGTAGTTAAAAAACGGCAAATACATCAGTTGGACAGCTTTCCATCACCCCTCCTCTCCAAAATATTGCACAGGGAAGTCAATTTAACAAGGCTGTTTCTTTTCTCTTGGTAAGGAATGCTCCAGCACCTTATCCAGAAATTTAATGTGTAAGCAGTGTCTGTGCACTAATTGGCGCTCCTTATAGGAGCGGTTAGCATGGTTGACATGTTTATACCTTGCATCTCTGAACTAATCTTCATTTACCCTTCTGTAGAAATCCTGGACTTTGGCTATCCTCAGAACTCTGAAACAGGGGCTCTGAAGACCTTCATCACTCAGCAAGGCATCAAGAGTCAGGTAACTGGAGGAATTTGGGGTACAGCACTGCTGTGCTGTGTAATTTCTTGTAATCCTGTTCAAGAAAGTATGGTCTTGATTACCAACTAACCATTTGACCTGTGCTGAGTGGAGGTGCCTGAGTAGATTGAGAACACCCTGGCAGGGATGTAGCTCAGTGGCATCTTGTTCTAGGTGTCTACGCTTGTGTGACCTCGTGTTCCGTGGCGCATGGTAAGATGTGAGAGGAAGGGTCCTGAGCTAGGATAATGACAGTCCCTTGCATGTAAATGATTGCTGGCTTCAGGTTCTGCTCTGTGTCAGCTTCTGACAGAGGATAAACAAACCTACCTGCTGAACCAGAAATGGCTCTTCTGTGTGTGAATCTCGCTGAACAGGTCTGTTTTCCACCAACTTTCAGTGCTTGGAGCTGTCAGACTTTCATGCCTGCCTTGTAATGAAGTATTCTTCAGCCTTGTGGATCTTGCTGTCAGCAAGGAAGCTGATGTTACTCTGTTGCTGCCTGTAACACCTTTGCAGATCACCACCCATACAGTCGAGCTTCCTCATGTTAGAGATTAGAATCTCTACTGTGCATTTGGCACAATATTAACCTTTACAATAAAGTTTATGTGGAGGTAGAAGATAAAGGGCACCTGGGGAAAAAGACACTTAAGTTGGACTGTTCTTGGGAATGTGTTTTTTAAACTAGCTCTAATCCTACTCCAGGCTATGGTCCTCAAAACTGTACTTCCCATCTTGGACAGCTCATATTCAACCTCTGAAACCAAAGGACTGTTACAGTCACTGTTTCTTGTGTCCCCAAGGGATATTGCTCACCTTGTCCATTTAAGACAGCTGTGCAACTCATAATGAGGACTTAGCCTAAAACTCAGGCCTCTCACCTGTGTAGCAGGTGAGTCAGGAGAAAAGCTGGGGGTCAGTTTGTACTGAAGCTGCCTGCAGCAGAGAGCTGGGTGAAACTTCAGCCCCGAAGTGCTGAACAAGGGCCTGCCTGGCGACTGTTCTTATTAAGGATAAGCAAAGGCAAACGTCTATGGAGGCTCTGTTTCAAGTCCGTTCATCAGCACTGACTTCATAAGAACTCACTTTTAAACTTCTAATGTACTAGTAGCAAGACTAGCTGCATCTTTCAAGAAGGAAGTGAGAGAGAAGCTGCCCCTGAGCAGTGTATTTTGTGCTAGAACAGCAAACAGTGTTTTGCAAGGGAGTGTGCATATATCAGTGGCCAGATGTGAGTGCATCCGGTCTCAATCCCCCATCGCAAGCCAAAGTGTAAATCACTCTGGCCTTTTGCAGACATTTTGGGCAGTCAGCACTCAAGATAGCTGAGTCAGCTCCTGTTCCTAGGAAAACTGAAAACTAACCACCACCCTCGCTTCCTTCCCTAGCTCTTTTTTCCTTTTGTCTGTTTTAACAAACTCCCGTGCTGTTTGTGTGCAAACCACTATCACAGCATCTTGTTGCGTTCAACAGCAGGTTTAGTCCTTCTCTTACAAAGAGTTCTGGACTACAGCTTCCCCTAAGTAAGCAGTTACTCTGCTCTGCATTGGAATTTTGTACAGCCCAGTTCAAAAAAGCAGAAATAATCCTTTCCAGGCACAGTATGGCAAGGGCAACAACTGAAACATTACTCTGGTACATCTAGCCTCCAGCTCTTCCTTCACTTACTGCCAACTTCTGGCAGGTACCTTAGGCCAGAATCTGGGACTGGGTGGCCTGTCATCCATGTTCCCTTATCCCTGCTTAGGTCATGATGGTGCTTTCCTTAAGCTTGTGTCCTGCTGAATTTAAAGAGCAAAAGACACAGTTATGGCAGACTTCCCAAACTCAACTTTTTGACTTTCTTCTCAATGAAAGATTTAAGGCATACTGAGCTGCTGCGCTCTGAATGCCCACCCCGTATGGCTACAGTGGTCTTTCCAGGGCTGGGATCTTGGAATACAAGATCTGCTTTATGTTTTTTGAAAGTGGATCCGATATTGCTGCATTCCTGGCCAAGGGAAGTGCCCCTGTACTCTGGGAATGGGGTGGTGTGGCACACAGGTTTTAAAAGGTGCTGGTGTGCAGCATGTTTTCATTTCTAGTCCCTACCCATGAAGTAGCCCACTAATAGCAAGACTGCAGGCTGAGCTGATGTCTGGTATCAGAACTGATGCAGGCATTGGCTCATATAACTTCCTCCAGCAGAGGCTAAACCTGCTCCTACACCTCGAGGTGGAGCTGTGCTCCATGTACTCAGTTCTCACCCTTCAGGTCCTGTCTGTATCTGTCCAGACTTCATTAACTAGCTGAGTGCTGTCATTTTCTTCCCCTCCAAGTGCTTTCTGGGAGTATGAGTTGGTCAGCTCTTAGTTACAGTCTTCACCCAAACCTTAGACATACTTTAGTGCTAAAATGCTAGTATAACTTTTTGAAAGTGAGGAGAGGGCTGCCACCAGGCTGCCAGAGCCCAGGAAACCTGCTGGTAGCTGTCTGCCTTTATTCTAGTCAGCATGCTGGCAACTGAGTACAAGTTGGATATTCTTGTCCCATTTCAGCTGACTTTTTCATCCAGCTCAGGGAAGCTCCCAGTCCTGAGAAATTTCAGAACCAGGTACCTTCAGTCCCTCCCTTAGGGAACACTCCGTGCTGCTGGGTGTTCTCAGCTTCAGCACTCTTCAGGCATCTGCTCCCAGATCCATCCAGTCACTTTCTGTAGTGACCAGTAGAGGTTCATGGCACTGATGCTGTTGCAGGAGATGGTAATGTCAGCACATGATCAGTGTCCCTTTGAAAGCCAGAGAACTGGGTATTATATCTGTGTGTCTCTCGTTCCTCTTAAGCCTGAACAAAGCATTGAACAAGGCAGACAAGGAGTCCTCTTTTTTTCTGTGTGTGGGAGAGACAAGGGAGGTACTTTGTACTGCATTGAGCATGTACCTAGGCAGTTCCCAGTGGAGTATAAAACGCTATACCTCTTAGATGTTACAGTAATGGCTTTGCTTGCTCAAGGAGTGACAATGTCTGTGGCAAGAGCATGTGTGAAACCAAGCCACTGCTGGTTTAAAGCTGAGATCATGTACTGCCACCCTGTGGGCCCAATGCAAGGCTGCTGGGGCAGGACCCACTTCTGCATTCTGCAGTCATGCTGGTGGAAGAGGCAGAATTAAGATGGATATAACTTTATACAGGACCCAGAGTTAAGATGCCTGCAGTCCCGGGTGCCTGGTACTTCTCGTAGACTGGGCATCTGTGCCATGGTAAACATGCAGGGCTTGCTTTAGGAATGGCAACAGGAGGAGTCTACTCTGTGTAGGAGCATTATTGGGAGTGGTATTTGGCCTGTCTGTCACTCCCTCTGCTCTACCTTATATTTGGGTGGTGCATAATGGGCCAAGTCTGAAAAGCCATTTCACTGCCAGGAGTGCTGGGTTTCCTGAGGGGAGCTAAGTGTCAAAGCCCCTCATATTGTTTGTGCTAATTAGCTACCTAGTTAATGATGAGCTAGCCTGCTTTGTTCCTGTCCTGAGGTAGCCTTAAATCTAACCTGCCTCTTTATCCCTTACTCCCTTTTCTTGCTATTGACCTGCTTGCCTGCTAACCCTGTGTGCACCACACTTGCTGCTATACATCTACTACTTGACTTTCTGCGTG
Source organism: Phaethon aethereus (assembly GCF_964289735.1). Taxonomy (NCBI): domain Eukaryota; kingdom Metazoa; phylum Chordata; class Aves; order Phaethontiformes; family Phaethontidae; genus Phaethon; species Phaethon aethereus. Next base: position 18,506,980 of record NC_138585.1, read on the forward strand.
TGACTGGACCCCACCTGTAGCATCAGGTAGGAAACCTCCCTGTGCCTCTTGACACAATCCATAGTGCTCTTTGGAGGCTTAGAGCCTGGACATTTAGATGCATGTTAAGTTAGCGTTGGTATATAACTCTAATGACTGCGGTCATTAAGAAGCAGTCTTTGGGGATGAACTGTCTCTGGCCCTAGGGTTTCATGTTGGATAAGGGCGTGAACTGGTCAGTCTGTTGCTTCTCTGCTTAACATATGGATTAATGTGACGGTCTCAGACATGATTTGAATGTCATTGGTGGACCCCATGCATCCCTGCAACTAGATGTAGCCTTATTGGACTAGCTAATGAAATGGAAGAACCTTTCCTGCTGTCATTATGACCAATATGTACTCAGCACTGGTGAGGGCGTACCTCGAATCCTGTGTTCAGTTTTGGGCCCCTCAGTACAAGAAGGACGTTGAGGTGCTGGAGTGTGCCCAGAGAAGGGCAACGAAGCTGGTGAGGGGTCTGGAGAACAAGTCTTATGAGGAGCGGCTGAGGGAATGGCGGTTGTTCAGTCTGGAGGAGAGGAGGCTGAAGGGAGACCTCATTGCTCTCTACAACTACCTGGAAGGGGCTTGTGGTGAGGTGGGTGTTGGTCTCCTCTCCCAAGTAACTAGCGATGGGATGAGAGGAAATGGCCTCAAGTTGCACCAGGGGAGGTTTAGACTGGATATTAGGAAAAATTTCTTTACTGAGGGAGTGGTTAGGCATTGAAATAGGCTGCCCAGGGAGGTGGTAGAGTCACCATCACTGGAAGTGTTCAAAAAAACGTATAGACGTGGCACTTCAGGATATGGTTTAGTGGGCATGGTGGCATTGGGTTAACGGTTGGACTTGATCTTAAAGGTCTTTTCCAACCTTAATGATTCTATAGTTTCTAGTTAGGCATAGGATTTGCTGTATTGATGTGATGATTTATTTTTTTGACCAAATCATGGGGTGCGTGATAGCACCCATATCTAAGTGTCAAAAACAGTTATGTGTAATAAATGGCAAGTACTTGCTCTTAGATTTAGAGCAAGCTTTCTTACTCTTTGAGTTTATCTAGAGGTCCAAGATGTCATTTCTTCCCTTCAGACTAAGGAAGAGCAATCCCAGATCACCAGCCAGGTGACTGGACAGATTGGATGGAGACGTGAAGGGATCAAATATCGTCGCAATGAACTATTTCTTGATGTGCTGGAGAGTGTGAACCTCTTGATGTCCCCCCAGGGTAAGTAGGAGGTGTTGAGCTGGCATCCTTTTCCCCTTCAAGGTTTGTGAGTGGGACTAGCATAAGTGTTCTGAACCGTGCTTTTCTCTACACCAGGTCAGGTTTTGAGTGCCCATGTCTCTGGCAGAGTGGTGATGAAGAGTTACCTGAGCGGAATGCCAGAGTGCAAGTTTGGCATGAATGACAAGATTGTAATTGAAAAACAGGGCAAAGGGACTGCGGATGAAACGGGAAAAAGGTAAGAGGCATCGGTGTAAAAGCCACTTGCCACCAGGGACTTTTATGAAAGGGTAGCACTTTTCTGATCTGACAGACAAAGCTAATCTTTATTCCCTTCAGATGTTACTGCTGACTTTTCTCTGGGTAGGTCAGTTGTCATGCAAGCTACCAGCCTGAAGGTCTCAATACAGAGGGCTTCTCTACAGCACTTCAAGTATTAAGATACAAACATAGTGTTAAGTGTGGAGTTCTTGCAGCTAGAAAGACTTTCCCAGGCTGAGTTTTCCTGGAATTTGTGTCTCTAGCAGTTGTAATCAGTGCAGAGACTCTTATTCATAGGATGCAGCAGTAGTGCTCCCAAGGAACAGTGAAGGAACCCCTCTGACCATAGCCTGCTCTACCTAGACTGTTCTCACAAACTAGAACAGCTGTCAGCAGAAGGGGCTTACCCAGTATTAGTCTGACATACAGGTGGTCAGTGGCCGTGTGGATTGGAGGCTCATCAATTCTGGGAGCCCAGCTACCTTCCTTCCCAGTTGCACCTCAGTCAGTACCCATGTTGGAGCTGAAAACAGGTCTGATGCCTTTTCTAGCCTTCCTGCTTGGGGTAAAGACATAAAAGCAAAGGGACTGCCACTTTTCTCTCTCTAACCATTTGCAACTCAATTGTTTCTCTTGGTTGTTTATTGTTTGGTTTTTTTTGCTGACCCCCAGTGAATTGGGAAGGTAGATAATATGCTTCAGCTGTGTGTGCACTCTGCTCTCCTCCCCTGTCTCTTGCTTTGTGTGACTTGTGCATGTAACTCAGATCTCAGACACTTTCCATGATGGTTCCTGTAAACAGAGCTGAGCTGCTATTTGCCCTTTCTCTCAGAACCAAGCCAAGAGCTATCACTTCACTGTCACCTTTAAGCCATCTTTCCTGTACCTGAATCTACCTAGTAAAATGGATGAGCCTCAGGTTGCTGCCAAGTGGGGATTTACACTAGTGAAAATGTTGTCTGTGGAGAGTGAGTAACACTGTCCCAAAGCTTCTGTGTTGTTAGTACCTTTGCCTGTAAATGTGCTATTTTCTTGAGTTGCAGAAGCAAGATTGACAGGGACTTGTGCTGGGTAGTTCTCCCTAGCTGTGGTTCTCTGGTGGGCAAGAGCTTGGAGATGTCACTCTCCAGAAGCATTTAGTTATGAGGTGACCAGAAGGGACAGCTGTTGCCAGTTGCTTTTTGGCATCTAGCATGTGGCAACACTAAACCCTGAGTAATGCTGCCTGAGACCTGGACCACTGCTAGGCAGCAGGGCTTTCCCAGCAGTGTTCCAAAGAAACCAACAGATTAGGAGAAACTAACTCTCACTTACGAAGCACAAACTACACCACTGGGTTGTGCAAAATAAACAGCCAGTCAGCCTGGAGTCAGTCTGCTTCCTGTTTGTGCAGGTAATGGTGGTTCCTAGGACAGCTGAACCTGCCTGTAGTGCTTATCCTATCTTAGTATGCTTGCATAGTTGTCCTTTTGCTCCTAGCAGTTGAGGCAGCCTAGATATCACAATGCTCTATTGCTGTACCTTCTCTATGCTGCTGCCTCTTCTGTTGCTACTGCCTTCTCATTTTCTAGTCCTCCTCAGTAGCTGAGAAGAGTTCTTGGCTGACTTTGGGACCTGTAGCCAGAAAGGTATTCTAGGAAATTAGAATCCAGCACAAGCTGAGTGCTGGCAGTACACCTAGATGGACAGATGGTAGCTGTGTGGATTTTTAGAAGTGAGAGAAAAACTTTTATGGCATAATATTGTGGTCTTTGGCAAGTTGATTCAGAATCAAACCACCTGCTAGCAGTGTGGAAATGAACAGCTGTGAAAAGATTTCTGAACAGGAAGACCCTGAACCTGGCATCTCCTGGCTGTGTGGCAGTGGGATAGCTTTGTGGACAGGAAAGTGTTTTCTCTCCTTTGAACTGTGCTGCAAGGAGACTTGGGCTAGCAGAGTTGCCCTTACAGTGCTGAGGTGCTGCTGGCTGGCAGACCTGAGCATTGTGTTGCTGACTGTGACAGAAGGGTGCTACTCTAATCTCTCTCCTCTCTTTGGGGAGAGGAGGGAGAGAATTCTTTCAAACAAGCTTCCTGAAGTATGATCTTTGTGGTAGTGAAACAAGGAAAGTCTGAGCCAAGAGACTGCTGTTCCCTAAATCTCCCCCTACCTCCCCATTTCCTGGATACCTGTGATGGCAAAACGCTCTGTAGAGTAGTTTCTGCCTGGGCGGACTATGACTGCACGAAGATACCAGGGCTGCAGCACGCACTTGTTTAACTGTCTTGTTTTCTTAGCGGCAAACAGTCAATTGCCATCGACGACTGTACTTTCCACCAGTGTGTGAGGCTCAGCAAGTTTGATTCTGAGAGGAGCATCAGCTTCATTCCGCCAGATGGAGAATTTGAGCTCATGAGGTATGGTGGTGGGAGATGAACAGGCTGATGTTGGCATCTGCTTGCTGCTACGGTAGTGTTGCTGCTCTCAGGCAGACTTGCAGCCCTTGAGTATCTAACAAATATGCACTTGCCTTCTTTCTTTTCAGAGTGGAATCTGTAGGGTATCCTACAAATCCTTCTCTTACACATGGTAGAAGCTCAACTGCATGGTTTTCTTTGCCACAACTATACTGTTGGATGTGGGTATCCTTACCCTTTAGCTTGCTGTATTTGGGGTTTTTTTTGTGCTTAAAACTGGTGTCCTTGAACAGGGCCATTAGCAGGAACAAGATATAAAACTTGGGACTCAAGAAACCATTGCTGCCCTAGGGTAGCACAGATCTTACCACTGCTTTCTTCTTGATGGCTCCCTTTCTGGCTGATGTTTCAAAGCTGTCCCCTGTATGCAGAGGCTATCTCTTTAGGAAGGCGATACAATTGGAGACCATAAGGGAGTTAACTCCTCAGAGTTCACTGTTGCTTCCACCCCTGCAGATACCGAACCACTAAGGACATTATCCTTCCCTTCCGTGTGATCCCACTGGTGCGGGAGGTGGGTCGGACCAAGCTGGAGGTGAAGGTGGTGATCAAATCCAATTTCAAACCTTCCTTGCTGGCCCAGAAGATAGAGGTAAGAGAATAAAAAGCTATGGCCTCTTGTGCCTGGCAGTTATGCCTCTATTTTGTCCCCTGCTATGGAGTCCTCACAGATGAGTTTTCAAGCTTGTACAGGACTAAAAGTGCACTGAATGCCCCACGGATGCGTGGTGCTGCTGTGCTGTGGAAGGGAACTGCTGTAGAGTAGGGAGGTGGAAGTTGTTTTCAGCTGCACAGCCACCTTGGCAGAGGCTTCACTTCCGGCAGCAACTGTTCACGTAATGTCTTGGCCACTGTGAAAGGTTCATGTTCTTCTGTCTGCATGATCTGATGGTATGTCAGACAGCAGGCTATAAGCTGTGTAAGACAAAGGGTCGCTTTGCAGCTTAGTCCCCTTCTGGGAAAGTCTTACTGCTGCAAAGCTAGGCTGTCCAGAGCCTGGTGCCACCAGACCCTCCCTGGCCAGCCTGGCATCCTGCCTGAGGTCATCTGCCCAACACTAGCCAGGTTTCCTGCACCCTGAACTGGAGAGCTCTGCTCTGTTTCTTGATTGGCTGTTGTGGATTCTGAAAATGTGTTTGAACCTTTCCTTCAAGAAACTGGAGAGCTAGCCTAGGATGCCTTGTGGTGACTGATGTTCTCTGGGCCCCGAGATGGGAGAAGGAAGGCCAAAGGGTCCAGGGTAGCAGCTGTGCTCTCCTGGGAGGAGGTAGTCTTCCCCTGAGACTGCACGGAGTGCCCAAGCTGCAGTCTCCTTGCCCCTGCTCACTAGACTCTGCTTTCCAGGTCCGGATCCCAACACCCCTCAATACTAGTGGAGTGCAAGTCATCTGTATGAAAGGGAAGGCAAAGTACAAGGCCAGTGAGAATGCCATTGTCTGGAAGTAAGTGAGCATGTTGGGTCTGGGGTGCCACAATGGCAGGGCTTGGGGGGACAGAGTATGTTCAGTGCTCCTGTCTGCCCTGAGCACATGTGGTGAAAGGGAGAATAAACTCGGGCACCTCCTCACTTCTGGGCTTTCTCTGATAGGATAAAACGTATGGCTGGAATGAAGGAATCCCAGATCAGTGCAGAGATTGAGCTGCTGCCCACCAATGACAAGAAGAAGTGGGCTCGGCCCCCGATCTCCATGAACTTTGAGGTGAGTCCTTGTCTGCCTTCCAGGCTGCAGCTAACCTTGGAGATGCTTTGTCAGTCCAGTCCCTTCTGCCCTCGGGGAACTGCACAGGTTTGAGTGTTCCCTGTCCCAAACTGCCATGTGACTCTTCTTCCCCACATGAGGCCAGCCAGATGGCAAAGCTAATGGAAGAAAATTGTCCTTAAAGCCACTAGAGCCTGTCACCATGCATGCAGGGAGTCAGGAAGGGAACAGTGGCTCTTGATGTCCATTTCTAGATGTGTAGCCAAGGGACCCTCTGGCTTTTGTGTGTGGAGAGCGTCTTACTCCTCTGTTCCAATGCTCTCCGTTGCCTTTCACTTTCTCAATAGGTCCCATTTGCACCCTCTGGGCTGAAGGTGCGCTACCTGAAAGTCTTTGAGCCAAAGCTGAACTACAGTGACCATGATGTGATAAAATGGGTGAGGTACATCGGCAGGAGCGGGATCTATGAGACCAGATGCTAGCCCCAGCAGGCTGGCAGGCTCCCTCTTCTCCAAGCCATCCTCTGCCTCTCCTCAGTCTTCAACTACATTCGGAGAAAACATCTGCCTGACCCCTCTACGCAGATTGAAAGACCCTGTGGCTCACCTTGGGAGCGGACTCACCTGCCTGTGCTCAGTTACCACCCACGCTGCAGATGAAGTTCAGAATCCCGTTGTGTGCAGGGGTGCAGTCAGCCTCCTGCTCCCTGTCCCAGGGTGGGGAAGGGCTAGTCTAACTCCCATCCTCTCGTGATCTTTCTAGGGAACGTCCACCATTAAACTCCTCTTCTGTTGGTGTCTCACTACTTGCATCATATCCTAGTATTTCTGAAGTTCTTGTGCATATGTACTCGTAGAATAGACCTAAACATAGGCTGGACAAATCTGAATTGAAGTTGCCCTGGCTTCTGTACTAGCTATTGCTGTTGTGGTAGATGTTGCTGGCCAGTCTGAGATGCCTGGGGTGGTGAGTGAGTTGGCCTCCACCAGAGGAGATGGTGGGCTCACTGCATCTCACCACCACCTTATTTCTTGCAAAGTCATCAGTATAGAGTTCTGCTGTTGGAAGGTTTGTGACCAAAAAGGATGAGGGTTTAGACTCTTGCTGGTGTGTGTGTGTGGGTGGCACAGCATTTCAGGTCCATAGAGCACTTACCCCCACGCACTGCTCGCTTGAGCCAGTCTGTCCTTTCCAAACAAATTGGAAATGTGGCCCTCAGTCCCAGAGAGTGCGGGTCAGCTGAGCTCTGTCAGGATGTGAACAGGGTCTGTCCTTGGGAATCTAAAACGCAGTTGGCAGTAAGAGCCCCCTGCCCCAGCCTGCCCTCTCCACACTTCTACCAAACGCTTCTGGGCCATAGGAATGCTGCTGCTACCCACAATCCTGCTTCTGGTAGTGTGGTCTCCATTTTGTACACTTTGTGATTTGTCCAGCTCTGAATCTAATAAAGTATGTAGAATGGAGAAGGCTACCTGTGCTGCTGTTTGGGACTTGTGGTGCAAGAGTCTGGGCTTGTGCCAGAGTGTCTCGGGGCTTGCTTTTCTTGCTTCCCCAGCCCTGGGTTGACTGGGGGTTAGTGGGTGAAGAGCACAAGTGGTGCTTTTGCTCAGTTCCAGTGCTGCCACTGCTGCAGCTCTGTGGGGCCAGGAGGGTGCTCTGGGCTTCACTGAACCCTGCAGGTGGGCTGCCCTGACCCTTGCTGCCCTCACCCTTGCTGCCCTCCTGGTAAGGTGTGGCCAGCCCCCTGCAGGCCTGGCTTTTCTCTACCCAAGCCTGGCCTAAGTGAACTGTGGTGGCTTTTCCTTGTGAGCAGCTGGGGGGGAAATAAATCATAATTAAAAATAATTTTCACTTGGCTTTTGGAGGCTGGGGGCAAGGAGGGTGTTGTGCCTGGCAGCTGAAGGTACAAGCAGCTGCTCAGCTTCTTGGGGCCCCTCTGCCCTCACCCCAGGCCTGTGAGCAGAGGGGCATGCCTGCACAGGGACATGGGGCCCTGCCCCTGGCTGTGTATTCCCAGCGCCTTAAAAAAAACCCAAACCACGCTGTAGTGGCTGTGTGTGGTGAGGAACAAGTCTGAGAGCTGAAGCTTATTTTACTTTTGAAAAAGAGGTGGGGGACACACAGCAAACCCTCATCAACCCTCCCTCCCCTGAACAGGACTGCACTGCTCGCCCCAACACCGGCTGCTCTGGGAGCCAGCCCGTGCGCTGGGGCTGTGCTTGGCCGCCCCCGTCCCCGGGGCTTTTCCCCGCCCGCGGTGGCACCGGTACCGGCCCGCACGTGGCGGCGGGCTCCCGCACTGCGCACGCGCGCCTCACCTCGGACTCCACTTCCCAGCGGCACCCGCGCGCATGGCGGCCGCCCGCCTCCTTCCCGGCAGCCCCCGCACCCGCGCCGTCCCTTCCGCTTCTGCCGCGGTGCCGGGCTCCGTGCGGTGGCGGCACCGGGCCGCACCGCGGCCGGCTCCTGCTCCGGCTCCACCATGGCGTCGTGCGCCGACATCCTCCGTAGCGAGTTCCCCGACCTGGACGGCGAGGTCTTCGCTTACGTGACGGGTGAGCGGTGCCCGCCTCCCCGCGGCTCGGCATCCCGCCTCGCCGCATGTCGCGACACCTCTCCGCTGTCGCGACAGGCGGCCGCGTCCGAGTCGCGACAGATGGACGGGGGGTGTCGGAGTAGCGGGAGCGGGCGGGTGCCACCTGTCGGCCGCATCGCGACACGCGGCCGTCCGTCGCGACAGCGCGCGCTCGCGAGCGGAGGGTTGTGCAGCGCCGGCGCCGTGTGCCCGCAGGGATCCTGCACGGCAGCGCGGCGGACTTCGAGTCGGTGGACGAGCTGGTGGAGGCGGTGGGGGAGCTGCTGCGGGAGGTGTCGCAGGACGCCAAGGACGACGGCGCCATCCGGGAGATCTGCCAGCGCCTCTTCAACACCCTGCAGCTGTAAGGGACGCCCCCGCCCCAGCCCCCGCCCGCCCAAACACCCTCCTGACCCTTCTTCTCCTCCCTCGCAGGGACGAGGGCCGGGCCCAGCGCTGCAGCCAGGTGCTGCTGGATGCCCCCATCCAGCTCTCCCAGATCACCGATGGATATGGTGAGTGGCACCCACCAGAGACCCACAGCTGTGTGTCGCGTGTGTGTCCGCCACAGCTCCCATCCCGCCGTTGGGCTGCCGGCAGCAAGGGCGGGCTCGGGGCGTTGCGTGTGTGCTCGCCTGACCTTGGGGGAGCAGTTCCCCCCACACACCACGTGTCTCAGGCTCCCCCTCGCAGCAGCACCTGGCTGCCTGCAGGGTAAGCAGGGGTGGGGGGAGAGGAGCCAGCCCTTAGTCCCCTCATCCCGTTGCAGAGGGCACAATTCTGCCCCATCATAGAATCGTTAAGGTTGGAAAAGACTTTAAGATCATCAGATCCAACTGTCAACCCAACACCACTGTGCCCACTAAACCATGTCCTGAAGTGCCACGTCTACATATTTTTTTAAATACTTCCAGTGATGGTGAGTCCACCACCTCCCTGGGCAGCCTATTCCAATGCTTGACCACTCTCTCAGTGAAGAAATTTTTCCTAATACTCGGTCTAAACCTCTCCTGGCACAACTTGAGGCCATTTCCTCTCATCCCATCGCTGATTACTTGGGAGAAGAGACCAACACCCACCTCACCACAAGCCCCTTTCAGGTAGTTGTAGAGAGCGATGAGGTCTCCCTTCAGCCTCCTCTTCTCCAGACTGAACAACCGCCATTCCCTCAGCCGCTCCTCATAAGATTTGTTCTCCAGACCCCTCACCAGCTTCGTTGCCCTCCTCTGGACGCGCTCCAGCACCTCAACGTCCTTCTTGTAGCGAGGGGCCCAAAACTGAACACAGTATTCAAGCTGCAGCCTCACCAGTGCTGAGTACAGGGGCACAATCACTTCCCTGCTCCTGCTGGCCACACTATTTCTGATGCAGGCCAGGACGCTGTTGGCCTTCTTGACCACCCGGGCACGCTGCTGGCTCATGTTCAGCTGGCTGTCAACCAGCACCAGGTCGTGGGCAGCCGCTAAGATAGCACTTGGTGGAACGTCCATGGAGCGTGTGCTCACCAGCCCAACCATCTCATTGCAGCAGATGCCAGCGTGGACCTGCTGCCGGGGCTGTTGCTGAAGAGAGGCCAGACCTCGGTGAGTGCGGGGCTGGGCCCTCCTTCATAAGCTGGTAGACCTGGTGGGGGCAACTAACACACAGGGCTGCAGGTGACCTGCCCTGCTCCGGTCACCTCGCCCTTGGAGAGCAGCCAGGATAGGCAGCCGTCCTGGCCAGGGACACAGCTGCAGGGGGTACTGCTCCTCATCATCAGGTTCACTGTAATTTGGGGAATTCTTGACCTTGGTCTGGTAAAGAGGCTCACCAGGAATTTACGGCCTATTAGTGTGACAAGATCTATTTTGCTGTAATTTCTTAATGAGCTTCAAAGCGTGGTTGATTCAGTGGTGGTCCTCAGAGTGCAGCTTCTCTGGCTTTCACGAGGACCTTTGGCTTCTATAGCAAGGCCTTTGATTGAGGAAATAGCATGCACTGGGATGACATCTTACCATATTCAATGAGAGATAAAATCCTGGCTAATGGTTAGATGTTGGGTGTTACAGGTGGGGAGTTAGCATGGAGCAGCTGTTTTCCAGAGAGCTGCTGCTGGAAGGTTGCAAGCCCAGCTTTTGAAATGGCTGTGGGTTGTTGTGATTTGATAAATAAGATCAGGAGTGGAGAAGTTTGGAAGTGGTTAAGCTCTGTGACCTGGCAGAAATCGGAACATCTTTGCTGATGAAATGCATAGCTGCTCAGGAGCGACCTGGCTTGCCCTCTGCGTTGGATGTGCCAGAGTCTTGAGTACGGGGAGAGCTGTGGTTGTGCATCTGCAAAGCAAGCACGGCGTTCACTGCACAGGGTGGGCATTCTCTGTACCAGGCTGGTCTCTTGTAGAGCTCTCCCTTCCTGGGGTAACGTGTTGAGGACAAGAACCCCTCGTTTGGAGGCTGAGACCTAACGTGATCCCCGCGTGTCTGAATGGGAGTCTTAAGCGAAAGCTGGCAGCTGTTGCTGGTTTTGGCACTGGAGTTGTTGCTGCTGGATTTGCTCTCTGGCTCTTATGTCTGCAACTCAAAAAGGATCTTCAGAAAAGTTGGAGACGATTCAGAGAAGGCCTTGGGAGGCCTCTCAAGTTCTGGAGGACATGTCTTACTGGGAGATTCAGGGAGCTTGGTGTAGTTTACAGAGTGACTCAATCTGTCTGTAGGTATGGGGTCACAGCTCCAGTAACAAGACACTCTTCAGTTGAGCGTGCAGGTCTGTAATGTGCTTTGGTGGCTGCAGAGTTGCCTAGAAATATCTAGGAGTGTTCTTGGTCAGCCACAAATATTTGACTTGACGCAGGAATAAGCTGGAGTGGGCTGAGAGCCTGGCAAAGACCAGAGGCCAGGTTAAAACACTTGGCTCCTTCTTGGCTTCAGGTTTAATTAAATGCTTTTTGTCTCTGTCGTGATTGATCCGCTGCATAAGCTGAGTTTGTTCCAAACTGGCTAAAGTTTAATGTGTCGGGAAGGGAAACCCCTCGTGGTCCAGGGTGAGGGTGGGTGCAAGGCTGTATAGCGGAGGAGGCGCTGGGATAGCACGTTGCTGCTGTTGAAGTGACTGGGCTGACCCAGGTCCCTGGAACTACGGAACTGGCCAGACATTAGGGTCAGCCAAACCCTTTGCCTTGCTGAGGCAAAACTGCTGTGTATGAGCAGCTGATTTAGGACTTCATTCCTGAAGTGACTTCCTGGCCTGATTGGCTTCCTCCAAATGTGCTTGAATCTGCCCCAGTTCCCCTGTCTTACCTCCTTCCTGCCCTCACTCCTTCCAGGCATGAGGGGTTTCTCCTGGAGTTGGGATTTTGCTGAAGATGCTCTCTCTTCTTTAAACTCTCTGCTTTGTGCCCCAGATGGTGAATGCAAAGAAACTGGAGAAGGCGGAAGCCAGGCTGAAAGCTAAGCAGGACAAGAGGTTGGAGCGGGATTCCCTGAAGTCATCTGGCCCTCTGTGAGTATGGAGGGTGCCTCAAACATCCCCATCCCGCTTTGCTGAGTGTGGCTGGGATCTAGCTGTACCGGACCTTTCCTGTTGAACCCCCTCCTCTCTCTTCTGCCTGCCCGCAGGGTCCTTGAGGAGGCATCTGCCAGCCAAGCTGCCAGCAAGAAGGAGACTCGCATGGAGTCATCAGGCAAGAACAAGTCGTATGATGTGCGCATCGAGAACTTTGATGTGTCCTTCGGTGAGCGGTGAGTGCAGGTGGGGAGGTGGGACAGATCTTGGCTGGGCTTTGGACTACGGGTCATTGAGACTGGATTGGTGAGTGGCTGGGAAATGACAGAAGGTGTGGGAAGGATCAGGAAGCAAGGTGGGCACCTGACACTGTTGGCTTTGGGCAGAAGAAGTCTGTGATGGTTGCTTGGCCCCAGCGCAGCCTGAAATATGCTTGGGGCAGGTCGCTGCTGGTTATCTCCTTCTCCGTGGGGCAGTCTGACCAGGTACCTGCCTCTTCTCTTGCTTTAGTGTCCTACTGGCGGGAGCAGACCTGAACCTGGCGTTCGGACGGCGCTACGGGCTGGTGGGCAGGAATGGCCTGGGGAAGACCACGCTGCTGAAGATGATCGCCAGCCGGAGCCTGCGCATCCCCTCGCACATCAGCATCCTCCACGTGGAGCAGGAGGTGGCAGGGGACGAGACACCGGCGCTGCAGAGTGTGCTGGAGTGCGACACCACTCGTGAGAGCCTGCTGCGGGAGGAGCGGGATCTGACGGCTAAGGTTAATGCTGGCAGGTGAGATGTTGCTGCCGGGTTTCAAGCCCTTCTGTGGCTTCTTGACTGCAAGATCTTGTTCTGAGGTCTCTCCCTTCAAATGGAGGGTTCCAGCAGGGCTGGGCTCTGTCTTGCCCCCCTTAACCCTGCTTGGGGAGATCAGCCTCCCACAGCACTCAAGCCCTGACCCCCATCAGTGCCACACGCTCCTCTTTGTCTTGCCCTAGGGGAGAAGGGTCAGAAGGTGCCAGGCTATCGGAGATCTACGCAAAACTGGAGGAGATTGAGGCAGACAAGGCCCCAGCGAGGTGAGACAGCCCTGTGGGCACTGCTGTCTGTTGGCATGGGCAGCGGTATGGGGCATGGAAGGGTGATACTGTGGCCCTGGGATCCAGCATGTGGGAACAGGGGTAGTCATCTCTACTCTTCTTGTCGCTTCTTCTGTCACAGCTCTGCTGGGTTAGGGGTAGTCGAGCTTCCCCACGAAGCTGGAGGGATTTTTTTTTTCCCCAAATGGCTTGCATTGTTGCTGCTGCTCCTCTCAGACTTGCCCAGGTTCCTGGTGCCTGGGGAACGCTTCTGGAATGTTGGTGGCAGTGACTCTATTCCTGGCCAAAGAGCTGAAAGCTTCTTGCAAATCTTCTGGGACTTCATGTGGATGCTGTGTCCTGCTGGGCTGCATTTCCCAGCCAAGTGCTGCTCTTGAGTGTGCAGGGAAGTTTTCCTGCACCAGAATGGCCTTAAACCATGCAACAGAGTCCCCTTGGTGCCCGTGGGTCTGAGACCTCAGACTATGCTCTGCAGTTGGATGCTGTAGCTGGGTTCCAGTTCTCTTCCCTTTTCCCCAGGGCGTCCGTCATTCTCGCTGGGCTGGGCTTTAATGCAAAGATGCAACAACAGACAACCAAGTAAGTCTCTGGGTTCTAGGCATTGAGACAGAAATGGGTCTGGGGAGACGCCGCTCCTAGCAAGCCGCTAGGCACTGCTGTGGCTGTAACTACGGAACGGGAGCCTGTGGGAGAGCCAGGGTCTATTCCTGCCCTTCCGATGCGGTCTCCTGCCCTGGGGGAGACAAGCCACCTGCCTGCTGGACCACAGATCTTGTGCTGTGCCTGAGATCTCTGCAGGGACACACTATCTCTGGGTGACAGCAGAGCTGAAAGCACCGCGGGGGAGCAGGGAGCCTGGCAGGTGGGCAAATGCAGAGTTGTTCTGTGTTAAACAGTATCCCCCCTCTGCAACCTCTTTTCTCCTCAGAGAGTTTTCTGGAGGCTGGAGGATGAGACTGGCCTTAGCCAGAGCCCTCTTTGCCAGGTTGGTGTCCAAGCCTTCATGCCATGGGGTTAACCCTCCTTGTTGTCTGTGCTGCGAGGTTCAGGGGTGCTGGCTGGGGGTCCTCAACTCAGGCTCTCGGGGTGGGGAGGGTTGGAGGCATCGCAGCTCTGTGTGTGTGGTGAAACACGTTCTGCGCTGAGCCTGTGCTCTTTTTGCTTCTGATGCCTGTGCTTTGATTTGACTAGGCCAGATCTCCTTCTGCTGGATGGTAAGTTGATACTGTGAGTCCCCTCTGACTCCACTGCTGGGCTGCCTGTGCCCTTGCTGGGGTTGGGAACGCACCGTGGCCTTTAGCTGCCTGCTCAAAATAGCCCTGCGTGACAGGGCTGGACTGGCAGGGCTGTCGGTGCTCCTCTGCACAGCGGGCAGAGCTGGTGGTGGTGTGGGGCGGCCGCTTTCACTGCCCCAGCCGGGTGATCCGCATGTCACCATGCCCCAACCAGTCCCTTCCCTCGCCCGGCCCTGTCGTGGGCCCTGGCTGCCAGGGCGCGCTGGGGGGAGTCCCTTTGCCTCAGGGGGTGACCCTGGGGCTGGGCTGGGTCGCTGGGGAGGTGCCCAGCTTGGGTGGGGGGTCTGGACGAGGCACTGCTGCTGCTGGGCACCAGGGTCTGGGTGCCAGTATGGAGTCAGGGGAGCATCCCTGGCTGAGCCTTAGTCCCTGTGCCCACACCCCATCACACCCTACACACGTGAGTCCCCTGAGCTGTGGGGGCAGGTCCCCACGCAGGGTCTCTTCCTCCACGATGCTGATCACTAGCCTTTCCTGTGTAAACAAGGGTAATCCAGCCATCGCCATCCCTCCTGACCTCAGTGCCTCTCTCCCTTCCCTCAGAGCCAACGAACATGCTGGATGTGAGGGCCATTTTGTGGCTGGAGACCTACTTGCAGGTAGGGGGTGGCGGGAGACCCTGGGACAGAGCGAGGGCAAAGGATGGAGATGTCCTCCAGGCTGGCGTCTTACCGTGCCGGGTGGTGGGACCAAGCCTTGCATGCTAGCTTGATGATGCTCAGGGCTCCCTCTTGCTGTCTCCTCCAGACCTGGCAGTCGACCATCCTCGTGGTGTCCCACGACAGAAACTTCCTGAACGCGGTGGCCACGGACATCATCCACCTGCACTCGCAGCGGCTGGACACATACCGTGGTGACTTCGAGAACTTCATGAAGATCAAAGAAGAGCGGCTGAAGAACCAGCAGCGAGAGTACGAAGCCCAGCAGCAGTACCGTGAGCACATCCAGGTACTGGGCGAAACCAGTAGTGCTGGGCACTCTTCTCCCAGCCTTGTCCCTTTCTCCATGCTCCTAGACCTGTGGATGTGGCTCTGTTGTTGCAGGAGGCTTAGCAGCAGAGTGGGGTGGCTGTGGCTGAAGGGGACCTGCGGCTCTCTGATGCTTTTCTTTTGTTGTAGGTGTTCATTGACCGCTTTCGTTACAACGCCAACCGGGCATCCCAAGTGCAGAGCAAGCTCAAGCTCTTGGAGAAGCTGTGAGTGCCTGTCCAGCTCCTGTCTGTAGGTGGGAAGGGGACAGAGCTCATGGGAAGAAACAGGCGTTCCCAAAGCACCTGGGTGACACTGGGGTGATCTGGGCTTTGGGTGCTCTGTTTCTGGTCCAGAGGCTTTGGCTAGGGTGAGGCATTGCAGAGCTGAAGACTCTGTCTGGGCTTCTGGTTGAGGGCACAGACCACCAGTGTGAGGCATCTCAGTTACCTGCCTCCTCTTCTTGCAGGCCAGAGCTGAAACCTGTGGATAAGGAGTCTGAGGTGATCATGAAGTAAGTGTCTCTTGAGCCCTTGCTTGGAGGGTGCCTGGCTCCATTTCTGACTTGAGCTCTTCCTGGCTTCTGTCCTGGCTGGGACAACCACCCCTTCCTGCGGGCCAGCCTTACTCTGTCAGGGAGCCCAGAGAGGCCCCCATGTTTAGGTTGGGTCCCCTCCCGGGACCAAGGCTGCCGATCTGTCACCCCTTCTTGTGACCATCCTTCCCAGAGGCCCTGCATGGTAGGGAGCCCCCTTCGCCATCTGAAGGGTTGCAGCAGTTGTCCCGGGGGGCTGAGAGGAGGGTCTCTGAAGGTCCTGGCCATCTCTCACCTCTTCCTGCCTTCCCAGGTTCCCTGATGGCTTTGAGAAGTTCTCCCCCCCTATCCTGCAGCTAGACGAAGTAGACTTCTGTTATGACCCAAGTCACTACATCTTTCGTTCCCTCTCCGTCTCTGCTGACCTGGAGTCCCGCATCTGTGTGGTATGTGGAATTGCAGAATAATGGTGGCTACAAGGGACCTTGGGAGGTCCCTGCTCAAAGCAGGGCCAGCTTTGATGTTAGATCAGGTTGCTCAGGTCCTTGGCTAGTTGAATTTTGGATGTCTCCAAGGAGGAGTATTTCTCCCATTGCAGCATTTGATCATCCTCATTATGAGAAACATTTTTACTAATACCTGTTAGAATTTGCAACTTGAGCCTGTTGCCCTTCATCCTTTCACTGGGCACCTCTGAGAAGAGACTGTGTCCATCTTCTCTGTAACTCTCCGTTAGTTAGCCGATGACAGCAGCATGTAGTGGGAGCTCCTGCTACGTTGGATGGGGCAGCAGAGAGACACTATTTGCTTGCAGATGAGGCTGGGACCAGGTAATCCTTAGGCTCGAGGGTTGGGGAGGGAACATCTTCTAGCACTCAGTGATAGAAATGCAGCTTCCAGGTAGCTGGAGCCACTGGTTAGACTCATTCGGCCCACCCTCTGCTGCGTGATCGTCCAAGCGAGCCGAAATTCCCTGATCACTGCCCCCCTCGCCAAAGTACCTTCATGGGTTTCACGTTCTCCAATGCTGCTGCTGCTTCTCTAGGTTGGGGAAAACGGAGCTGGCAAGTCGACCATGCTAAAGATCTTAATGGGGGAGCTGGCACCAGTCAGAGGGATCAGACATGCTCACAGGTACCTGGTAGGAAGGGCTGGGGGACTGGGAGGAATGGTGCAGCTGGAGGGCTTCTGGGCTGTGCTTTGGAGTGACGGCTGCCCGAGTGTCGGGAATGGGTCCTGCACACCCACGCATAGGCCCCCCTTTCTGTAGCTGCAGCTGTGAGCGCTGTGGTTGCAGGGCCTGGTACCAGCTCCCGACCTCTTTTCTCATTCTGCAGAAACCTAAAAATCGGTTATTTCAGCCAGCACCATGTGGATCAACTGGACTTGAACATCAGTGCTGTAGAGTTGCTGGCAAGAAAGTTCCCAGGTGAGTTTTGGGGATCCCAGGGGATACAGGCCACTGAGGTCTCGCTGCCATGCGCGGAGCGGCACTGATTTGTTCTGTGGCCCTGGGCAGAAGGCTCTATCACATCAGTGATTAAGGAACACTGCTTGCTCTAGGTCAAGTGCAAGTTCAGGACACCAGCCTTGAGAAGCTGAGCTGGTTGTGCAGGGGTAGCCGGCAGTCTGGAGACCGTCAGGCTGGTGCTCTACCATGACCAGGTTTTGGGGGCAGATGACCCACTTTCCTGCTGGGCACACAACGAGCACCGACTCCCCCTTTCCCAGCTGCCAAAACGTCCCTCTCTCTTCTCCACTTAACATTACATAACGCGGTGACAGGGAATTGGGGGCAGTGTCATTTGGAGTCAGTCACCAGCCCTGCAGCCCCTGTCCTGATTGTGTCAGTCAGGTTTTCCACACAAACCCCCTGCTTGGGAGGGAATTGCCAGGAGGCCGCTGTTAAATTCCTCCAGCGCCGTGCTGGTCTGGCACAAGCTGCCCGGCTGCGGCGCCCACCGAGCTCACGGCGCGGAAGGCCCTGTGTCACGCCGGGTGTGCCATAGCTGTGTTGTGACATGCTCCTGCAGGGAAGACGGAGGAGGAGTACCGGCATCAGCTGGGGAGCTACGGCGTCTCAGGGGAGCTGGCCGTGCGTCCCGTGGCCAGCCTGTCTGGAGGTCAGAAGAGTCGCGTGGCCTTTGCCCAGATGACTATGTCCTGGTAATTTTCTCCCAGATGCTGTTAATTTTTGCATGGCTCCATCCCTGGAACCTGCTTCACCAGGAGGAAGGTGGGCATCCAGGGACTTTCTGCTACCCCATGGAAGCCTTGTCCTTGGGACTTCTGTGGGGAGGGAGGTTGTCACCCTGGGAGGACTGTGTGGAAGGAGGTGGGTGGCTTTCTCCTGCTGCTTTGGGCTCACAGGGATAAGAGGTGTCTGTGGAGCTGGGCAATGCTGATCTTGGGGCCACACAAATGCCGGTGGCTGTGGATTTTCATGGCTAACGCAGCAGCCTGGTAAAGGTCCCTGCAGTGTGAAGGGGTGTGGACCAAGCCCAAGCCTGTTCCAGTGCATGCTCAGAGCCATCTTCTCTTCCAGTCCAAACTTCTACATCCTGGATGAGCCGACAAATCACCTGGACATGGAGACCATCGAGGCACTGGCAAAGGCACTGAATAAGTTTCGGGTAAGGCTCCCTTGGTGAGATCTCCTGGTTTTCTAACGCGCCCTGCAGCCTACAGCTTGTGTTACTTGGCATCTCAGCCAGAGGTGGACAGTTGAATACCAGTGGTGGCTTCAAGTCCAGGACAGATGTTGGGAAGAGTCAGTCACATTTCGGCCTTAGCTGTCCATCCTGGTGGTCTGTTTAACTTGCTGATTTTGGCGAGGGGTGGCTGAGAGAGGCAACAGCAGACCGGAAAGCACCTTGTCTCCCATCTTGGCCAGTCACCTACACCCTGTGATTTCTCAGGTGCTGCATGCAGCGCCGAGTCCTGCCTTGCAGCCTCTTGGATCTTCCTTAGGCACGTTTTATGGCTGACCTCCTTGAGATACCACTGTGATCAACCTGGTTCTCACTGTTTTATAGTTGCCTGGGTTGGGACAGTGTTCCTGTGAAAGAAAAGCTTAATTGAGGTTGCTCAGGGCCTGGTCCAGCCACCTTTTGACTGTCATTGACTCCACCTGGAATCTCCATCCTTGCAGTTGTCAGAGACCTGGAGAGCCAGTAGCAAACCCTGCGCTTGCCTTCTGCGGGGGGAGGCTAGATCTGTTACTGCTGGCACATGCCTCCTCCATACGTTGTCTGACTGTCCCCCTGAAGGAAGGAAGGAAAGGCTGGGATTAGGTCCCTGCCAGCGAAGTATTGTTGAGTTTTCCCTGAAGCGGATGGAAACGTGAGGTCCTGGGCACAGGCTGGACCGGGCATGTGCCAGCAGCGCTGGGCCCTGGGTTCTGCTCCGCTAAGTTCCCTTTCCCTCCCCATTGTGTGTTGGCAGGGTGGTGTGATTTTGGTGTCCCACGACGAGCGCTTCATCCGCCTGGTGTGCCAGGAGCTGTGGGTGTGCGAGAATGCCACTGTGACCCGCATCGAGGGCGGCTTCGACCAGTACAGGGACATCCTGAAGGAGCAGTTCCGGAAGGAAGGTTTCCTATAAGGGAGGCGGGAGCCGGACTGCGCCGGGGGCTGGAGCGTGAAGCTCGGCAGCCTCGGCATCCATCCCAACTGTGCCTGGCAGAGCGCTGAGGACGCTGCTGCCCGCATGGACTGTCAGCCATGCCATCAAACTGCCACCTGAACTGCTCTCCCCTCCCGGGGCCGGGCGGAAGGACAGCGAGGGAGCAGGAGCCTGGCGCTGCGCGTGGCCCGGGGCTCTGCCGCTGGCCAGGGCTGCGCCTGGCGCTGGGCACGGGGGAAAGGCTGTGCCTGGAGGTGCTGCTCTGCCGAGAGGAGGGAAGGCGTTGCGTCCCAACCCCTGCGGTTTAGCTCCGTGCTCTGGAGGGCAGGAGAGGAGCTGTTCTCCATGTTTCTTTGCTTCCCCCTCTGCCGTTTTCTTTTTATTTTTTTGTTCAAGTGGCTGAACACTAGTCCGGCTCCATCACATGCCACCGCGTCCCCTCTGCCACCCTTGGAGGGCAATGAGGCCTTTGCTGCTAAAAGAGACCCCTGCCTCTTCCCCCAGCCCCTGGAAGCCAGGGCGCTTGTTCCGTGCTCCCCAGGTGCTTGTGTTTGTCGTGCTGAGGGAGCCAGAGCTCGGCTCTGCCTGGGCCCCGCTCCCGGCTCCCGCCGCCGGTCCCACCTCACTGCCAGCCTTGCCTTTCAAACCGGCCCCGGGGCGCAGGGCTCGGCACCCCTCCCTGCCCGCCTGCACAGAGTTTGCGGTGTAAATAAAGCCAGGACGCAGTGGGTGCAGCGCTCTCCTTTCCTTGGGGGGCTGTAGGCCTTGAATTTGGGGGGCATAAGGCTGCCTGGGGGAGACACTTTCCAGATGGGTCTCGCCAAATTAAATGGCTGCCCTGCGGTGCCGGGGAGGCTGCCCCCCCCCCGGGGTGTAGTGCTGTGCCCGCGGTCCGCTGGGCTCCCGGTTGGGTGCCAGCCTGGGTCTGGTTGTGGTTTGGGGGCTGCGAGAAACCGGGGCTGAGGGCGGGCGGTAGGAGGGGGCAGAGCCGGGCCGCGTGCAGCCCGGGGCGGGGGGGGGGCGCCCGGCGGCGGGGAGTGCCCCGGGGCTGTGCGGGGCAGGACGCGGGCCGGTGCCGACGGTGGGGAGGCCGGCCCTGTCCGCGCCCCCCCCCGCCTCCACCGGGGCGGCCGGCGCGAGGCCCCGCCCCCCCTTCCCCGCCACCAGGTGGTCCCGCCCCTGCGGCCGGGGCGGTGCTCGAGCCTCGCTCCGACCGGCGGCGGCACCCACCGCACCGGGCAGGGCCGGGCCGGGCGGCATGAGCGCCGGCGGGGAGGCGGCAGGTGAGGGGCGCGGGGCCGCCGCCCCCGGAGCACCGTTCCCCCGCGGCGGGCCGCGCTCGGCGGGGAGCAGCCCCGTGCCCAGCCCTGGGTCGCCCGTGCCCGAGGAGGTGAGCGGGGCGGGGGGGGGCGGTGGCGGGCGGCTGCGCGCGGGTGCCCGCGGGGCGCCGTGCGCGGGCCCGGGGCCGCCACGGGGTGCGCGGGTGCCCCCGGGGGAGCGGTGGGTGGTCGCGTGTCCGTGTGTGTTTGTGCGGCGGGGGTCGCGTGATTTTACGCCGGAGGCGTCGTGTGTGTGTGCGCTGGGGGGGGGAGGTCGTGTGTGGAGGAGGGCTTTGCGGGGGGGTTGTGCCTGAGGGAGGGCTGGGGCGGGGGGGGCTCTGTGTGTGTGTGAGAGTGCGTGTGTGCGCGGGGGGGGAGCAGCGCTGTGTGTGTGCGTGCGTGGGGGGTTGTGTGTGTGTGTGTGTGTGTGTGTGTGTGCGCGCGAGGAGCTCTCGGGGGGGCGGCTGTGGGCGCGGAGGGGGGGGGATGGTGCCCCGGCCGCGCGCGTGTGGGCGCGGGTGGGGGTGCAGCGGCACAAGGGGTCCGTGAGGGTGCGGCGGCGCGGCCGGGGACCTGCGTGGCCGGGTTGTGCCGCGGCGTGTGCGTGCCCGTGCCGGGGGGGGGGGAGGGTCCCGGAGCTGGGGGGGTGCTGGGCTGCGGGGGGGGGGGTGGGGTGTGAACGGGGGGGCTGTTGTGTGCCGGGGAAGGGGGAGGGGTGCCGGGGCGGGTGCTGCTCGTGCAGGGGGTGTCCGTGTGCGGGGGTGGGGTCGACACCCCCCACCCCCCCCGGCGGCGGCCGGTCGGGGCAGGACCGGGAGCGCGGCGCCATCTTGGGAGCCATCAGGTGCCCGGCGCGGGGACGGGCGGCGGCGGGCCGCCCCCTCCCCGGCCTTCCCCTCCCCCGCGGGTCCGCGGCTGCCTTCCCGCGGGGGAGCCGTGCAGCCCGGTCCTGGCGTCTCCCCTCGGTCCACGGGGCTGGCGGACGGGGGGGTCTGCTCCTCCGCCCCTGGCTCGGGGGGCGCTGGCGCGGGACTGGCCCTGCCGCGGGCTCCCGGCGGTCCCGCACGCAGGGCCGCGGGTGCTCGGCGCTCCGTGCCCGGGACCTTGTCCCAAGTGGCGCCGGGCTCTTCCCGGGAGCAGCCGGGGAAGCCCAAATCGCCGGACGCCCTCCCAGCCGGCTGTGGGCGAGCGTCCCCGGCACCGGGGCTCCCTGACTCACGGCGGCTGCTGCGCTTTCTGGGTGTCCCATCGTGTCGTCATTGTGTGTGTGTGTGTCCCGTGATCTGGGTTTTAAAGGGAAGGGCTGCATCTGGCCAGCCAGATGGTGCAGATGGGTTACGGGAAGGATGGCTGTTGGGGTGACCCAAACATCACCACCTTGTGTAGCTGCCTGGTGGTCCAGGGCTGCGCGCCAGGCTCGGTTGTGGTACCCGGCTCAGGTAGGGATATCCAGGGAGTTTAATTGACACGTGGCGTTTGTTGCAGCCGTTGCAGAAACGACAGAGAACAGTGGAGGACTTTAACCAGTTCTGCACCTTCGTTTTGGCCTATGCAGGCTACATCCCCTACCCTGAAGAGGTAAGCGGGCTTGCGGTGGGGGGTGTTTGTCTGCAAAAAGACTGGTTGACTCTCCAGGAGAAGAATTAGGAGCTGGGTCTGCATTCTTCATCCCCAACCCCTTCCTTCTTACCCTGAATGTCTGCGCTGGGCTCTCCCCTGCTAGTGCTGCATCTTCCTCTCTTGCAGAATGAGCCCTGGACCCACGGAGGCAGCATGAGTCCCCAGAACAGCACAGGGAGCACTCAGGACAGCGATAGCTGGGCCTCGTCCCACTCTTCCGACTGCCATGTCCTGACGGATGATGGGAGGAGCAGGAATACCATGGCCCGGGGTGCTGTGGACAACAGCCTGCTCATGAGCTGCCCTGCCTTCCCCACCAGCTTCTATGATGTCCGGCCCCAGCAAACCAAACGGAAGAAACCACCAGCAAAGAAGCTCATTCTGGAGCAGGAGGTGGAGAAGAGGGTGCCACTGAGTGCTGGGAAGGGCTCTGGGGCAGAGCAGGACGGGGTGAGGGAGCTGGCTGCGCTGGAGGGTCAGGTGCCTCCTGTGAAAGAGCAGGTCTCAGAACCTTCCCTCAACCCGGCTGGGGACCCCCAGCCCAATGCCCTCCTGGAGGAGCTGATGAAGGAGGAGAAGGACTGGATTCACGGAGCGCAAGGGACCGAGAAGCCAGCAGGAGATGACGCTCCACTAAAGGAGCACGACTCCTGCTCTGGAGGGAGGAAAAGCCCCAGTTCTTGTAGTACCTTGGACCAAAGCGAAGGGGAAGATGCAAGCAGAGGAAGCTCCCAGCTTAGTGGTGAGTGTCTGAGGGTGTGCAGAGGGCCCTGTTGTGCTGCAGCCAGTGCCAAATGTTGCCCTCTCTCAGCTGGAGGCACCCAGGGGCTTGCAGGGAGGGCTTGGCGATGGCCTGAGCCTCTCCCAGCAAGGGGACTACCTTTGGGACTCGAGAGGGCTGAAGAGCAGAGGGCAGGGAGCTGGCTTGCCCTTTGGCAGCTCTGTTCGGCAGAGCGAGCGGTACAGACCTGAAATGTGCCTGAAGTGGGGTGTAGGGTCACCTTGCTCATCTGGTCTTTATTTTTTTTCTCTTTTTTTTTCCACCTTTTTGCAACTTCAGCAGTCGAATTCGCAGCAGCTCCCAACACCAAAGCAGAAGGTGAGTGGGGGGCTCTCCCATTTAACAGCAGTGGAACTGGCTAGTCTGGCTACAAGCTGGACCTGCCGCTGGTAAGGTGGTGTCTGACGGGTGCCTGTCTCTCCCTGACCAGACGACGATGCCTGGGATCTGATCACCTGCTTCTGCCTGAAGCCCTTCGCAGGGAGGCCCATGATCGAATGTAACGAATGCGCTACCTGGATCCACCTCTCTTGTGCCAAGATCCGCAAATCCAACGTGCCTGAGGTTTTCATCTGCCAGCGATGCCGCGATGCCAAGCAGGAGATTCGCCGCTCGAACCGAGCTCGGACGGTGCCCCGCAAGCGCTTCTGTGACTGAAGCTCCTCCAGAGCGGGGAGGCCGGGGGTCCCCTTTTTAAACCGAAGACTGTAGCCCCGTTTGGCTAGACAATCAATGCACAGTAATGGCAGGGGAGGGGCTGGGCCGCAGGGCTGGCCTGTCCCCCTTGCACTTCTGACTCCTGGGAGCTGCCACGTGCGTCCTCCTGGGGACCATGCGTTGACCACGGAGTTCGGTTACCCCAGAGGTGTGGGGGGGAGAGGAGGACGGTCCAGCCATGCACTAGGTAGGTCACTCAGAAACACCTCTGTCCTCGCACAAAGCTGGCTCAGTGCCTTTCCCCCAGGGCAGCCGAGGAGAACCTAGTCCAAGTAGTTTTTCTGTGGTGTGGTGGAAGCTTACACTTATCCCAAGATGTGACTCCCCTTCCTCCTTTTTCCCCACCATTTCCCTTTCCTTGCCTCAGGCCTTCGGGTGGGCTGCGATGGCAAAGCCCCGATGACCCAAGCTCTCCTCCAGCAAGTAGGTGCAGCCCAGGTGAGCTCCCTCCATGTAGTGTGCCGCTCTCCAGGGTGGGAGGGGAAGGGACTTGGGTCCTGCTGATGCCTGAAGCAGACTGGGGCTCTGCATCTTGGGGCTGTTGGTGGAACCGTCCACCTCTGTCTCATCAGCCTTGTAGGCTGCACAGGGGAGGTCCTTCCCTGGCCTGTGGTGCTCCCGGTTTCGTTTGCTGTGCCCACGGCTGCAGCATAGTCCTCTTGGGTCAGGAGCAGCAAAGGCATCCTCTGGTAGGTAATTGCAAAGGCTGTTCTTGCTGAGCAGCCCTCCTTGGTTCATATTCTCCAGTTGCACTTGAAGTCTCCTGTGTGAAAGGGGCATGGGATTCCTGGTAGGAGACTGAGCAGTTATCTTTGGAGCTGGCCATGGCAGGGCTGGGAGCCCTTTGGAAGGGGAGCAAGAGAGTGCTCTGGTTAGCTTTCCATGTTTTCCACCCCCAGTTTAAAACAACTGAAGCTTGCACCCTGTGGCCAGCTCCTGCCTGCAGGGCTGTCTGGTGGAGCATCTGCTTCAACACCAGCTGGATGCTGAGACCTGAGCTCAGATGGAGCCAGGAGCTGGGAAGGCCCTCCTTCCCAGCACTCCCTCCATCCCAGAAGTTAGTTCTTTTTCCTGGACATAGAGTGAAACCTAACAACTTGTCAAGAGCGGGCCCTGAGCCCCTTCTGCTATGCAACTGCTGCTCCAGAGACACAGGACATGCCCTTTCGCAAGCTCCCAGTTAAGTCTGGCAGTGGCAGGCTTTCCCCATCTCCACATTCCCTGTGCACGGTGTGTGTGCGTCTGATTTCCCGGGGCCCTACATGCACTAACCCTCAGATCTTGCCTCCTCACAGCCCCTCCAAAGAGCCTGGCCCATGTGCCTTCTGCACTTTTCCTGGGGGACACAGACCCCGCTCCTGTCCCGGTGACACTCAGCTCGGCCCCAGCACGCTGCTGCCCACAGCAGGGAGTGGGACAGCCCCCACTTGCCTGTATCCGTATTTCTTAACTGGGTTCTTTCCTACTTGCACATCTGGTTACTGTGGGACCACAGCTGGGGGAAGGTGTGGGGCAGCCCCCTGTCACTCAGCAGCCCCCAGGCTCATCCCTGTGCCTCTCTCCTCCTGTGGAAAGCCTGGGCCCCAAAGTGCTTTATGTTTTTATAGTTACTTTGTATTGATATGTAAAATAGCAAATTCTGGTCCTTGCCCTGTGGAGTGTGGCTGGAGTCTTATGTATATAATAAAGTACTTTTGCCATAACGGTAGTGGCTTTGGCATAGTTTGGTGGCCTTGGGTCTCACGTCTCTCTGGGACCCGAGTGCTCCCCTTCTGCCATGGCTGGGAGGGGACCTGGTGTGGGGATCTCACCCAGCCCTGCTTCCCCGCCGCCCGGGTAAACACCGAGCCGCACAAACAACAGGGAACGAGCAGGCCCATACATCTTTTATTTGACAAGAGCAATGCCCACCTCCCCACCCTGCTGCGGCGCATGGGGGTTGCTCCCCAGGAACGTCCTCTGGACTTGGGGACAACCTCTTCCATGGGCGCCTCTTCCCAAGGCTGCAGCCAACTCGTCGTAAGCGTCATGGGTTACTCCAAAGAAACAGTGGGTCCGATGGCTGGGGGAAGTTGTCCACGCACCCTCGCTGTGACTCTTCAAGGTACATCACAATTTAGCTCAAAAGCTGTATTTTGCTCTTGGGTGCCAATAAACCTTCCCCAGCTCTGTCTCCAGTGTGGAGTTACAATTTAGTCCTGACAGCAGTTGAGGTGTGAAAGGACCCAGTTTTCTCCACAAAAGTCAGTCTGTTGTTCTAGCACAGAGGCATCACTGGCTTCCCCTGCAGTTCTGGATATGTACCAGCTTCCATCGGGCAGTGCCCTCGGGTCAAGCAGGGGAGGCAGTGAGGGGGACAGGGCAAGAAGGCACTGGGGGCAAGTGCTGGCCTGGCTGGGGCAGGAAGTCATCGCTGTTTAAGGGGACCCTTCCCAAGGCAGGGTCCTGCTGGTGCATCGTTTCAGTCCGGAGGCAGTTGCGTTGGGGCAGAGGCAGCGAACAGTCCAAGAACAGCAGCAAAACTGGGCGTAACTTCTATGCTAGGGGCCAAAGCTAGGCTTGAGCGGCCAAGCGAGCATCCCGGCAAGCGACACAGGGGGGTCTACTCTTCCTTGGCCCAGACAGAGCTGTCTGCCTTCCCCTCCAGGTGGGGAATCACCGCTTCGGTGTAAAACTTCTCCAGCTTGGGCACTGTCTGCCCCCAGAACTCGGCATCAAACTCCACAGGGACCACAGCTGTCTCCTTGGTGGTGTGCACCACAAAGTCGGCCCGCTGGAAGCCGGCAGCCGCCAGCTGGCACTGGACCTGGGTGAAGTAGGCATGATCCTTCTTCAGGGTGTAAGAGTCCCCATCCACCTCCAGGCAGAAGTCCTTGTCCTTGCAGGCCTCGCGCACCGTCCTGTTCCTGTGCTTGTAGGGACACTTCACCTCCAGCAGCCCCAGGGCCTTCCCCGTGGCTGCCTCCTTGATGACGCCATCCGGGCTGGCGGCAATCCACTTCTTGTCCCGGTGAATGAAGAGGCCGCAGTCCTCCACCTGCACCGGCTTGCCCACCGCCCGTGACTTCAGCTGCTCGTAGGCCTGCACGGCCGCCTTCTCGTTGCGGACCCCCCAGGACATGGCCGGCGTCTGCACCCCGGGGCTGGAGCTCACCACCGCTTTCAGGTAGGACTGGGGCACCTTGTCCGTCTTGCCGCTGGCGAACTTGCTGTTGGCGATCCTGGGGGCCACAGAGGCGGTGATACGGTTCTCCGCCACTGGTACCACTTGGGGTTGCTCCGCTGGCCCCGGGTCTCCTTCTCCACCCATGGGATGTCCTGGCTTTCCAAGGGGGGCAGGAACCAGACCGAGGCCCCGCTCAGGTCAGCCCCAGGCTGCTTCTTCTGCGGGTGTGGGTCAGGTCTGGCCGGACCACCGGCTCCTTTAGCATCAGGCGGCTTCTTCTGGGTTGCAGAGCAACTCTTGGCGGATGCTCCGTGCTGGTCCCCGGCACCTCCTCGGGCTCGGCGGGATGTTGTGGGTCTCAGCTGAGCAGAGTCTGGCTTTGCCCCCTGCCCCTGGCTGGGGCCAGCAGCCCCAGCACCCGGGCTGCTCCTGGATCGGCTGCCTGTAGCCACGGCCTTGGCCCGGGTGGCTGAGGCAGAAGGTGGCGGTGCGGCAGGGGAGGTTTTGGAGGCAGCCGTGGCTGGGCGAGGGGATGACGTGCCAGTGGGCTCCTTCCTGGGTCTCCCCATCGCTGCGTGTCACAGGGTCTCACGCTGTGGGTATTGAATAAAATTGAGCGCATTTCCCCAAAACATAGATTTCCCTTTCTTTGTCCCTCCCTGCACGGGCTGCCCCATCCCCACACCTTTTCTCGGGTGACACCAGCTGGCGCACCATGGTGGCATGGTTCAACATGCTGTGGTGCGCACCCTGCCTCCCCCCCCCCGCCATTAAACCGAGCCTGCCCGTGGCAGCCTGTGCTCCTGCCCCGAGGCACACTGGCCAGCCCACGGGTGGGGGGACAGCAGGGTCGCCCCGGGCACCTCGACAGGGGCAAGGGACTGGGTGCCAGTGGGTGCCGCGGCTGCAACGGGGACCAGGCGGGCTCCCCGAGGGCCCATCACCCCGCGAGCGTGGGACACCGCGTGGGCGTCAGACCCGGGGGGGGGGAGGGGGGGAGGGGGGGGGGGGGCCGCCCAACACCCCCCGGGGGGAACTCCACGCGTGCTGTGGGGCCGGGGCCCGCAGCTCCCCGGCCCCCAGCGGCCGCCCCCGGGGCCCTGCGCGCCGCCGCCCGCTCTCACCGCGCCGCCGCTCCGGAAGCGCGCCCCGCCCGCACCACGTGCCCGCGGGGGCGGCGGCCCCGGGACCGGGTACAGGCGGCCCGGCCGAGCCCCCCGCTAGAGGGAAGCAGCCGCCCGGCCATGCCGGGCCCTGCCCGGGCCCCTTCACGCCACCCCCTCCCCCTTCGTTTTCTTCCCAGCTCTTCCCCCGCCCCGCAGGGCCGCGAACGCTTCGCTCCGGGCCAGGGACAAGCCCCGAGCTCTCTCCGGGCCCTGCCCGCCCCCCCCCCCCCCCGCGCCTGTCGGGGGGGGGGGGTTCTCTTCCAGGTCCTCTTCTCCCGGCCCCATCTCTCCCGCCGGACCCCTCAGCCGCCGCTCCTAGAAGGGGGCCCCAGCCCCGTGTGCCCCCTCCCCGCCTGCGGGCAGGGCTCCGAGCCTGGCAGGGAAGCGGGCCAGCACGGCCCTGCCTGGCACCCAGCTTTGCCCTCGGGCTCCCGAGCGAATGGACAGGCTGACCCGACGGGTCCCCACCGTGCTGCTGAGCCCCGGCTGCTGCTGGCCCGAGCCGATCCAAAACGCCACGGTCCACCAACAGACTCTGCGCAGCGGCAGGGGCGTGGGAGTTCCGGGTTCCCGAAACCCACGAGGTTTCGTTTCCAGCAGCGAGCCCGCTGCTGAGTAAGCCCGGCTGCCCCAGGGGGGCTGCTGCAAGGCCCCCACGGCCGCGAGGTCCCGTTATTTTCAGCCGTGGAAAGGAAACCCATCATCCGCCAGCGCGTGTCCTGGGTCTGCCTGTGCCAGCCTCCCGGGAGGGTTTCGGTTAAGCCTGGGCAGGACGAGTGCTGGCAGCTTTCCCGGCTCCCTGGTGTCTCCATGAGCCATCTCTGTCTCTGCTGCTGTTTCATTTCCTGCTTGCTCGCTCCCTCCAGCCCCTCTCTAACTCCCTGCAGCTGGGCAGGACATTATTGCACAGGTTAAACCAAGGTGTGCCTAATTTTCACGAGGCATTGCCTACCTCCTCTATGGTTACCCATCCTCAGGCTCTCCTTTAATTCCTGCTGATTAACGAGCAGCAGGCAGCTGAAGAGGACACTCCTGCCCCTCTCCCTGCAGGCAGAGCCTTTGCCTGCGCAGCTCAGCTGGATCTGAGGAGCTGCAGTGACATGGAGCACAGTCGCTCCCAGCCTGACACCGGCCGGTATCTTCTCGGGCTTTGGGTTATTTCCTCCTACAGCACTCAGTTTGCAGGGCTTATCAGTGACTTAGGAGCTGAGAGCATCTGTGAGAGCTTTATGGTCCATGCTCCCTCCAGCCAGCCCTATCTCTGGGTGATGATTCAGCTCGATAAACCCAGGACAAGGTACAGGTGATTCAGGGATAGATCGTGACCGGTCCGTTGGGTGGTACGGCAGCCTCTGGTGAGGGCTGTATGGGGTTGTTGGGGCCCAAGGGCACTTAATGGAGCTGTCGCGCTGAGCTGGGCCTGCGTTGGCAGAGTTTAACACACGCCTCAGCTCAGCGCTCTGCCGAAAAGCAATGCTGAGCTCTCTGTGGGTTTATTTGTGGCTGTGACGAGCTGCTGTAGCGCAGCTGTGACAGTGCAGAGCAGGGACACGCATGCCTGTGTCTGACGCTGGTGTGAGTGCTGTGCAGAGCGGGAGGGAGCCCATCTGCATCTCATTGGGGCTGCTGTGCATCTTCGGCAGGCTCGGGGAGGCTCAGCTGTGTCCCCGGCGCTGCGCACGCTGTGGTTATTCGCCTGCTGTAACACCGGGGCTGCAGACGGCGTTTAATACTGTGGGCTGGCCAAGCCCCGTCACCCCGGCTGGTGGCACCAACCCAGCGCTCACATTGGATGCTTTTCTCCACCTCAGCTTGGCCTAGAAACAATATCACAGAGAAAAATCGAAGCTTGCAGGGTTTTTTTTCTGGGGCTGGAGTGGTCATGGTTCTCACCATGATGATGGGAGCAGGAGCCCCATGCGTGCCGCAGGCTGGGTGGATGTGCTGCGATGTGCACTGTGCCTCCAGCAGCTCACAGAGCTGGCGTCTCTCATGCAGGGGGTGTAATATATGGGTTTGCATCCTTCTCCTGTGGTCATAGATGACGGGGAAGGAGAGCAGCTGCATGCTTTAGCTCTCGTCTCTCCTCGTGCAGCGCAAGGAGGAGAAGTGGTGAGCTGCGGGGCATCGCGCACGGGGAGGGGGAATGGCTCAGCATGCTCTTGCAAGCACCCTGGGGACACGTAGAGTGCCTCTCTGCCAGATAATTGTGTTGGCTGAAGCGCAGGGTAAGGGGTTGGGAGGGGGGAGCGTGCCCCGTGCTACCGCATGCAGCAAAGGGCGTCTTCCGCTGAGATTTTCCTCCTTTGCTCCTACTGTCACCAGTGAAACCCATGCCGAGGAGCCAAAGCCGTAGCAGTGTCTGGGTCAGCTTAGAGGTGAGATCCAGTGGGCAGACGCTGCTCTGCCAGGCCTCCTTGCTCCTGTGCTGCTCCGAAATCACCTGCCAAGGACCGGGGACCGCTCCTGCCGCCGGCGCTGCCTGCTCTTTTTGCCTCGGTTTGTGCCTGTGGGGCTGCGCTGGCTCCGGGTTCGGCGCAGCTGCAACGGTGGGTTTTGCGGTGCACGGGAGGGTGGGGGCTCCCCGCTGCGTGCTCTATAAAAAGAGCCGCAGCAGCACAGCCCTATCTATAGCAGGGCGAGGGAGCTGCCTGGGAGAGGCAGGGCAGGGATTAGCCCCGAATCTGACGATTTTTTCCGGACCTGCTTGGGAGTGCCGGGCCGGCAGTGGCAGCTGAGGGATTCCCAGTGCGCCCTGGGCTGTGAGATTTCCCTGCCAGCAGACGTGTCCTGGCTTTCCCAGGATTTCCTGACCGTCTGCACCCTCCCCATGGGGGCTTGTTGTCAGACTTGTCACCCAAAGGCTGGGCTCTCCCCAAATCCCCCTTCTTTCCTGCTCTTTGGGGCCGGGATTTCACTGCAGCACATGGAGGCTGATGGGGATGGCCCCGGAGGGTCCCCACGGTGTCTGGGTTTGGGGTGGGTGCTCAGCATCCACCTGTGCCCGGTCCTTTTGTGGTGGTCTCAGGGCAGCTGAGACCTTTCCTAGCAAAGCTGGTTGTGACACTTGTGCCCCAAGGTATTTGTACTGGAGAGTTCAGCTGGCTGATGGGGGTTTGTGTTTTGCCCTGTGCTTTGTTTGGGGGGGTGCATGGGGGGTGGCTGCATGTCCCGGGCAGCCAAACTGCATGTTTGTGGGTGCCACAACATCACCCCCAGGCTCTCACCAGTACCCAAGTTTAGCTGGACATTGCCACCCCATGCATGCAGAGCAGCCCACGGCGGTGGGCTCTGCTCTTGGCCAGTACCTGTCACCCTCTGGGGGCATTGGCCATCCCCTGAGACCCCCGTGCCACCCGTGAAAGCATCCCTCAGCCCTCCCCGGGGCGGCAGTACCAGGGAGTGTGTCTCTTTAATGAGGCTGGGCTTGGAGCAGCTCTGCTGCTGGCACAGGGAGTGAGGGATGGAGCGAGGGCGGTGAAGGAGCCAGTGCCAGAGAGGGAGGCTGCAGCAGGGAGAGGCGGGGAAGGTCTGCTCATCCCCCCTGGGTACCGCAGCCCCCCAAACAGAGGGGCAGGGAAACCCAGCCTGGGGGCAGAGAGCTCTGCCGAGGGCAGGGACCCAGCGGGCACCGAGCTGAGCCTGCAGCCCCTGTGTCATCCTCCTCATCCTCCAGGTAAGGGCTGGGACAAGGGGGGAGTCTGGGACCATGGGGACCTGGTACCCTGCAGGTATCCTGCGATTCCCGGGTGCCCCAGGGGGGCACACCTGCTGTCGGGGCAGCCCCAGATCGCAGGAGGGGCGAGAGGTGGGAGACAGGCAGCAGGGCCACAAAAGTGCTGAAAGGCACGGACCTGACGGGGCTGGCTTCAGTAACTGCGGGGAACATGCCCCAGGATATTGGCAACCAGTCCCTGGCCGCAAATGTCCCGTGGGCCGGAGGAGAGGCAGGACCCTTTTGCCGGGCAGCCCTGCCGGGATGTGCCTGTGTCGAGGGAAATTCATGGGGCTGGGACATTTTTTTGGGGTTGCCTTTGTTAGGGTGCTTCGAGGGCAAGTAACTCCTGTGCCCTGGGATGGGGCTGGGGTTTTCCGGGGGTTTTAGTGGCTCTGGGGAGGCGAGAGCAGCAGCACAGGTCCTGGATGCGGTGGTCCTGGATGCAGTGCGTGGCCAGGGCGTGTGTGCATGCGTGTGCGTGTGTGTGCAGCGGGCTCTGCTCTCTGTTTCGACTTCCCAGCAGACGAAGCAGCAGTGCCAGCCCGGGAACAGCACCGCAGGCTGGAGGCTCGGGCTGGGGGCAGCCCTTGGCACCATCCCCTTCGCCTGCCGCTGCTGGGGAAATCCCTTTCACCTCCTCTTCTCCTCTTGGGGCTCTCTGCAAAGCAGCGTGCCCCGCAGGCACTGGGCAGCAGCGCCGTCACCTCTCGCCTCTGCGGCCTCCTCCCTGCTCCAGGAGTTGGGACGGACCCTTCTCTCCTGCCCTGGTGCCCCGTCCCAGCCGAGCGATGCGGGGATGTCCCGCAGGGAGGGGAGGCGAGGGGAGCGGGAGTAGTGCGGGTGAGCAGGAGGGGCGGCAACGCCTCGCCCCGGGCGCTGCCGCAGAGGCTTGGGCTCCTCTCCTGCCATCCTTCTCTTGTGCCGGCCTGTGCCTCTGTCACCAGCGGAAATTTCCACTGGGTTTGCCTGTGCCGGGGCTGGCCTCACCCTTCCCTGGGACCACGCTGCACCCCGGCACGGGCGGCTGTCGCTGCAGCAGGTGAAACTCTGACAAGTTCACAGGCAGCTAAGGAGGATCCACTGGGTCAGGCACCTGGCTTGCAGCAGCTGCCTCGCTGGAAAACTCAACCCGCCCACAGGCGAGAAGAGAAACGCAAAGTTTTTCTGACCTAGAGAAGAGTTAGCTCCGTCTTGCCTTTGCCAAGGGCTTTCTGCCGCCAGCATGGCGAGCTGCCCCCAGCCCCACTCCTGCTGCAGCCCCCTCCGTATCGGGGATGCTGCCAGCTAAACCAGCTGCTGCAGGCAGCAGGTGGGGAGGGAGGAAGAGAAGGGGGCTGCGAAGGCACTGGTGACTGTGCCGGGGATGGGGACCTGTTGGTGATGCCACGCTGGTGCCCGGGGACAGTTTGCTGCCCCAAGAGGAGAAGACGAAGAGGCTGGGGCGAGGACTGCCGGGTCTGGTTTTATTCATTACCATGGGGCTTAGAGCAGCCAGCACGAAGCGCGGCAGGGCCAGATGGGCCCTGTTTACTCTTCGAGGATAAATGTAAAGAGAAGTGATAAAAAGCAGCCAGGACGGCTTCTCCGATAAGTCCCTGGTAAACAAGCCGGCAGCGCCCCAGCCAGTGTGCGGCACGGCAAATAGCAGGTGCGTTGCTGAGCATTAAGCCGGGTGCCTTGGGAACAAATGGAAGGGCTTTGGGGTGAAATCTGTCTCTAATGGCTTGATGCGGCTGGGCTGGGGGAGTCCCGGACCCTGGAGACGGGCTGGATGCTGTGGTCAGAGCAGGACCCAGCTGATGATGTTCCCAGTGGTGGCATGGCCGGCATGGAGGAAAACCAGGCTGTGCGTTGCCCCTGTGCCGCCTTGTGTGCTGGACTGGCGATTTGGGGGGCTCAGCAGGGCATGCAGCATCCTGCATGTGGGGTGAAGGACTGGAGATGGTGGGGAGTGGCTGGTGGCCAGGACCTGCCAGCATAACCCTGCGATGCCAATTGAGCAGAGAAACAGCTCCCCTCCAGCGTAATGGGCTTATTTTCCTGGGATGCAGCCACGTTGCTAATGCACTTCTGCTCTCCTCGGGGGCTCCTGGCCTTGTGCCAGCTGGGGAGTCAGTGCCGGTGCTGCTCCGAGGATGTAGCCCTGCTCCGCTTTCAAGGATGCTCTGAGAGAGGCACCCTGTGACCGCGTGCCGAGGGCACCCCGAGCCTCCTCCTGTTACTGATGCTCGTACAAGCTGTTCCCAGGACGAAGGCCACCAGAGTGGGAGGACCAGATGTTTCTCTTGTACCTGGCCTTGTCCTCGCCCCGGGCACGTGGCACGCTGTGTGTGACGTGGGGACCTCGCTGCCGTTGGGTAGCAGGGGCTTGGGGCAGGCAGGGGATATGGTGTGGAGGTGCAGACCCATGCCTGGAGCGGGACCCGTGCACACTACCCACTAACAGGCAGGGCTAAGGCTGACCCACGTATTTTACGTGAATATGCAATGGCACGGGGTAAGGCAACGTTAGAGAGATGCCTTGGCTCCAGGCAATGGTTTGGGATGCTACTTCCAGGTGGTTTTCCCAAGTGGAAGTGAGGTGTGGAGTAGGTTGGTGCTGTGGCACCTCTCTTCCCACGACTGCTGCTGAAGGGTGGGGTGCCGGATGTGTCCGTCTCTGGGCAAAGCGTCCCTCGCCCGGAGGCAGAGAGCGTCATCCCCCAAGCTGGGCTCCCTGTGCAGCGCCTTCCCCCCGTGCCGCTCTTCCGTGCAGCACTGACCTTGTTGTTAATTATTAAACCCCCAGCAAACACTGCTCGTGTTTTGTCCTAGTTACGCTGTGAGCTTCTCACCTTTTTTTTTTTTTTTTTTTTTTTTAAAAACGAACTACCCTGGTAACCTCTGTGGGTGGATAGAGATGGGAGCAGCAGATGCTCCTCTCCCAGCCCATGCAGGAGATAGTCTGGGGAGGCTCTGGAGCCACCGAGCTGCTCTGGAGTGGCCAAGAGATGGGCTGCGTGTAGCTGGCTGTTACCCATCGTGTTTCGGAGTCCCTGCTTGTCTGCCGGGGGCTCGGGGCAGAGCTGCTGCCCACGAGAAGTCATTTCGCTGCCCAGCAGCCAGGTATATTTACCTGTGGGGTGGAAGACCTCTCTGGGCTTCCAGGGCTCCAGGCCCCGTTTACGGGTGGGCTGGGGTCCAAGCAGAGACCTGGGTCCAGGTCCATGTGTTTTGGTGGATGCTGCAGAGCAGCGTCCCTGGGTCAGGGAGGGCTGGGGCTCTGCTCCCCCCTTGCAGGCTGGGCAGATGGAAGCAGCTCGCACGCACAAACCCCTTCCCAGCAGACGCCGTCCCCGAGCAGCCAGCGCCTGCCTCCCCTCTGCCCGCAGCTGCCCACCGAGGGACCATGCCGGGCCTGTACGCCCTCTCCTCCTGGGAGGCTCTGCCCTTGAGGAGCTCCAGGGTGAAGGCTTGTGCCAACGGCTACTCCCTGAGCATCACCGCGCACCTCGTGTACACCAACCCCCACGAGCAGCCTGTGGAAGGTAAGAGGCAGCTATCGGGGCTGGCAGGGACCCAGGCTGCCTGCATGGCCCCCTAAAAGCACCCGTGCTGGAGAGCATCCCGTCTCCAGCCCACCTGTGTCCCGGCCCCCAAACCTCGCTCGGCTTTGGGGCGCAAAGGCAGAGGCCGGGGGGAGGGGGCACCGCCGACACACAGCGGGCAGGGGAAGAGTGAGGCTGAGTGAAAACATTCCCGTCACTGAGGAAGAGGGAGATCTCATCCTCCCTGCCCTCCTCCGGGCTGGTGAGGCTCTGGGTCCCTCCCGCGTGTCGCCCCACTCGCGTGCATCTAAATGGCCCTGCCAGTCAGCCAGGCTCTTAGCGGTGCTGCCATGGGCTATACCGTGCCGCGGCGGTGTCTGTGCCGGGATCTGCCTCGGGGCTCTCCCCCTCCCGCAGGCGTCTTCATCTACCCACTGGAGGAGTCGGAGGTGGTGGCCGGCTTCGAGGCGGCAGTGGGCAGCCGGCGGGTGACATTCCAGGTCCAGAACCGGCACCGGGCGCAGGACTGCTGCCTGCAGTGTGGCCCCAGCCCCGGCCGGCTGCGCCGCTGTGCCGGCGGTAAGTGCCATGGCACGTGTCATCCTGCTGGGTCCTCCTGGCCAGGAGGCTCAGAACAAGCAGGGATGAAGCGTGGGGGCATATGAGGGGCTGAGAGCCCCTGCCAGGCCACCCTGGTGCCTTGGGGGGGGTCTCCGGGGCTGGAGATCTCAGCCTGCGCTTTCCCCCCGCTCCGCCTCTCCTGGGGCTTTACCCATCCGTTTGCATGGCCCTCGTTATGCCTGCGCTCTGCTGTCCCCTTTGAGAGTAATTAACACTCCCCCCACCTTCGCACGGCCCAGTGACCCCCACACCATCCGTCCCCTGCCCAGGCCACCTCGTCCTGGACGAAGATGCGGAGCACTCCACCTTCGTCATCGTCACAGGCGCGCTGTGCCCAGCGGAGAGCCTGGCCGTCACCCTGAGCACGGCGCAGGAGCTGGCCACGCTGCCGGACGGGGCCCTGCGCCTCCTCCTCCCCCCGGTCCTCACGCCCCGCGTCCCCGCCGTCCCCGAGAGCGAGCCGGCAAGCTTGTGTGACGACAGGTTGGCCCTATGGTGATTTTCATGGCTTCCTCAGTCTCCGCCATCCCGGGGGGGGGATGCCGATGCCGGGCGAGCGGGGAGGGGGCAGGAGCCATCACCGCCTCTCCCCTTGCAGCCCCACCAGCTGTTTTGGGGGACCGGGTGCCCGGAGCCAACCATCCCCCGCGGCTCCTGTGGAGAGTGTGGACGTCTTTCGGGGACGGCCCTGCAACCCTTTTCCTTACGAGTTTGCCTTCGAGCTGCTGGTGAAGGGCCCCTGCTTGCTGGCAGGTAGGGGGGGCGGCTAGCGCGGTGTCGGTTGGGCAAAACCTCCCCAAAACATGGGCAATGTCCCCCCAGGACGGTGTCCCCCCGGTCCCTCCACGCTTCTAGGAAGACGTGAACCCCCTTCCCCAGGCATCTTCTTGCACTCCCTGCACACGAAGCAGCCCTTTCCCCATCCCACCCGCGGGGCTGGGACCCCCTAAAGTCACCCGCATGTGGCTTTGGGCAGCTCTGGGTCAGCAGCCCCCTCCCCGAGCAGGTGTGATGGAGAGGACGGGTGAGGAGGGGATGCGTGTTGGTGGGGACACGCTCCTGGCCACTGGCCCAGTTAATCCCATTAGAGCTGGCAGGGAGCAGCCACCGCTGCGGCGCCGGGTCTGGCACAGGCGTGGAGCCCAGCGGGTGGGGGGCTGAGAGGGGAGCACGAGGGGCTGCCCCACTATCTCCTCCTCCCCACAGGGCTGGAGAGCCCGTCTCACGCCCTGCGAGCCGACGCCGACCCCTGGGCCAGCTCTGCCGCCACCACCTGCGTCACCCTGGCCGAGCCGCACCGCTACGACAGGGACCTGGAGATCATCCTCTACCCCTGCGGTGAGGGGGGACGGTGCCCTTGGCGAGTGTGGGGGAGATGGGGCATCACCCCAAAAGCACCCGGAGCGTCCTCCAGCCCCCTGCGACACAGGGTGACTCCGAACTCCCCTATGCCCCTCAGAGCCCCACCACCCCCACCTGGTGATGGAGGACGGCACCATGACGTACCCCGAGTACGAGGCCCACGTCCGGAGCCGCCGGGATTACATGCGGATCGCCAGGAAGGACGGCAGCGGCGAGCGACAGGTGACAGGGCATGGCCGCTGCCAGCCTGGCAGGGAGGAGGAGGAAGGGGAGGGCAGTAGGATGAGGGTGATGAAGACCTCGGTGCGGGCTGGGGGATGCGAGAAAGCCCCCGGCCTCCCTGGCTCGCAGGTGGCTTTCGTGCAGAAGCGTTTCCACAAAGACATCTTCCCCAACCCCGTCCTGATGCTGAACTTCTGCCCGGCGGTGGAGGGCATCCCTGGGGACCTGCAGAGCGTCACCCGCGAGGTCCTCTTCCTCATCGACTGCAGCGGCACCATGAGTGGCCCTAACCTTGAAAAGGTCAAGGTGAGGCACGGCCACGGGGCCAGGGATGCTCCCTGGGTGGCTGGTCCTTAACAGCCCTCCCTGGTCCCGCTGTCACCCCAGGAGGCTTTGCTGGTGGCCCTGAAGAGCCTCCCGTCGGGGACGCTGCTCAACATCGCCAGCTTCGGCGCCGACGTCAGGCCGCTCTTCCCATCCAGCCGCCTCTGCAGCAACGTGAGTGCCGCCGGGCAAAGCCCCCACCAGCCCGTCTGTGTCCCCGCTCCCGGCTCCCTGGCGTGGGGTCGGGGCTGGCGAGCCACAGGACCGCTGCCAGGCCGGCTCTCCGTATGGGCAGGAGACGCTGCAGCGTGCCTGCGAGCACCTCGGCGGGCTGCGGGCAGACGCGGCTGGCACCAACCTGCCGGCAGCCCTGGGCTGGGCGCTGGCGCAGCCCCTCCACCACGGCTACCCCCGCCAGCTCTTCCTCTTCACCGACGCGGCAGCAGGCAACGTGGGCAGGATCCTCCGGCTGGTGCGCAGGCAGGCCAGCACCGTCAGGTACGGCGCCAGCACCGTAGCAGGGTCAGGGTGCTCTCCGTGTATCCTGGGCTGTTCCCACCAATTTCTCCTTCTGCAACCCCAAATCTCGCCTCCACCCAGCCTGAGGGCATCCTTCACCCATCACATCCCCCAACCCCACCGGCTTGGCTTCCCCCCGGCTGTGCCAACCCGGCACATCTCCGGCTACCAAACACCCCTGCCCAAATCTGTGGTGGGGCTCGCCACCGGGCTGCCCAGCCCCTGGCACTGGCCTGGCCGTGGCTTTTCATCACCTGGCTCTCTTCTACAGGTGCTTCAGCTTCGGCATGGGCCCACGGGCATGCCGGCGGCTGCTGAAGGGCATGGCCAAGGTGAGCCGTGGCCGCGCCGAATTCCTCAGCCCGGTGGAGAGGCTGCAGCCCAAGGTAATGACCAGGCAGGGAAGGGCGGGCGTGGGGGCCACCGCGGTGGCTGACCCTGGCTCCTCTACCTGCCCCAGCTGATCAAGTCCCTGAAGAAGGCGATCGAGCCGGCCATCAGCGACATCACCATCGACTGGTACGTCCCTGACAGCATGGAGGCCCTGCTCTCGCCCACCGAGCTCCCGGCCCTCTACCCTGGCGACCGCCTCGTCAGCTACTGCGTCCTCTACAGCATCGCCCGCTTCCGCGACAGGCGCCCACCGGTATGACAGGCACCACCCTGGCATGGGAAGGATGGCGTGTTCCCGGTGCCACCGGCTTATCCCCGTGCTGGGGGGCTGATGGCGGTGCCCTGTCTCCGCCAGGGCCGGGAAGGGGCTCGCCAGGGCTCCCAGGGCTCAGCCTTCCCCTCCCAGGAGGAGGCACCCGGTCCCGGGGAGAGCCGCCAGCCGCCCCAGAGCCCCCCAGGATCCAGGGACACCTCCCTGGAGCTCTCCGCCGGGGGCACGGAGGTGTCAGAGCGGAGTGAGTGGGGCCGGGGCCGGGGTGGGGGGCAAGTGTGGGAGCCGTGGGCTGACGGGGTGTGTGCTCGCCGGGCAGGTGCGGATCCCATTTCGGGGGGAGACATCTGGAAGCGGATTTACCATCCCTCCTACATCCAGGAGCAGTACGTCCTGACGCACTGCTCCGTCAGCACCGACCGCAGCCGGGGGCTGCTCTCCCACAGCTCCACCAGCAGCGAGTCCACCGGCTCCCGCGACATGGCCCCTGAGGGCGGCTCCTTGGCCCCCGGTGCCGATGCCGCCTCCCAGCAGGGCCAGAAGAGCCTGTCCCTCTGTGAGTCCTCCACCAAATCCGCCCCACTGCCCTCTGCCCCAGCTGGCACCAAGGTAAGGATGCCAACGGGGTCCAAGGGCTCGTGCATGGTGGGGTTGCTCCTGGCTTAGCTGGGGTCTGGCACGACCAGACCGTTGTGCCTGGACACGTGGCCGCCGGGCTGGAAACTAGATCATTGTGGGCTGGAAACTAGATCATTGTAGCCTGGAAGGATCAGCCATGGGTGCCACCAGGAGGCTCCTCGAGTGGTTTTGTTCTACTGGAACGGGACAGCTGGGGACCAAGAAGCCGATCCCCAGCTCCGTAGTCATTTGGGTGGCTAACAAACTCCCTAGCCAGCTCAGATCCTTGCTGATGCTACAGGAATTAAGTGAAACTATCCGGGCTAGCATCGGGTAATGAACCTGCCAAGTTGGAGAGGAGGGGGCGGGCTGGCTGACCTCCTGCCCAGCTCCTTCAGCCCTCGGCCAACGCTGCCCGACGCTTCCTTAGCGATGGGCCACATCCCCACTGCTTCATGCCTGGGTTTAAAACCCAGCCAGGTTGCTGGGATGAGGAGAGGCAGCTCACCTGGTGACGATGGCCCTGAGGCCAGGTGAGGCCAGCTGTCACCCACCCCGGGACATGCTCCCTCCAGGTGGCACGGGTCAGGTAACCCACTCCCGCCGCACAGCAGCACAAGCTGGTGGCCTTTGCTGCCGAAATGTCAAGCGTAAGTGATTTCCCTGCAGTGTAAATGATCCGCCCCAGGCTCCCCGCTGCCGGGGCGAGGGGTGGCATTGGCACTGCTGCCCTGCCATGGCTTTTAGGTGAAGCATCTCAGTATGGGGAAATCACCTGGTGCTGGGGACTGTATCCCACCGAAGCATCATCCAGCCTGAGCAACTGAGCTAAGACCCCTGCCCCGCACACACAAAAATCCCCTCCAACCCCTCCTGCCTGGGCATCAGCCTGAGCCAGCCCCCAGGTTGCAAACTCCTGTCTCGGTGCCGTTGGTCCTTCCCATGTATACGAGGAGCCTGGAGAGCATCGCCCGCCGCCCTGGGAGGCTGCCGAGCAGCGAGGCTGGGCGTCAGCCAGCAGCTCCGGCCAACAGCCGGCCGGGGCTGCAGGTGCCCCATCAGGGCTTGGCGCAGTCTGGGCTCTGTGCCGCTGCCTTTGCCGGGCTCGCCGTCAGCCTCCCCCCCACCGCAGGTGACGGTGGCCCTGAGCATGGAGGAGCTGGCGCAGCGGAAGAAGGTGCTGGCACGCGCTGCCCTGGCCGGCCGCAGCTTTTCCTCACCCCATGGGGAGCTGGATGCCCACCGGCTCTGCCGGGCCCTGGAGAAGGTGTCACGGAAGAGGAACCAGTCCCTGGAGGGGCAGCTGGACGAGCTGGGACCCCGGGCACGGCGGCTGCAGCCCAGCGTGGTGGAGTTGAGTGCGTGCTGGCTCCCTGGGACGAGGTCAGCGGAGATGGGGACGGGTGCCCCCACCTCGCTGAGCCCACCTCTTGCCATTGCCCAGATAACCTCCTCTCGCCCACCCACCTGGACTGGGACATGCTGGTGGAGCCCTCCTACCTCTTCAGCGCCTTGCCAGTGCCTGAGCCGGGGGAGCCCAGCCTGGGCGATGCCAGCCTGCCCCTGCGCTGCCAGGTGGTGATCCACGCGCTGCGAGCCGGCAAGCCCGTGTCCTGGGAAGTGACGGCCTCGCTGGAGTCGCTGCTGCAGCCCCGGGAGGGGCTGGGCAGGGAGAACCCCCCATGCCAGGCAGGCAAGGCCTGGGACAAGCCGCTGCACCGCTTGGCGGCACGCTCCGTCATCCGGGACAACGAGAACGCGGCGCAGCGGGAAGCCGAGCTGGAGCAGAGTGGGTGCTGGTGTGTGTGCCCCCCACCCCGGCACGGCCCTGGCATCCCCACACCTCTAACCGCCTCGCTCCGGGCAGGTTTCGCCCGCCGGTTTCGCCTGAAAGCCGTGCAAACCAGCAAAGCCTGCAACGTGCCTTCCCTCTACACCCGCCTGGTGCCTGTGGACAGTGCCACGCAGGCAGCCCTGCCCGCAGCCCCTGAGGTGTGGGTCACAGGTACGGCCAGGGGTCCCGGCATGCTGGGGAGAGGGCAGCAAGGGGACAGAGGGCTGAGGTGGCACTGTCCCTTGCAGCTGGTTTGGCCAGCCGGCCGCAAGCCACCCTGGCGGGGAGCTGGCACCACAGGAATTCCTCGGCGGGTCTGGGCCAGCAGCGGGATGCGGAGGAGCAGGATGAGGCCCTCGTTGCTGCAGGTACCATTCCAGCCCCTCACAGGGGGTTACACTCCCCGGGGACCTGCCTGAGCACCGTGGTCTCCAGGGACCCTCAGCTCGTGACTGCGTGGGGCTGGTCCCTGACAGAGCCCTGTAGGTGCCCAGGAAGAGGCATCAGTCTCTGCCCCACACTGTGGGGGGCAGATGAGGGGCAGCATAGCAGCATCTGCAGCAGGTCCGGGTGGTGAGGGTCTCGGGAGCCCAGGAGCCCTGAGGGCTTTGCTCTTTTGCAGAGCGAGACGAGACCCCCAGGTCTCCAGCCAGCATCTCCTCTGCTACCGATGGCTGGGAAAAGCAGAACTGCTCAAACGGTGTGTCCTGGACTGGGGCGGGGGGGCTGAGGGCTGGATGTTGGGGGACGAGGGGCTGCCCCTGGCACCATGTCGCAGCAGCTGAGAGCTGGAGCCTCTGCTGTGCCCACGCCTACCCTCGCTGCCCAGGGCACATGGGCTGAACCGCCCTGGCAGGTGTTGGGGAGCAGGACGCACCTCTGGGTGCGTCATGGCCCCCCCATGCTCAGCTCTCCCCGCCTGCAGGGCCTCCAACCAGCCCCTCCGCCACTTCCATGGGCTCCCAGAAATCCACAGAGAGCATCGCTGGATCCAGGTGACGTGGTGGGGGCCAGGATGCGAGGCCCAAAAAATGGCACACTGAGGGGAGAGGGGAGCAGTGCCATTTCTTGGGTGGCGTGGGCTGGATGTGCCCTGCCAACTCCTGCAGAGTAAAGGGGATTTTTGTGCTCCAGCCCCCTCCCTGCAGCAGGCTGGGGTCCAGCTGCCCCTCAGCCATTGCCCTCGCCACTAACTCGCCTGTTTGCCCCACAGGTTTAGCCTGAGCAGGCGCAGGGGGCCCAGCCTGGCCCTGCGCCCGCACTGCCTCAGCCCGGAAAGCGAATGCTCCAGCAACCATGCCAGCCACGACTACCTCCCGCTGGTAAGGACTCTGTCCCCCTCCCACCCAGGGGGGCTGAGCAGGCACCTTCTCTGCTGGGTAGCAGCCCAGGCGATGCCCGGCAGTGCCAGCAGCAGCACCCAGCTGAGGCTGCAAATCCCATGGGTGCCTGCTCAGAGGCACTGCACCCTGAATGGCCCTGGGGGCCGTTGCTGGCTTTTGGGAGGGGTGCGTTGGACAGTCCCTGTGCCCTGGGGACACTGCATCCCTGCCTGGCACCCCCCTGTTGCACACCCCGCATTCCAGGTGCAGCTGCAGCAAGCCCGGGGGCTGTTCCAGCTCACTGAGAGCTTCTCCGAAGTGGTGCAGATCCCCCTGGACCGCCTGCGCCGCGCCTCCCCCTACGCCTCCCACCGAGCCAGCCTCAGCCCCGCG
Source organism: Phaethon aethereus (assembly GCF_964289735.1). Lineage (NCBI taxonomy): Eukaryota > Metazoa > Chordata > Aves > Phaethontiformes > Phaethontidae > Phaethon > Phaethon aethereus. The sequence goes on from NC_138585.1 coordinate 18,550,099, forward strand.
TCCCCGGGGGCCAGGAGCAACCCCGAGGCCAGGCCCTGCGGCGAGGAGGGCAAGACACCCGCAGCAGCCCCAGCACCCAGCTCGCCCCTGTCCCGCAGCACTTGCTCCGAGGTGGCCAGCGCGGCCGTGTGGGCGCAGGCAGACAGTGGGCATGGCTCCGAGTCCGACACTGGCCCCAACTCAGCTGCCCCGTCTGAGACCAGCTGGCAGGACGTGGGGCAGGAGGACCTGGAGAGTGCCAGCTGGGCCACGGCGGTGGCCTTGGCCTGGCTGGAGCATCGCTGTGCTGGCTTCTTCGAGGAGTGGGAGCTGGTGGCGGCCAAGGCCGACGCGTGGCTGCAGGCACAGCGGCTGCCTGAGGGGGTGGATGTGGGCTGCCTCAAAGGGGCGGCCAGGCACTTGTTCCTGCTGCTGCGTCACTGGGACGAGAACATCAAGCTGAACATGCTGTGCTACAACCCCAACAACGTCTGATGACCGCCGGAGGGGGCCAATAAAAAAGCCTGGCTCCGTGCTGCCTGCGTACACGTCTCTCTTACAGGCAGGTAGCTGTTGGCCCCGTTCAGGCCATGCTGGGGCTCAGCAGGGCCCTGGAGGGTGTCGGCCCCTTCCCAGCCACCTCCTGTGGGAGGGAGCAGACGGGGACTGCCATGCTGGAGGGATCCCTGGGCTACATCAAGGCGAGTCAAACCTTGAGGCAAAGCAATTTTGCAGATCCTCTGTCTTAACCTCGCCCCAGAGGCTGCTCCCCTGCCCTGGGCAGCACTCTCCCAGGGCTGGGAAGGGAGCTCCCACAGTCCTGGCTGCTGCTCTGCCTCCCCGCAGGTGGGGCAGGTCAAGGCATGGCTGTCCTGACACCGTCACGGCACGAGGATGCTGTGGCCAGGGAAGGGCACACAAAGCCCCCTTTATTGGGGAAGTCCTGCCCATCGGGGGTCCCCACGCTGCCCTCTTTGCACAGTTCCAGGGCTCGCAGCCCTCCCGGGATGGCCAGGGGCAGCCTGGGAGCCGAATGGGGAAACAGCGGGCAGAGGGGGCAGTCCCAGAGGCCGGTTCCCACTGGCCGGCCAGCCACGCTCTCACCGCGCCTTCTTGGAGATGGCTGCGGGCCTCCTGCTCGGCGCGGGGAGGTGCGGTGCCGGCGGGGAGGCTGTGCCATACCAGAGCTGGAGCAGGACGAGTCCATGGCAGATATGGAGGGAGAGGGAGCTGCAGACCGTGGAGGGGTAGGTGTTCCAGCAGAGCTCAATCACGCCCAGCAGCAGCACCCTGCAGGGGAGAAAGCCGGAGGTCAGCATGGAGGAGGACATACCGCCCCCCCTTGCTCTCAGGACCCCCCAGCAGACAGGTGGTCCCCCTTTCTGGTAGCGCATACTTGGGCATGTGGGCGAGCTTGGCAGTGGGGGTGCACCAGAGTAAGTAGGGCAGCGTGTGGAAATACCAGACGTAGAACTGGTAGTGCAGGGACCGGCTGCAGCAGACGCCCAGGAAGTTGGAGGAGAAGAGGACGAAGACTATCTGTGCACTGGCGTTAAGGGGACAAATGCAGGAGGCTGGAGGTGTGAGCCAGCAGCAGCTCCCCAGCCGTACAGCGCAGCTCCTTCCCCCAGGTCAGGCTGGTCCTGACAGTGTGGCAGCAGGACCAGGAGCCTGCAAATGCTGATCCCAAGGTCTGCCCTGCCCTGCCTTCTCCCTGCCTCCTTGCTGCCCACCCTGCCAAAGGATATTGTTGACGGTCAAGGGAGGGGATGGGTGTTTCCTTTCTGCAGGATCCTTCAGCAGAGCCAGGATGCTGCCTTTGGACCTGAGGGGGAAGCATAAACATCAACCTCAGCTGTTGAAAGTCCCTCCCACTCTGACCTTCCCCTGTCAGTCACGCTGCCTGGGCAGTATGCTCCCTGAAATGGAACAGTACTCCCTTCCACTTCTGCCTGCAGCCCTAGAATTACAGCATTGTGGGGGCAGGGGAGTCACAGACACGTATCCTGAACCCTGGGGGCTGACAGGGAGTGGCTGGCAGGGACCAGCACCCGTGGGGAATCCCGGGTCTCACCTGTGCCACCGGTGTAGTGCAAAGAGCCCCAGGCCAGCCAAGTGAGCCAGGAGCAGCGTGGCATGGAAAGCCCGATTCTGGAAAACCTCTTCTGGCAGGAAGCGCCAATTCACCGTCCATTTGAACTGGAACTGGCGGCCCAGGTCGAAGGAGCGGGTCAGGTACCCCACAGGGTTCACCAGCAGGAAGGGCAGCCCCAGAATTACCTGCCAGAGACACACCAGCACCCTTGCAGCAGCCGTAAGCCAGGTCTCTGTCACCCTTGCCACCTCCTGAGACCTCCAACACCACATGAGGTGACAGGGACAGTCAGACAAAGATGGGATCCCCCTGAATTAGATTACTTATCGACCTCCAGCTTGCTGTGTGGGGCCAACTCAGATACTGGTGCCACTGTATATCCAGCCAGAGGGCCCTAGCCCCCAGGACAGCCAGGCAGAATGCAGGCAGGGCAGCCCCCTACTCCCTGCTGCTGGGGCTTAGCCTATCCCTGATGCAAGCAGGGACGGAGTAGGGACCCACCTGGAGCAGGGCACAGATGCAGAGCTTGGGGATACAGCCCAGAAGACCAAACCGTTGAAGGAGGAGGAAGAGAAGTCCAGGTGCGAAAAGCAGGATGTTCATCTTCACGGACACAGCCAGGCTGAGCAGAAAGCTGTGTTACTGCTGTGGCTTCCCGCACAGGTGCCCAGGCAGCCTGCTCCCTGGGGCTGAGCTCATTCATGCACGCACCATGCCACCGAGAATGACCCCACTCTGTCCCCAGACCCTCACCTGAAGAGAAGGCAGCCCCAGGACCAGTGCTCCTCCAGGAAGAGGTTGATGGCAAGGAAGAGGATGGCCATGGCAACGGGGTCGTTAAAAAGCCGCAAGACAAAGATGGAGTGGATGCGGTAGGAGGCACAGCACATGAAGAAGAAGACATACGGGGGAACCTTGCAGGGGACAGAGAGACATGAGGGCAGTCAGCAGCCTGTCTGGAACCCCACCGCCACCGAGCCCCTCCAAACCTCAGCCCCCTCAACCCTGACGTCCTGCCCAGCCCGCTTCCCCCGGGTGAGGACTCAGCAGAGCAGGAGAGGCCCTGAGGCGGCCGGCGAGGCCTCCAGGCTACCTTGTTGGTTCGGCAGTAGATGCGGAAGACGAGGAGGAGGTTGAGGAGGTAGAGGCCGGCAAAGAGGTACTGCGCCAGGCGGATGTCAGTGCCGTGGCCCGTGGCGTAGTACAGGCCCAGGAAGATGTAGACGAAGCCGGCGGGGTAGCTGTGGAGAGACAGGAGTGAGGGGTCAGGCCCTGCTGCCCCACTGGGACCCCTCAGGAGCCCCTGGTCGCAGGGAGCTCAGCTGTTCCCGTCACTCACACCAGCGGCCCGGTGTCACCCTTCAGCTGGGTGTAGTCGAGGGTCCCGTTGGCAAACCCCTCCACCTCATCCATGTAGGCCTTCCAGTCAATCTCGGTGTCTGTGGGGACGGCCGAGGGGTCAGACAGGGTTGGGGGCTGGGGGGGGACGCTGCGAAGAGGGCTCCCCCACGTCGGCACCCCACAGCCCTGCCATACGCCCCCCTGCCTCGCTGTCAGCGGAGGCTCCGGCCCCCCGCGGCCCCACCCAGGCCCCAGCGCACCCCTGTCCCCTGCACGCGCGGGGGGCAGCCCTGCCACGCTGCCGGCGGGACCACTGCCCCCCCCCCGGGGGCAGCCCCCCCAGCTCTGCCCAGCCCGGCGACGAGCTGTCACCGCCCGGAGGCCCCCCCGCTGCCCTCGGCCGGGGCCTCCCCCCGCCCCGCCGGGCCAGGCCGAATCCCGGCACTCACAGGGGACCCTGCGGATGACCCAGAGGTTGACGCCGCCCTCGGCCAGGCAGAGGCAGGCGGCCACTAGCGGGGTGTAGCTGGGCTCCAGCAGCGCCGCCCGCCGCTCCCGCCAGGCCCGCCGCAGGGCCGCCGCCCCCCGCCCCACCGCCATGGCCGCCGCGCTCCGTGCCGCTCCGTTCCGCTGCCTTCCGCGTTTCCGGCCGGAGCGCTTAGGGCGGTGCAACCGTCGAGGCCGGAAGCCGCACGTGGGGGCGCGGGGGGGGGAGCACGTGGCGCCCGGTGCTCCCCCGCCCCGCCCGGCATGGAGCGGCGGCGCGCGCCTGCCGCCAACCGCCGCTACCGGCAGCGCCGCTTCTGGGACGCGCTGTATCGGCAGGAGGGCGCCGAGCCCCGGGAGTGGCTGGGGGGGCTGTCCCGGTTCCTCCCGCACCTGGAGGCCGAGCTGCGTCCCGGTGACCGTATCCTCGTCCTCGGTACGTTCCCGGGAGAGGACGGGCGGGGCTCGGGGTCCCGCCGGTGGATGAGCTGGTACCGGCCGCGAGGGGGCGGTGCGGCACCGGGCCGGTACCGGGGGCAGCGCTCCCGGTGGCGCGGGCGGGGCCGGTATAACCGCCCCGCAGTGCCACCCGCGGGCTGATCCGCCGCCGGACCGGCAGGGTCCCCCCGCCCCGCCAGTGCCGGGCGGGCGGGATTAGACGGGTGTAATCACCGATCCTGTTAGCGGCTCAGCCGCCGCCAGCTGCACTTAACAGCCCCAAATCCGCCCCTCCGCCCCCCCGGCAGCGGCTGAGCCCCGGCGGCGCGGCGAAGGGAGGGAAGGGCCCTCTCCCCGTGCCCGCCGCACCGGGCGGGGGGGCCGTGTCCTGCCCAGGCGCTGGCCCCCTGAGACAGCTGCCCCTCTGTCCGTGCCCCCCTCCCAGTTAAGTCCCCCCAGCTGCTGCACGCTGCGCTGATTTGCGACGGGCCCCTGCCCCACGGCGGGGCACGGCCGGCTCCGGGCCCACAGCTCAGGGGCGGGAGGGGACCGGGAACCCCCTGCAGCCCCCCTGCCCCTTCCCTGTCTCCAGCATCCCCGCGGCCACCTGCGCCCCGTCCTGGTGTGGGGACCCGGCGTGCAGGGGCCACTCTCAACCCGCAGCCCTGGGGAGCCCGGAGCCCAAAGCATGCCACCTTGCAGCGAGGGGGTAATTAAGAACTAGCCGAGCAGTCGTTAATTAGAGTAGGCTGCCCCGGCCCATCCACTCCCTTCCCGGGGTCTGCGGGAGCCGGGTCGGGGTGCAGGTAGGGGCACCTCGAGTCCCGGCTGAGCTGTGCCCCACGCAGGCTGCGGCAACAGCACCCTGAGCTACGACCTGCACGAACTGGGCTACACCGACGTCACCAGCATCGACTTCTCCCCTGCCTGCATCGCGGCCATGCGCGCCCGCTACGCCCGCTGCCCCGGCCTGCGCTGGGCCGTCATGGACATCCGCGCCCTCGCCTTCCCCAACGCTGCCTTCGACGTGGTGCTGGAGAAGGGCACCCTCGACGTGCTGATGGTGGAGGAGACCGACCCATGGGACGTCTCGCCCCAGGCGACCGCTGCAATGCACCGGGTGCTGGCGGAGGTATGGGGAGAGGATGGGACCCCATCCCTGGCAGAAGTATGGGGAGAGGGTGGGACCCCATCCCCATTTGGGGTGAGCGAAGGTATGGAATGCCCCCTCGCCACCCTGCTTCCCTGGGGATGCCCTGGTCGGTGCTGCCCTCTCTACCTCCCTGCAAAGGGGCACCTGGGGGGCTCCCAGCGCCCTTGGGGGTGGGAGATGCCCCCTCTCCCCCCCACATCACCTTCTCCCCGGGGAGGTGGATGGAGCAGGGTGTGTCTCTGGGGACCCTGGGTCCTGCTGGGGGACTGCATGACCCCCCTCTTTATTTGCACACTAAATATAAAGGGGTGGCAGTAACAATGGGCCCCATCCTGATACGGATGGCTGTAGGGGCACCTGAGGGTGCCCGGAGGGGACCTGGGGACACACATCGAGGTGGCCTTGCTCGCTCAGGGCAAGGTGACAACCATGGGGCTGTGACAGGCTCATACACACACCCCCCACACCCTCTCCACCCCCGCCACCCCAGCTTTGATCTCATTAGCTGGGGTCCCCATCATCCGGTTTGGGGTTGCCATGGCAACCTCTGTCAGCATCGACAGGGCCGCGGTGTTGCCACGGGGACAGGCGATGCCTCCGGGCCCCAATTAATTGATGGCAGAGGCAGGGACAGGATCGAACCTGCCCCAGCACCAGGGTGCGGGTCCTGGCAGCCTCCCCGGCCCCAGGGGAATTCTGCGAGGATAATTAATCGCTGCACCTGCCTAGCACCCTTGGGTGTGGACACGGGGTGCTGAGAGGGTGCTCACGGCTACTGCCCCCCTCCCCAAATCCTTTCTTGCCCCCTTGAGCCCAGAAGGGAGTGGAACCTGCAGGCAGCGGGGCTGTCCTCGCCATCCGGGCCCTGCCCTGCCAGCACTGCTGCCTGTCCTTGTCATTTGGCCAAACAGCGAGGATTTAGCTCTTTTTTTCCTTTTTTTTTTTTTCCCTTTTTAATCCCCCGCTCAATCCCTGCCCTCCCCCAGCATCGCTGGGTACTGGCCTCTGCCCATGGCCGGTCCCCACTGCCCTCATCCCCAGAGGGATTCGTGGGGTGTTCCCACCCACCTGCTGTTTTGCCAGTCCCCCCACGCGGGCCCGGCCGTGGCTGGCACCCCCTTCTCGTGGGGGGCCTGGGGTTTTCACAGCCTCTGTCCTCCTCTGCCTGGGCAGGACGGGACACTTAAGGACCCAAAAATCTGCCCTGCCTGTGGGGATGCCCCGGGGGCACCCCTGCCCTGGCAATCTGGGCGTGATGAGGAGGGGGAGAGGGGTCAGTGCCAGAGCGGGGAGCAGCCGCCCTCTCCCCCCCCGAGGCTGGCCAGCGGATGGGAAGGTTTCCTGCACCCGTCTCTAAGCAACAGCCGTTGGTGCTCTATTAACGAAGGATGGGATGCGGGATGCCACTCAGCTCCAGCCGGAGATCCCTGCCTGCCCCCAGCCCCGGGGACCCCCCCGTCCCTGCCAGTTGGGAAGCCATGGGGTCTTTCCAGGACGGATGCGTCCAGTGCTTGGCAGGAGGGAAGCTGAGCTGGATGCCTGCCGGGGGATATAGGGACCTGCCTTCCCCTTTTCCTGGCTAAAATCACTAAGGTTTGGTTCAAAAACCCTCACCGCAGCGAAGGGGGGGGACACAAAGGCTGCCTACTCCCCTCTCCAACCCTGGCCCCAACCAGTGCTGAGCCCTGGAGCCTCCCGGCAGGATTAAACCAGAGCTCGGGAAACCCCCCACCTTGGCCCCCAGCCCTCTCCCTTGCCGCAGTGGCTCTCTGCCATGCCGGTGGCAGGGAGGTCTAGGGGTGTCCCCACCTGGGGTGGGGGGCTGGCGGGGTGGCCGGCTGGGGGCCTGGCCGCCCGCCCACCCCAGGCGCTGCCTTTGCACGCTGAGCATGCGAGCGCTGGCCGTAAAAAGCCTTTTGACATTGGATAAAGCCAAGCAAGAAAATTGATGTTCTTTTCCATCCTGTTAGCGGGGGCTTAGTTCCAGCACGGAGAAAATGGTGATTAAAAGGGGTCGAGTCCTCTCCCATCCAACCCCCCAGCCTGGCCGCTGGGTGTCGGGGGGGGGGGTGGCATTGGGTGCCCTGGGGAGGGGTGGGGGGGATGGGAGTCCCACACTGCTCCGAGGGGGCTCTGTGCCCAGGAGGGTGAAGCTTTTCCCTGTGCCAGGGATGGGTATGCTGTGGGAGTGAAGAGTTTTGGGGTGCAGGGAGCGGTTATGTGGGGGAACCCCTCCTTCCCCATTGCCACCGGGGTGTGGGTGGTCTGGGGACATGCCAGAACTGTGGGGGTGTCAAGGTTAGGACAGGAGATTTGGGGGTGCAATGGGAGAGGCTGGGGGGGAATCTTTGGCAGATGGTAAGGGGGATGGGGCTGTCCCTGTCAGAGCGGGTGAACCTCACTGTGTGTCCCCCCTGTGTCTCCTGCTGCAGGTGAGCCGGGTGCTGCGCCCGGGGGGCTGCTTCATCTCCATCACCTTCGCCCAGCCCCACTTCCGCAAGCCCCACTACGCCCAGGAGGCCTTCGGCTGGTCCCTGCGCCATGCCGCCTGTGGGGACGGGGACGCCGGCGCCTTCCACTACTTCCTCTACGTCATGCGCAAGGGGGAGCCCCTGGACCCCCCCGACCTGGCCCTGGGGCGCCAGCTGCACCAGCCCCCCCCACCCCCTGCCCCACCGCCGCCCCCCACCCCCCCAGATGACGAGGACTATCTCCTTGCCATCCAGCTGTGACCCAGGGGGCTTCCCTGCCCGCCCCCCCCCCCCCAAAGCCTTAAGCTGCTCCACCCTTGTGGGTGGGGGACGGGGAACCAGTGTGTGTCCCCGCAAGCTGTCCAGTGATATAAGTAATGGGAGAAAAAGGGGGGGCCTTGGCCTCCTCCTGGGGGGCAACAGGATGCTCCGGGGAGTGGGAGATGCTGTGCCCCCCTCACCCTGCCTGGCCCTTCCCTCGCCCAGCTGGAGAGCCGCCAGGGCTCTGGGCTTTGCGGCTGGTAATGAAACCAAATCGGGTTTAATTCCACCCATCCATCTTGCGGGGAGCGGCTCCCTGCCCCCCCGGCACAGGCAGCTGGGCTGGGGGCAGGACAGGGGGTGCTGGCACTGGGTGCATGGGGGGGTCCCCACTGCTCCCCGTCCTGCCACAGGATCCCCAGACCAGCCTCCTCGGCCATGGGGGTGCACAAGGGCACCGTGTCCTTGTCACCCCCCAGCCCTGACTGGGCAGCTGAGGGTCCGGGCTGGGACGTGCCAGCGCGGGGCTGGGGGCACCACGGGGCGCATGTGCAGGTGGGGTGGCACGTCTACCCTTGTCCCCCTCCATCCCTACTCCTGGCTGTGGTGACAACCCCGGTGTGCTGCACACGCCTGTGTCAGCCCGTGCCTGGGGCCGGCAGCACGGTGCCACGCGTGTGCCAGGGCTGGTGACACGCGTGCACAGCAGGGCTGACTGCGCATGGATGCTGGCACATAGGTGCTGGCATAGCAGCCGCAGTGGGTGCTACTGGGGGTGTCCAGGTGGGCACACACACACACACACCCCCCCCCAGGGTGGGCAATGCCAGGGGGCATGGAGGGGACCCCTCCTCGGAGGGACAGTGGTGACATACCGAAAAGGCGCGAGCTGCCGGGCTGCTATTTCTGGCGAAAGGCGTAAGTGGGTCAGCCAGTTGCTCCCCCCGCTGAGAGCCAGAGAAGGACTCCAGGGTCATCCCCCCACCCCGCCATGCCACCCCATCCCACAGGCACCCCAAAAACCAGCCGGCGCCTGGGAGGGAGAGAAAGGAGCAGGCGGCTGCTGGCCTTGCCTCGGTACATGAATGTATTTTATTCATCGCATTTTGTTCACCAGTACAGTGAAAAATGGCATTTAAATTTACAATGGATCATTCGTAGAACATCATGACACAAGTATCTTTTTTTTTTTCCTTTTTTTTTTTCTCAGTTTTGTTTTTTGTTTGGTGTTTTTTTGTTGTGGTTTTTTTTTGCGTCGTCGTCTCCATAAATGCCACTCGTAGGTTATTGAAAAAGATGACGAGTTTCTCATGCACATCAGACCCCCCCGAGAAGCTTCTTAAAAAATAAAATTAAATTAAAGTACAAAATTAAAAACAACGACTCAGGCTGGTCCCTGCCCTCCCCACTCCCCTCCCTGGCCCCAGCACCCTCGAGCGAGGGGCAGGGCTGGGACCCCCGGCACCCGCAGCCAGCCCTGGTGGGCTTTGGCCCCGGCGCTGCCAGGAGGGGTCTGCAGTGGCTGATGGTGCTGCCAGACCCTCCAGCCGGCTCTGCTGCCAGCGAGGGGGGTCGGGCTGGGGGTCCCTGCTCCCCCTGCCCGTGTCCTCAGCTTTCCTTGCACTCCCTCCATCTTTCTCACCCCCATCCCACTTTGATTCCCCCCCCCCTCGGTTTTTTCTTCTTTTTTTGTCTTTTTTTTTCTTATGGAAAAAAATATGAACCGTTTGTTTGTTTGTTTGTTTTCCCGATGCGGTTACTTCAACATCTCAACGTCAGCAGATCGTTTTTAACAAAGATTCGGATATAAAAATACAAATATGAGGAGTTTCTGTTTAAAAAGAAGCGTGCTGGAGTGGTGGGGCTGACCCTCGGCCCCAGGGCCGGGCGCCCGGGCCACCAAGCTCATGCAAAAAACGATGGAGCAAAAAATGCCTCTGGACAGCAGCGCTCCCCCCGCTCCCGGGGCCGCCCCGGGATCTGGGGACCCCCCGCCCCCCCGCCCCACCTCGGCCAAGGAGGCTGGGGGGTCTTTGCCCAGGGTGGGGGGGACTCGGCGGGTTGTCCCCCACCCCCGAGGGGAGGCGGAGGGGTAAAGTGCATGGGGGGGTGGAGCAGAGCCGCCCCCCCGGGCCGGGGGGGCGCGGGCAGGGCCCCCTCCCGCCGGCGGCGCGGGCAGCATGCGGGGCCGGGCGGGGCGCGGGGCTCGGCCGGCGGGTCCTGGCGGCGGGTCCCGGCTCTACACCCCCGGCGGCGCCTTCTCCGTCATGCCCTTGAGCACCTCGTCTATCCGGTCATCCTCGATCACCACTGCGGGGACAGGGGGGGGCGCGTGGGCGAGGGGCTGGGGGGGGGGCGCACCCCCAGCCTCTGCCCCCCGGCCCTGCCCTCACCCCGCTCGCCGCCCCGGGAAGGCTCCAGCTGTGCCCCCATCGCCCCCCGCCCCGGGCTGGGGAGCGGGGTGAAGGGGTGCACGTGGGTGCAATTGGGGGGGGGGTGTCGTGTCCGCCCGCCCCCCTCGCTCGGCCTGGGTAGGGGCAGCATCCCCGCTGCAGCCAGCCGGCCGCCTCGGGGTGGGTGGTTTGGGAAGGGGGGGGCAGGCAGGACCCCCCCTCCTCTCTGCGGCAGGCGCTGGTGAGAGCAACAGGACTGGAATGGGTAATGACCCAGCGGGGGGGCACTGCCAGCTGGGGGGGCGGCCAGACCCCTGTCAGCATCACCCGCTGCGCAGGACACCCCCCCCCATAGGCATCACTCTCGGGGGAGCCCGACGGTATCCCCCATCAGCACAGCGGGCTGCACGGACCCTCACCATCAGCATCACCACGGGGGGGGGGGCTGAACAGCCGCCCCCCCCCCCCCATCAGCATCGCCACTGGGAGGCTGGACAGACCCCCGTCAGCATCGGGGGGCTACACAGATACCCCCCCCCCATCAACATCACCGGCTGCACAGACCCCTCCCCCATCACCATCACCCTCGGGAGTGGTGGACAGACACTGCCTCCCCAACATCACCACCGGGGTGGTCAGCAACCCCCCCATCACACCCCCGGGGGGGGTTGGCCAGAGACCCCTCCATCACCAGCATCATCGGGGAGCAGCCAGACCCCCGCAATAACCGCCGAGGTGAAACCGGCCCTTCATCACCCCCGGGGGGGCTGCTAGATCCAGCCAGCACTGCAAAGGGGGGTGGGTGGAGCAGGCAGCAGCTCACCCCCCCACAGGGCTGGGGTGTGTTTGTGCTGGGGGGGCCTCTATTCCCACCCCCCTTTTTGCCCCTGCAGCTGAAGGAGGGGTATTCGCCTATGGGTGTACTCCAGGCAGGTGGGGTGGGGGCTTCAGGGAAGGCAAGGGCCATTCCTGGGGGTGCCCAAGGCACCGCGGAGGCTCGATGTTGACAGACGAGGTTGCAGGGGAGGGTGGGTGCATTTATTTGGGTCGTGATGGAAGCAGGGATGCTGCTGGTGGGGGTCTCTGCACAGGCAGTAAAGCGGGGGGGGGGGCACACAGGTTCATGACGTCCTGAGGGGGACAGTAAATCGGGGGGGTTGATCAGCACCACTGGCGGGGGTCTCTGCGGCAGGCGGAAATGTGGAGGGAGGTCTATGGGGCTGGGGGGGCTTGTTTATAGGGATGGGGGGGCAGTCCGGGAGGATGTGGGGGCAATCCCAGGGGTGCTGAGGAGCAGTTTCGGGAGGGTCCCGGGGGCATTCGCGGATGTGCCGGGGGGCAGCCCCAGGGATGCTGCAGGGTAGTCCCGGGGGCAGTCCCGGGGGCAGTCCCGGGCTGCGGGGGGTGTGGGGCGGCGCTGGGGGGGCAGCGCTGGTGCCTGGAGCTGGGGACAAGGGGGGTCTGCAGTTCTAGGGCAGCGCCGGGTGCCAGTCGCAGAGCTGGGGGTCCCAGGGATGCCGGGGGGGGCTGTGCCGGGGATGCTGTGGGGCAGAGCCGGAGATTCTGGGGATGCCGGGGGCAGTGGTGGGGGTGCTGGGGGCAGTGCCGGGGATGCCAGGGGACAGTGCTGGGGATGCAAGGCAGAGCCAGGGAGTCCCGGGGATGCTGTGGGGCGATGCCGACGGTGCCGGGGGGCAGCGCCGGGGATGCGCTGGCCAGCGCCGGGGATTGCAAGGGCAGCATCGAGGGTCCCGGAGGTGCTGTGGGGCGGCGCTGAGGGTGCAAGGGCCAGTGCCGGGGGCGCCGGGGGGGGCAGCGCCGGAGATGCTGCGGGGCAGATCCGAGGGTCCCGGGGAGAGCTGGGCATGGAAGGGCAGATCGGGGGTGCCGGGGCTGCCGTGGGGCAGAGCCGGGGATCCAAGAGCCAGCGCCGGGGATGCCGGGGATGCCGCGGGGCAGATGCGGGTGTCCCGGGGATGTCGTGGTGCAGCGCCGGGGCTGCCGTGGGGCTGAGGCGGGGGTCGGGGGACAGAGGCGGGGGGTCGGGCGGTACCTCTCTTGGCGCGGCCGATCTGTCCCAGCTTGGGGGGCCGCTTGCCCTGGTTGCCCCCGAAGAAGGCGTTGGTGTCCTGCAAGCGGCAGCTGAAGGGCAGCTCCCCCGCCTCGGGCTCGGCGCCGTAGCGGCCCACCTTGTCCTCGCCGTAGGGCAGCACCTGCGACATGGCGGGGCCGAGCGGGCCGAGCCGCGCCGCGCCGAGCCGGGAGCCGGTCTGCGGCGGCGGCGGCGGCGGCGGGGAGGAAACCCGGGCGGAAGGATGAAGTCATGCATCCGGGGGGAGCGGGGACCCCCCCGGCGGGGGGCGGCTCCGGAGCGCCGCGGCCCGGCCCGGCCCGGCGACTGGTGCCCCGGTGTCCGACCGGTTGGGATGGGGGGACCCCCGCCCCGGGCCCTGCCCCGGCCCCAGCGCAGGATGCTCCTCCCGGCACGGCCTTGCCGGGCTGGTCGCCCCAGCTCGAGGGTGTCCCTGAACACGGGGTGCCCCTGTGGAGCAGGGAGCCCTTGGCACAGCCGGGTACCCCCTTGTCAGACAGCCGAGGACCATCAGGCACAGCCGCAGCAAGGTGATGCCAAACAGACCCTCCAACACCCCTCTCGGATCCCCCAGACCACCCCAAGCACCCCCAGCCCTGCTCCCAGCCTCCTGCAGCCCGGCAGGCTCAGGCTCCCCAGGGCCCCCGGGCCAGCTCCCACTCCGGGCCACCCCAGCCAAGTTGGCACCAGCCCCCCACTTGTGCCCCCTGCCCAACAGGGGTGCCCCTCCCACAGCCCCTCCCCCAGCCTCCGCAGTGTTGGGTTCCCCCCTTGGAGCCACATGGGTCCTGCCCCAGCCCTGCCAGTCCCCTTGGCCCGCCATGTGTGGGTCCCTGCACATGCCTATGCACGTCTGTGCACACCTGTGCCCATTTGCATGTATTTGTGGGGCTGTGGGGGGCACGTGGGTGTCATTCTGCACATAAGGGCTGTGCCCCGAGATGCCCCTTGCCCCATGGTTTGGCCCGTCCCTGGGGGCTCTCTGCGGACAAGGGGAAGGGGAGCTACCCTCCATGAGGATCTGCCACGGGTCAGTGAGGAGACCTACAAGAGTGGTGCCAGTGCCCCCCCGCAAGCCCTGTTTATGTCCCCTCTGCACACTCCTGGCCCTTTCCTCCTGCATTTTCCGCTGCCAGGGCAGTGATGGCACTGCCTGACATTGGTGGCCCTGAGTGGCCTCACCTGGGACCCCCCATCCCACTCACCTGGGGCTGGGGGGGCTATTTAAGATCAGGCTGAGGCTGCTGCTCCTTGTCTGAGCTGTGGGTACAGCCATGGCCCTGCATCATGATGAGGATGAGGATGAGGATGAGGATGAGGATGAGGATGAGGATGAGGATGAGGATGAAGGAGGAGGAGGAGGAGGAGGAGGAGTCAGGCTGGTTGGAGAGGACCACTCTGTCATGGGGCAGCCCTGTTCCTGCTGCTCCCTTGCATGCAGGCCCCACTGCTCATGTGGGTGTGCTGGGTTGCAGCAAAGCCAGAGCCCTGCGTGGCAGCAGCGCCTGCTAGCCCTGCGCCAGGCCCATGCCAGCCCCATGAGAATCTTCCTCTGGGTGTCTCAAGGGAGCAAGCATGGGGTTTTACAGACAGCCCTGTGGTCCATCTCTTGGTGGTAGCATCTCCATGGCCTGAGATGCTGTTGAAAGGCACTGCAGAAGACCATCAGCCCAGCTGGTCCATGCGAGAGGGCAGGTACTTCTATTTTGGGAAGGCTCAGCCATGCCTTTCCCTTTGTGCCAGGCTCTGCAGAGCCCCGGTCCCACTGTCCCCTCCCAGAGGAGAGATGCGGAGGGATGGGGCAGTGGTGCCCGCTCTCCACTGGGCGAGGCAGTGCTCTTATTCCTACCTTTGCTGGGGAACCAGCTTGAACTTTTTCATGTGACAGCTTCTGCTCCTGCAAAAAGTGCCTGGGAAAATAGGCGAGAGGCCCACGCTGAGATGTGGCCTGCTTTTCCCGTCACTGAGCCCACGTGCCGCTGCCCGTGGGCAGGGACAGGCAGGCCGTGGCACACGCGGGGCTGGGGGTGAGCGAGAAGAGGAGCAGATGGGCTGTGTGGGATGTGAGCGGGGCCAGTGCTGTGCTCCAGGAGGGTTTTCAGCCCCACAGGCTCCGGGGGAGAGGCTTGAGAGGGGTCACCCTGGGAACGGCCCCGCTTATCCCACACCTGTATCTGTACAGTGCCTTGCACCCAGGGGAGCTGCTTGGCTTGGCTGTGGGGTGGGGGGCGAGCTCTCTGGGGGCTGGCTGGGGTTTGGGGGTGTGGAAGGGACCCCCCACTCTGCCCAGGCAAGTGGAGGGCTGGACTGTGCCGGCACAGCTGGGCTGCAGGTGGGACAGGGCAGTGCTGTGGCTCTGGGCACTGCATCTCCTTGGGACAGCTCTAGTCTGGCTCCCTACGGATGCTGCTGGCCATGCGTCCCCGGGCGGGAGGAAGGAGGTACCAGGGACCTGAATGTGGGCAGGGGGGTGCAGGAGGGACCCCACCCTCATCCTCTGCCAGTGCAGGTTGCATCCCCCACAGAGAGCCAGACCGCACACCCTCCTTCCCCTGGCTCACATCCCACCTTCGTTATCCGCCTTTTAGCAGCCACGTAATCTCCTTTCTCGCTTCCTTTGCAGCCTTTTGTCCGACACAAAGCCGGCTCCAGTGGGAAGAAGGGGCCGTGGGAGCAGGAAGCAGGCGGCTCTTCCTGCCCTGGCTCCTTAAACCTGGGCCGCAGCCCCTGGGCTGGGACACCTTGTAGGTGATCCAAGGGCTGGAGGCCAGCCGTGACCCCCCTGGGGTGGATATGGGGCCAGGCAGGGGGCACGCAGCCGGGCTCCCAGCTGCAGTGGGGCTGGTGACGGAGATTGTGCCTCATCACTGGTCTTCGGGTGATGCTCTGGGAGCCCACCAGCACCTGCCGTGACCCAGCCCCACAGCTGGGTGCTGCCCCTGAGCCCTGCACCCTTGGAGGGGACTCAGGTGCCGGCTCCGGGTGCTTTGATGGAGGTGAGGGGTTTCCCTGCGATCACTGGTGCTTCAGGCGGTTTTACAGTGGAGAAACACCCTGTGTGTGTGCAAGCGGCTCATGGTGGGGCACGTCCCGCCCAGGCTCTGCAGGGACCCCCGGGCAGTGAGAGTGGGACTGGAAGAGAGCACTTGGTGGTCCCCAAGGCCTGGCAGGGAGGGGGTCGGTGGCCTGGCAAGCAGTGGCTGGATGACAGGGGGCTTGGAGGAGGCAGGCGGCATCGGCCACCGGACCTGGCGCTTTCCCTGGTGCAGGTCCGGGAGGCTGGCAGTGCTGTCACCTGGGGCTGGGAGCACCGGGGCTGGCCCCACAGGGCTGGGGCTGCAGAGGCGTGCCTGGAGGCCGGCTCTGGTGTCTCCATCTGTGCTGCTTCCAGCCCTGCCAAGAAACGTGAAATGGCACTTCTGCTCCGCGGTGGTGGCAGCCATGGCCCTGGGGGGCCTTGCCAAGCGCCAGCTCCCTGCTGCTGGCACCACGGCTCTGAGCACCCGGCCCGGCATGGGGGGCCAGCAAAGGTCACTGACAAGGTCAGGGATGTGTCCCCCTCTATTGCTGCCAGCTCTCGGTAGCCAAGCGGCTCCTGGGAGGCAGAGCCCAGGTGAGGATGCCGCTGTGTGTGCTGCCTGTGCCATGGTCGGGCAGCTCCTTTGCATGAGCGTTTTGGGGGAGCAGAGACACACACCCAGGCTGGGGGCAGGCGGTGGGGATGGCCGTGTGTGACAATGGTTGTGGTGGCCCTTGTCACTGCAGTGAGGAGATGTTGGGGGACAGGGAAGGGGCATCCTGCTTGGCAGCTGTGCTGTGGGTGAGCCCAGGGCAAGCATGGGGCAGCAGCACGTTCCTTGCCCTGTGTTGTCCCTGCAGCCAGTGATGTGGGAAGACGAGGCCAAAAAGCCTTCCCTGGAGGGAAAGCGCTTTTCCCAGGGAGGAAGGGCTCAAGCCTTCACAGGAAAGCTGGGGCCAGCCAGCAGGTTGTCACTAGTGAGATGAGTTTGTCTGTCTCCGCGCACAGCCTGGCTTTGGGAAGAGGGTGCTCCCGAGGGGGCTCCGATTGTAAGTTGGGGCATGTGGAAGGGGGGTGGCACTGTCCCCATCCCTCACATGAGCTGCCCGGGGCACAGCCGTGGTCCCAGCGAAGCCATGGCTGCACCTGAACAGATGGGGCACCCCCAGTGGGGCAGGGGCTTCACGGAGGGTCACCTGCCCAGATCTGGGGCCAGGGAGACCAGGAGGGTGGGGGAGGCCGACCTCGGGGGGTGGTGAAGAGCCCTGCTGGGGTGTGAGGCTCCATCCTCCTCTGTCACCACATCTCTGGTCACCATGACAACAGACAGGAGCAGGCTGGAGCCCTGGGGGGTGCGGGTGGGTGCTATGGGCATGGGTGGGCACCCACAGGAACCCTGTGGGCAGGGGGGGCAGCTGGCAGGACGCCTGCGTCCCTCTTGGGCCCTGCATGGCGGGGAGGGAGGCTGGGCAGGGCTCAGCCTGGGCACCGTGAGCTCCCTGCTGTCCTGCTCCCGACAGAATCCCCAGGAGGGGACAGTGGGTTCGGCCGGGGGCGCAGGCGCTGCGGCACAGCCGGGCAGCCCCTGTGCCGGGTGGTTTGGCACAGCGAGGCTCTGGCTGAGCTGAGCGGTTGAGTCACGCTGCTGCCCAGAGCAGTGCCAGGCAGGGCTGCTCAGCGGGCCCCGCTTGTCCAGGCCACCGTGGGGCTGGTGGCCTCCCGTGGGTGGCAGAGACCCAAGACGGTGGGTATACATGGCAGAGCTGTGCCCCAGAATGGGGTGGCACCCTCCCCATGTTCCTCCAGCACAGGGGATGTGTCCCCTGTCCTGGGCACCCTCAGCACCTGTGGGGACAGAGGGGAGCGGGTGGCTGCAGGGCCCTCTCCAGCTGTGCCCATCGCTGGCTGTCGGCTGGGCCCTTGGGAACGAGGTGAGCAATCTTGGGGAGCACAGGCACCCCCCACCCCACACACCCACTCGCACCAGCAGCTCTTGGCACGCGGGGACTGTGTTCCTGGCAGCCAGGCCCTCTCTCATCTGGTATTTATCTCCTTCCCGAAAACCCTCCTGCTGCAGGGAGGATGCCCGGGCTCTGGGGGGGGACTCGGGCCCCACTGCTCGCTCTGCAGCACGGCAGTCCCTGTGCTGATGTGGGGAAGAAGCTGAGCTGAAAGACTGGAGTGGGGGGGGAGGAGGGGAACCTCGTGCACAAGTTCCAGGAGGTTTCACTGGGTGCTCTGGGGTTTCACTGGGTGCTCTGGGGCATCACGGCTGGCTGTGGGCCCTGGGGGCAACACCACAGGGGCACCTTTGCCCCAGGCAAGCTCCCAGCCCCACACCGGCAGCAACAGGGACCACTGTTCTGGGGAGGGGGCACATCATCCCTCCCCTTCATCCCCCTGCTGCTGTCTGGCTGCCAGAGCGGCCCCCCCCCAACCCCTGGGTGCCCCAAAGCCGCAGGAGCCAGGAGAGCCCCTGCGTTGCCTGAGCAACTGCAACCAGGCACTGATGGGGAGCAGTCCAGGGGAGCGGTTGCCATGGAGACTGGAAGAGCATGATCGCCTTGGCAACGGTCCTGTTCCCCCCGCCCCAGGCTGTATCCTGAGGAGGTGCACACCAGCCAGGGGGTCCCTGCCCACCACCCACCCGGGCTGGCTCCCTGGGTGGGGAGGGAGGTGGTGGGGCCCGCCCACGCCCCCTCCCAGGGGAGAGCCTTGGCTGCCGGCACGTCCCCCCGACTTCATGGCGCGAAGGAAGAGGCAAGGCTGAGCTGGACTCCTTGGCTTTATCACTCCACACACCACCGCAAGCCGCTCCTGTACCCGGTCCTGGCCAGGAGGTGGACAAGAAAGCTGGGTGCAGCAGGGGCCGGAGGCATGGGCAGGCTCTGGGGCACTCCATGGCTGTCCTGCCACTCCAGGAGGAGAGTGGGGACCCTACAGAGAGGGACAGAGGAACGCGGCCCCCCTCCCCGGGTGGCAGAGCAGCTGGCGAAAGGGCATACTTCATCACCATCAGCCCCCGGGTGCCCCTGCACAGTTAGGACAGTGGCTGTAGGCACGCAGATTGAGGGGGGGGAACGACAGTGATGGCACCAAGATGTGCCACTGAAGTGGCTGGGGGTGGGGTGGGTGTTTGTCACCCCACCTTGGTGGCTGCGTCCCACCAGCCCTGGTCTTGCCCCCATCATCCTCCCCACAGACAAAACCACACGCTGGAAAAGCCAAACAAGGGAAAAGTGCCACATGGCTTTGGGGGGGGGTGGTCAGGGCTGGGGAAGGGGCACAGGTCAAAGAGCCACTTGCCAGAGGAACACCCCAGTGTGGGGCTGGGGACTCGGCTCCTCGGCTCAGGCACTGAGTAAGTTTCCCCCAGGCCTTCATGTTTGGGGGGAGAGGTCCTTCTGGCACCCCAAAGGAGATGAGGAGGCCATAACTGACCCCCTCCCAAAACCAGACAAGGGGGCACACCAGGACCCCTCCCTCCCAACAGGAATCACTCAGCTGTACTAAGGGGACAGCTGAGATTTCTGCAGGCTCCAGGCTTGGCTTGGTTCACGGTGCCCCTCCCTGGGCCACCCCCAGGTGCTCTCAGGCCTGGTAGAGGGGCACCACACGGTCAATGGGCCCCCGGCAGATGGGGCAGAGGCGGGCAGGCAAGGCCTGGAAGCAGCGGAAGCAGCAGCAGATGTGGCCACAGCCCAAGAGGACACACTCACGGGGCCGTGTCAGGCAGATCACACAGGAGTCCTCAGGCCCCCCATCCCCGGCCTCCTCGCCGTCCAGCTCCTTGTCCTCACGCTGCTGCTTGAGGCGGGCGCGGCGGTAGGCACGGCACAAGGCATGCAGGAGGACGGCCAGGCCCGCTGCAGCGCACAGCATGGCCGCCCCCTTCCAGAGCCCACTGGCCGACTCCAGCTCCGCCAGCACTGTCTGCCAGTCCCCCAGGCACAGGAAATACTCGCCCCCCCGGGCCGGTGGCTGGAGGTGCAGGGAGCCGTCGGGGTGCAGGGCCAGCTCCCCGATGCCTGTCAGCCCAGTTCCCACCCGCAGCATCTCCTCTGTCTCCAGGATGCCTTTGGGCTTCTCCCCGCTCAAGTACTGGCCCAGCAAGTCACGGAAGCCATGGGTTGGCTGCTGGAACCGCTCATACACTGTCTCCAGTGGCAGGCAGACAGCTTGGAGTGGGCTCTCCACACTCACTGGCATCACCGCCTCGGAGTCCGGCGAGGCCAGCAAGAAAGGGACGGTGTAGATCTGCTCCGAGAGCACCCGCTCGCTCTCGCTCCTGCAAGCAGAGAGTGCAGTGCTGGGATGTGGACAACGCAGAGAAACTCTGAGCTCCTGGGGCTGAGCCGAGGGCAGGGACTAGAGCCTTTAACCCAGCCACTTTCTGCATCTCAAGTGGCCCCAGAGGATGGGGGTCTGGACCCACTGAGTCAAGCCCCCCCTGCCGTCCCCTCCCATCACTCACCAGCTCCGGGCCAAGCTGTTCCAGATCAGCCGATGCTCTTTCAGAAGCAGTTTCTGGATCACACCCTGCAGCCCCTCATGGTAATGGCTGGTCAGAGCAGCCTTGGCTGGCAGCACTATGCCTAAGGACCAAGGGATGCATCATGGCCAGCACAGGAGAGCCCGGCCCCTATCCCCAGTTGGGGTCACAGGATCTCCTTACCTTCCAGGGCAACATAAGGCAGGCACCTCCCATCAGCTGCAGACACCATTGCTGGTAAATCATCATCAACCTGGAGCTTTGGGGCCTCCTGGAAGAGCAGGGACTGGGTGTGAACACGGGCAGGGGCAGATGGGCTGGCAGGCAGAGGTGGGTCATGCATGGCTTTGTGGGGATCTCTGGCAGGGTGTGACCTGCTTGGTCCTGGGCATCTGACATTGGTAGATGATGCAGCAGGCTGCAGTCATGAAAGAGGTGCACCCAAATCAAAGGCTCTGGGCTGGGCAGTGTAGGGCAGCAGGGAAGAGACAGTGGGCAGGAGAGAGCATCTGAGGGACAGGGCTACCTGTATGCGTGCCATGACTCTGGCTTTCTTCCTGTACAGGTAGTAGAAGAGGCCGGAGAAGGCGAGACTGGAGCCCAGACACAGCAGCTCCCCAGGCGTGATGGGTGGTGCGTCCATGGTGCCAGGCTCGGGTGGCACTTCTGCAAGGTGAGTGTGTTGGCTGGGGGATGGGGCCGTGTCGGCCCAGGGGCAGGGACGTCCCAGTTCCCCCATCCCCAGGGGGCTGCTGCCCTAGGGCCAAGCCTGCTTGTGGGCCCCGCAGGGGCCAGTTCAGCTCCAGCACTCACAGCTGCTCGGCAGCCTCGGCCCGGCCCAGCAGCCCTCGCCCAGCCTGACTCCAGCGGCACCCGTCTTTCCCTGCACCCAGGATCGGGCCGAGGCTCAGCACCCGTGACCCAGCCCGGGCCCCAGCACTCTCAGTCCGGGCCCAGCAGCCCCGATCTGGCCCGGACCCAGCACCCCGGCACGGACACAGCCCCCCTAGGCCCAGCCCGACCCCGCTGCCGCCGCTCACCCCGACCGGCCTCGCAGCCCCCCGCGCCCCTCGAGGCCGGAGGCGCCCAGGCCCGCGCCCTAGCCCCGCCGCGCTGCCTGCTGGGAAATGGAGTGCGGCCCCCTGCAGCGCGGCGGCGGGGTGAGCCGCACCCGGAACTACAGCTCCCAGCGTCTCTCGCGCCGAACTACAGCTCCCCTCCGGCCTTGCGCCTGCCAATGACAGGACTATAACTCCCGGCGGCCTTTGCAAGCCCCACCGTGGCCGCTGTCTCCTGCAGGCTGGCGGGGTCCCAGTGCGGAGGCGGAGGTGTAGGGGGGCGGGATCCCAGTATGGGTCTGGGGGAGCGGTGTGGGGAGAGGTCCGGCCGGGGCAGGCCTCAGGCACTCTGCGGATGCGTCTCGGCCACGGTCTGGCCCCAGGGCAGGATGGGGTCACCTGTGCTGTCCCGCCCTCCTGGGGGGCAATGGGCACCCTTGGCTGGCCTTTCCACCGGAGGACCCCCCGCGCGGGGGCTGGGCCGGGGCTGCAGGGCTGTCCCAGCCCGGCTCCTGCCTTCCCGTCTCCCCAGCCTCAACCAGAGCCGCCTCTGGTGTCCCCCAGCCACCTGCCTCAATGCCAGCCAGCAACACGGCCCCCCATGCCTGTGGCTGAGGAGTGACTGGTCCCCCTCAACCCTGCCAGGGACGCCAGGCTGAGGCTCAGCCCCGTGGCTGCCATGCTGCTTCCCTGCACGTCTGCTCCCCTCTCGCCGTTCCTCGGGATGTCTCATCTCCCACTCCTATCCCTTGGTCCCTCAGGATGTCTCATCTCGCACACATCCCCCAACTTTTGAGTCACCTCCCCCATGCCAGATTCCACCACTGCCCTAACCCCCTGACACCGCGAAAGACCTGGAGCTGCCGGAGTAAGTGGAAACTGCTTTTAATCATTAAATAAATTCAGCGACAGCCACCCACAGCTGAAGGCACCAGAGTCCCCACTGCCGCCCGCTGGTCCCAGCAGAGGTGGATGGGGAAGCCAAGCCGGATCGGGAGGGGGCAAGGGAAGAACGGAGCCAGCAGACCCTGGCCTCCGTCTCCGGCAGGTTGGGGGCAGGAGCAGGGAGGGCTGGGGTCTAGTGCTCTCCCTTAACCCCTCTGACATGCCTGCCTGGGGAGGGATGCGGCACTGGGGGGGGCTGAGCTGTGCCCATCTCTAGCACATCAGGGTTGGGGGGCAGAGCTGCATTTTGGGGGTGCTACAGCTTCTCTGCCAGCCGTGACCAGCCCCAGGCTGTGGATGGGGGCTGCAGTGGGTGCCCAGTGCGTGGCCGTGTGTGCTGGGGGAAAGGTGGGGTGAGGTGGCGTGTGGTACGTGCACAGGGGAGACACCGTGATGGAGGGTGACCTGGGGGGTGGCCCCGCTCTCTGCCCATGGGCCAGCTCCAGTAGCTGTTGAGGGCCAGAGGCAGGCACAGCCAGGCATCATCTCCTCTGTCCCCAGCACCCTCCCTGTCCCTACCACACCTCACAGTGCTTGCCGGGGTTCATGGGGGAGCCCAGGGGGCAGCCGAATTGTTCAACAAAGTCCCGGGAGTTGCTGAGGGTGCCGATGACACGGTACTTGTCAGGGCTGTGGGGGTCAGTCACCAGCCCTTCGTGGGAGCTCTCCGGCGTCCGGACGGAGCACCACACCTGCCGGAGCGGGAGCAGCCTCAGGGATGGGGGGCAGGATGAGGGGCTGCGGAATGGCTCCAAGGGGCCGGGGAGGGATGTGGACCCCACCATCCTACTCTGCCCTACCTGCGCGAAGCCCACAAAGAAGAGCTGGTGGTTGGTGAGCCCCAGGGCTGGCAGGCGCTTCTCCTCCCCATTTTTCTGCAGCCAGGACTTGTAAGCCTGTGGGAGAGGTGCCCTGAAGCCCTGGGGAGGGACACACAGGCATGGGGCAGGGGGTCCACATTCCCCCAGGCAGCAGCACTCACATTGTAAGCCGCCTTGAGCCCGCCGTTGTCTGCGATGTTCTCGCCCAGCGTCTGCCGACCATTGACCTTCTCACGGTGGACGGTGTAGTGGCCGTACTGCTCTGTCATGCACGCCGTCCGGTTCTTGAAGGCCTCCAGGGAGGAGTTCTGCCACCATGGCCGCAGGTTGCCCTCCTTGTCATACTCCCGCCCTGCGGGACAAAGCCGTGGGGCGGGGTGGGACCAGGGGACGACGGCCCTCTGCTGAGCCCCTGCTGCGGGGGGTCCCAAAGCAGGGTGAGGTGGTATATGGCAGGGACAGCCCTAGAGGACACTGGGGGACCTGGTGCCTTGGGTCCATGCCCAGGGGAGACGGTGTCCCTCAGCCCCTACTCCGGGTGGGCTCCGGTTGGGGCTCAGCCATGTTCTTGGGTCCCCAGCCATCCCCACTGTCCCAAGCTGGATTGGATTGGTCACCCCAAATTCCCGTATCACCCCCATCTTATCCCCACTGGCTCCAGGGCAGCAGTGAAGGCGCAAAGCAGAGCGGGTGTGAGAGGGACCCATCCCGCACCCCGCAGGGAGGAGGATGAGGAGGGGGCCGGGGCTGCAGACACTGTGTCCTCACCAAGCGGATGGAGCGAAAGCTGCACAGAGAAGCCGGGGGGAGGTATCGGCGGGTGCCACCTGGGGAGACAGGATGATAGAAGGGGGGGTGGCCGGGGCGGGGCATGAGCACACATGATGCAATGGATGGCGAAGCAGGACCCCTGCGTGTCCACAGCACCCCCTCCCCACACCCAGGGCAGGGGGAGGCCGGGGGGCTGGAGGAAGGTGATGGGGGTCAGGGCCGAAGCTGCCCATGGGCTCTCACCTTGGTCGTCGAATGCGTGGGTCAGCTCGTGCCCCATCACCACTCCGATGCCACCAAAATTAAGTGCTCTGCGGGGCCGCGGGAGAGATCCAGGTAAGCGCGGGGGGATGATGCCATCACAGACTGTCCCCAGCGCCGGCACCCCTCCTGCAGCCCTGGCACCCTGTCTGTGTCTGGGGCACCTGGCTGGGAATGAGTCCTGTTGGGGACAGCGGTGGCCCTGCGGGGACTTTGCAGGCTGCAGGATGTAAAGCTTTGGTGGACCCTCACTCCCTAAGGCTTCGCTTTGTGACTGGGGGGGCTCTGTGGGTGCTGGCTCTGATCCAGCCTGTGCCCCTCCACCCCCAGGAGATGCCCCCCATCCCCGTGCCAGGCTCACTTGGGGTGGTTGTGGGCGTAGAAGGGAGCCTGCAGGATGCCAGCGGGGAAGACGATCCCGTTCTTGGTGGGCAGGTAGTAGGCATTGACGGTCTGCGGGGTCATGCTCCACCTGGGGCAGGGAGGTGGGACAGGGGACAGGCAGGAATGTGTCCCCTCTGCCTCCCACCCTGTCACTCTCCTGTGCCATCTCCCACCATGGGTCCCCTGTGCTGCCCTGCCCAGGGCTGTCAGTCACCGCTGCCCTCCGCCCCGTGACCAAGGGACTCTGCAGCTGTCCCAAGGACAAGCCAGAGCCACCACGAGTGACCTACAATGCTGTGCCACCCCATGGGGGGACCTTCCCCTCAGTGAACCAGTGCTACCCAGGCCATGTTGGGGACAGTGCTGTGACACCATGACAGTGCCACAGCCTCCCCCCGGCCCTCCCCCTTACTGGTCACGGTTGGGGGGTTTCCGGAGCTGGTCGGCCATCACTTTGGCAGAGAAGTTGTAGAAGTTGAGCATGTTCTGGAAGAAGGAGTCCTCTGAGACTTCATACTGGTGAGGAAAAGGAGGGATGAGGAGGGGTCCACTGGGGGCTGTTCCCCCCACCCTGTCTGGGATGCACTTGGTTACAGGGGTGGCTCCATGTAACTCCCCATTCCAAATGGGTCCCCAAAATGGGGACATCGTCCCACCATGAGACCTTCCAGGGCTTGGCTTGAGCAGGCCCTGCCACAAGTCGTGTGGCCCCGTACCCCATCATAGACATCGTCCAGCTCCTTGTTGTCTAGGATGAAGTCGGGGAAGCCGATCATGTCATAGATGGCATCCGCCTGCGTGAGGAGAGACCCCAGCGGTGAGATGGGGCAGGGGGCTTCCCAGGATGGGAATCTCCCACCCGCTGCCCTCCCTGGGGTCACCTTCTCCTTCGCAGCCTGCCTGGTCTTCCCGTCCATCCAGTCCAGCTGGTCCAGGGACACCTCAAAGGCCGTCCGAATTTCACTGATCATCTCCTCAGCCTGGGGAGGGGAGGCAATGAGGTCCCCTGCCCCCCACAGCCCCCTTGCCCCCCCGCAGCCCCTCGGGCAGGGGCAGGACAGGCAGGATGTGACCTCCCTAGGGGTGAGGGTCTTGTTTCCCTGCTCCCCACCTTCCAGCCCTGGGGTGTGGGGGGGAAAGAGGGGGTTCCCATGGATGTTGGTGGGGAGGGGGATGGAGGCAGAAGCGTCCTCACGATGGCTTTGCTGTCCCGGTCAAACGTGGCTTTGACGAAGAGGGAGCCCAGGGCAAAGCCCAGTGTATCGTCCGTGTTGGAGATGCAGGTTTGCCAGCGGGGTGTGCAGGACTGTGGGAGCGAGACGGGGGTCTGTGAGACACTCAGCCCCTTTCCCTGCTCCCCTCCCTGCCCCAAGCCCAGCTCTGCCCCATAGCCAGGGGGGAGATGCTCAGCAGCTAAACTCCCATCCCAAAAGATGATCCCTGAGTTTCCTCTGCATCATCCAGGGCTCAGCATCCCAAGAGCATCCCAAGGGCAGAGGTGGTCCTGGCTGCCTTCAGGCTGGGGGTGGAAGGGGCTGGTCCCGGTGCCCCCCCTTACCTTCCTGGTGCCGTAGAGTGTCTCCAGCAGCCTCTCTTGGGCTGTCTCGAAGCGCTGGTCCAGGCTGGAGGCCGTCTTCTGCACCAGATTCCAGATCAGGTAGTTGTTCAGGACGCTGTGTGGGCAGAGACGCCGCGTCTCACCACAATCCGTGGGAATGCCCCAGCCTCCAAGCCACCAGCAAGCCCAAAACATGTCCCCACCATAGGGGCAGCCCCAAATGGGGCATGGCTGGGTGCTCATGGGCGCCTCACCTCCTGTCAGTGCCGTTGATGAGGTCAGAGACCTGCTGGAGATAGGTGTCCCCGTACACCACCACGGGCTCTGTGTCCGCCAGCTCCAGCGGGGCCAGGGCGTAGGACAGGTAATCCAGCCAGTCAATGGCAGGGGCTAGGGCCTGGGTGGGACACGGGGACGCAGCACGTCCCAGGACCAGGTGCTTGGCACGGCTCTGCCCCATCCTGCCTGGCACAGGGGGATCCCCAGGGCAGGGGCTGTGCTCCCCAGGAAGGTCCTGAGGTACCTCACCACCCCAGTTCCCTTCTCTGTCCCCAGGCACCCTTCCCGTGGCTCCCTGCTGCTCTCAGTGCTGCAGGACAAGGAGGGGGTCCCAGGCTCCCCACTGTGGGGTGGCAGGCCCCCCCCAAATCCTGACAACCGAGGGGATGAGCACCTCACTC
Source organism: Phaethon aethereus (assembly GCF_964289735.1). NCBI lineage: Eukaryota > Metazoa > Chordata > Aves > Phaethontiformes > Phaethontidae > Phaethon > Phaethon aethereus. Next base: position 18,576,797 of record NC_138585.1, read on the forward strand.
CAGCACCCAGCACATGTCCAAAATGGATGGGGATGCTCAGGGTGCCCTGGGCGGGGGCAACAGTGGGCACAGACTCCTCTGTGTCCCACTGGACAACCCCTCCCCGCATCCTCAGAGGGTTTCTCCAGATTGCACCGGGCTATGCCCACCTGCAGCTCAGCAATGCTCATCTTGTGGTAGATCTTCTCATCGTCCCGCCGCTCAGCCTGGGGCACGGTGAGGTTGGCCAGCTGGGTTTCGAAGTCCAGCACCTGCTGCATCTGGAGGCGGGTGGGTTCCGGGACCCCCCCCAGCAGCGTGCCCAGCTCCACCATGTAGTCCAGGTACGCTGCCAGGACCTGGCGGGACCCCAAACCCCAGCTCAGCCCCAGCGGCAGCTGATCCCACCTTTCCGGGGGGTTCCGATCTGCTGCCCAGGCACCGTGCCACCCGATGGGCAGGGTGCAGATGCCAGGTGTGCCCCAGCCCTGCTTGCACCCCATTGCCATGGGTTGCCCCCAATTGCTGCCAGTAGCATGCCCGGCACCCAGCCTCACCCTCTCGTTGGCCGTTTTGTTCAGGTAGTAATCTCGGGATGGGAGGAAAAGCCCCGACTGGTCCACCTGGGGGAGAGAGGGGTCGCATGGGCAGCCCGGTGCCCCCCCGGTGCTGGCCGCTGCTCGGTGCCAAGGTGCCAACCTGGATGACGTTGCTGTTGGAGCTCTTGGAGTCTGCACCCACGTACACCGTGAAAAAGGGGGTTGCTCGGTATGTGCCTGACACCATCTTGAGTACTTCCATGAAGCTGGTCTGGTTCCAGGAGCCGGTGATATTCCACCCCCCGATCTGCTGACAGACGGACCCGGTGCCTCAAGGAGGGGTGGGGTCTGTCCCCGAGGGCTGCCCCCTCCCCGGTTACACAAAGAGTGGGAGATATGCTGGGCTGAGCCCAGCTCAGCACGGCTCTTGTGTGGATGGCCACTCACCTTGTCGATGAGCTCCATGAGCGGCTGGGAGCCCAGCTCCTCTATCCTCTGCTCCTTGAGGCAGGACAGGTAGTACCGCTGCGTCTTCCGCTCCGCCTCGCTGCTGGAGTTGAAGGTGGCATTCTCTGCGGGAGGCTGTGGGTCAGCCCCGGGGACGCCGGAGCAATGCCTGCCTGCACCTGGAGGTCACCCCCCACCCCAGTGGCCATGACCCACCCAGTGCCCACCTAGGAGATGCTTCATGATGGCCTGGTTCTGGTCCCAGATGCTGTTGAAGGTGCTCCACTTGGAGCGCCCATTGGGCAGCGGGTTCCTCTTGATCCAGCCCCCGCACGAGTACTGGTAGAAGTCCTGGCACGGGTCCATCTCCGCATCCAGAGCCTCCAGGATCTTGCTGGCCACTCGGACGCAGGCGTCCGTCAGGCATGTGCTGTGAGAGGGATCTGGCAGGGAAGGCATGCCCGGGGCTGTGCGCGTGTGCTAGGGAAACTGAGGCACGGAGAGGGGCCAAACCCTGCCTGCACCCCGAGGCGGGCAGGGCACCCGGAGCAGGAACCCCAGGCTTAACTGTCCCTCCCCGTCCTGCCATGCTCCCCCGGGTGGGGGGACACCACTGCCGCCTCAGCGGGGACACAGGGACCCTCCCTACCTCTGCGGTACTGGATGGCCAAGGCGGCGACAGCAATGCCGAGCAGCAGGACCAGGGAGACGGCGATAGCACAGAGCACCAGCTCCAGCTGGCTGCGCGAGGCCAGGCGGCTCAGCAGCGGCCCCGGCCCCTTCCGAAACCCCACCTGGGCAGGAGCAGAGACCTGCCATCGCACCGCGGAGGGAATGAGCCTCGCCGCTCCCCCTTCCCTCCCCTACTTCTCCCCAGTGCCTGGCTCGGCTGCATGACAAGATGGGGACCAGGGCATCCCTCCATGGGTGCCCAGGGCACTAGCCCCAGGGAGCCAGCAGTGGGTGCTTGGCGGCCCCCCCAGCCGCAAGGAAGGACAATAGCCTGGACACATTCTGCCGCATTTTGGCTGTCTCCCAGCACGTCCCTGGGGACAGCCAGGGCTGGTTTGGCTCCCGGCCCTGCTCCTGCTGCCCACCCGGTTGTGGGCAGGCTCCGGCTGAGGGCGAGGAGGGCGACCAGGGAGGATGGAGAGGGGAAGGATGGAGGTGCTGGGGCAGACCTCACCTCCACACTGTCGGGAGAGGCGCTGCCATCCCCTGCTGGTTCTGGCCCTTCGTCATCCTGCAACGTGGCACGCTTGTAGTCAGGCATCTGCCAAGGGGGGGAGCAGGCTGGGACAGGGGCGTAGGGGTGACAGCCCCCCACTCCGCCATGCCCTCCGGCTCTTACGACGAGGGCCTGTGCTCACTCGGTGGGTGCATGGGGGGGGCCAGGGCAGCTCCTGACCCCCCTTGGTGCGCTTGGGCCTTCCCCAGAGGCTGTCCCCAGCCCTGGGTGGCCCCCAGGAGCACGGAGAGAGCTGCTGGTGGGGGGCTCGGGGGCTCGCGCTGGAGCATCCCTCCATGTCGCCATGACAGCCATGGCATCAGCCCTGCCGACAGGTGCCACATCGCCACGGAGACGTGGTCCCTGTTGCCAGGAAACCGTTGCCTGGTGCTGCTGCCTCTCCCCTCCTCCCCTGCCTGGAACTTTCCATGCAGATGTGCACCGGCCTGAAACATCTGGAAGCACCTCCCACCCCATCATGGTCCTGGGGGTGCCCTGGGCATAGGGCCAAACCTGTGCGGGCAGAGTGTGTGGGGGGAGAGGGGGCACTACAGGAGGTGTCACCTGGCAGGGAAGGACCCTCTTCTCCTGGCCTTGAGGGGCAGCTCGGCAGGAGCTGCACCAACCCAGCCGTGAGGGCTGCCGAGGACTCAGCCAAGAGGGAGGTGATGGAGCTGAGCCAGCAGCTTTGGAGAGGGGGATGAGCTGGAAGAAAAAGCTCCAGGCTTTGGTGGAAGAGAACCAGCAATGCTGCTGGTTGTGAGCCATCCTTAGGCTTCAGAGTTAATGCCCGGGTGGGGTGCAGCTCACCCTCCTGTCTGTACTGCAGTCTAAGGTGGATACCCCGGGGCTGCCTGCAGGGCTGGTGTCCGGGTCCAGGAAGGACGATGGGCAGGAGGTGAAGTAGAGCCAGTGCCCCATGCCCAGCTCTGCCCACTGCCACACTGCCAGGACAGGGAGTGGGCTTTGCCAAGGGCTGCCGTGGCAGGAGGGTGGGAGGCTGGGATCGACAGTTGGCAGGAGCCCTGTGCCCGGGTGGGATCCTGAGAGCCACTGGCATTAGGAGGGATGGCTCAGTATCCCATGGGAGCTCGGCCAGCCGGGCACCCCTGCCACCCTGGCTGCCCCGACACACTCCTCTCCCCTCCCGGGTGGTCCTTATCCTCCTGGGCACCACCTGGCAGCAACCCTGCCCCAGCTCCTCCTGGCATCCTCGAGGCAGGAGCAGGACCTGATCCCAGGGCTCCTCTTGCCCCACCGTGGGGCTGAGACCCACAGGGTCAGGGTCTCCTGCTCTCTCCAGGGGTGCTGCCTTAGGGGTACCCTTGCTACCCTACGAGCAGCATCACTGTGCCCCAGGTGGGCTCCATGTCCCAGCGGAGCAGCGTCTGTGGGGCTGTCTCCAAACCGCGCCATGTGCCCCTGCCCGAGCCCAAGCAGGGGCTTGGGGTTACCCTTCCTCCCCCTTCTCACCCCACCGTGAGGGACAGGGCACCTGCAACCACACAGTTTCTCCGTCCCCACGCAGACCCCTGCATCCCCCGCCCCTCCCCAGCCTTTCCTCCCGCAGAGTCCCGCAGCCCCCCCCAGCTCCTTGAGCCCTCCAGCCCGGGGGTCTCCCCTGCCCCGGCCCCCTCCCGGTCCCCTCGCTGCCTCCTCTGCCCCATGAGCCGGTGCCCCCGTTCCCCCCTCGCTTCTGCCCCGCTCCCCGCCCGCTGCCTCCGCCCTGCCCCGCCGCCCCGGGCACTCACGGCGTGTCCGAGCTCCTGGAGGGCCACGTTCATCCTGGCCACCCCGGGCCGCCTGCCGCCTAGCTCCGCTCCCCGCCCGGGCCGCGCCGGGCCCCCGCCGCCGCCGCAGCGCCGCCTGCCTCCGCCGCCGCCGCCATGGCCCGCACCGGGCGCCGCGCCGGGGCCGGGACCGGGGCCGGGGCCGGGCAGGGATGGGGCCGCGCCGGAGGGATGGAGCCGCGGGGGCTGGTAGCGGCGGGGCGCGGCCCGCGGGCACCGAGCGGGGACGGCTGGGGACGGCGCCCCGGGAGGTGGCTGCAGTGGGGGAACCGGTGCCCGGGCCGGTCGCACCGCACCGCTCCGCTCCGCTCCACCCGGCCCAGCCCTGCCGCCAAGGTGACAGCCGTGCGCGCGGGAGGAGCCCCGCACCGGCACAGATACCGGTACCTGCACCAGCACCCTCGCCACTGGCACTCGGACCGGCACCGGTACGGGGAGCAGCGCTCGGGCGCACACAGCAGGCACTGGCACACTGACGCACGTACCGGCACCGGGCTTTAGCACCCGGGGAGGCACACTGACACCACGTGGCGCTGGGTACCGGCACCGGCGGCGGGGCGGTAACGGCGCAGAGCCGCAGCAGCCCGGCCCTCCCCGATTCCGGCACATGCCCAGGCGGACGCAGACACATGCCCGGTATCCCCAGGCACCCGCACACGGTAACCCGCAGGCCCACGCCACTGCGCGCGGCGTGACACAGTCCCATGCACCCAGGTGTGCGCCGCCACGCGCACCGCCGCGGGGTGAACGAGAGGAGGCCGTGGCCGTGCTCAGGGCCCGCACCCCGCCCCGACACCTCCCAACACCGTGCTACCGCCTGCCCAGCACAGAGTGTCATTGCAGGTCACCTGCCCGGTGCCCGGGGTGCCGCGGCGTGCGGGGCTGTTTGGGTGCAGGTCCTCGTGTAAGGTCCCCCCTGCCCGCCGGGGTTCAGGGCACACAGCGGCTGTCTGGGTGCCCGGGTCTGAGCAGCAGCGGCGCCTCGAACAACGCTGGTGGGGCAAACGCCTGGCACTGCACCCGCTGCCCGGGGGTTCCCCGGCGAGAGCAGCCCGGGGCGCTGCCCGGTGGCGAAGCTGCCCCCCGGGGGGCCCGGTGGGGCTGGGCGAGGCAGTGCCACCTGGCTGAACTGCGGGGCTAGGGGCACAGAGTGGCACATGCGTGCAGGAGGTGTTGTGTGTGAGCACGGGTGGAAGGGCACAGGGGTGCCCACGGGTGTCCGTGGCGTGTCGGGACCACGCCGAGGCTGCCGGCCCCGGGCAATGCCGCCTCACTTGCCCGGCTCGGGTGGCACCGGTGACTCGTGCCAGGGGGGCGGAGCTGCCTGTCTCCCACCCCGTCCCCGGCACCGCCGGAACCCCGGGACGGGCCATGTCCCCCCTCGTTCCCACCCCCGCCGGTGCCGGTGCCCGCCGCTGCGCAGCGCCGCGGCACGTGGGGCCACCCCACCCCCGGCCCCGCCCCCAGCCCCGCCCCTGGCGCGCTCCTGTGTCGTCACGGCGGCGCCGGGCGGCGATTGGTGGCGGGTGTGTGCGGCGCGCAGGCGCAGAGTGGCGGGTGCGCGGCGGAGCAGCCATGGACGCGGGCGGCGGCGGCGGGCAGAGCCGGGTGCAGGGGGGCCCCGGGTCGGGCGGCGACGAGAAGCCCACGCCGCCCTGGGGCCGGGACCGCCGGGAGCCGCCCACGGGGCCCGAGAAGGAGCAGGAGCTGGTGAGCGCCACCGCACCGGGGGCCGCAGCTGAGTCACGGCCCGGCCGAGCCCGCGTCACCAGCAGAGCGGGACGTCATCCCACGTCACAGGGGCGGCCGGCACGCCTGTGGCGTCACCGGGGCCCCCTCCGGCGGGGACGCGTGACGTCACCGGCGCGAGGGGGCCCCCTCCGGCGGGTGGCCGTGACGTCTTGGGGGTGCCCGCGTAACGTAGCTGAAGGCGCCCTGCCCTGGGGGCTGTGCGTGCGCGGTGGGGCAGGAGGCTCTGGGATCTGATGTCACTGGAATGGGGTGAGGGGAGCCCTGATGTCATCAGGGTGCGCGTGTGACAATCACAGAATGGCAGGGGTTGGAAGGCACCTCTGAAGATCATCTGGTCCAACCCCCCTGCCAGGGTAGGATCACCCAGGGCAGATTGCACAGGAACGCGTCCAGTCGGGTTTGGAAGGTCTCCAGAGAAAGAGGCTCCACAACCTCTCTGGGCAGCCTGTTCCAGTGCTCCGTCACCCTCGCAGTAAAGAAGTTTTTCCTAATGTTGAGGTGGAACTTCCTGTGCTGCAGTTTGTGCCCATTGCCCCTCATCCTGTCAGCGGGGACTGTGGAGGGGTCTCTTCTTTGCCCAGCACGGGGGTGGCCTTGGTGCTGGGGGTCCCCACTGGCTGGTGGGCGGCTGCCTCTGGGAAGAGGGGCTCCAGTTGCTGGGGAAGCCCCCTGCCCCCTCCCCGTGCCATGCCGCTCTCCGTGGGGATGTTGCCATATGGCACAGGGTAACGGGGGAGGTGCTTCTCCCCCACCCGGGAAGGGGAGGTCTCTTCGGAGCGGTGACCCCAGTAATGTGCCCTGGGGGTGGTGGTGTGTGTGTCACTGTGTCCCAGTCCCCTTGTGGCTTCAAGTGATACCCCCACCTGTCACACTGGGGGTGTCTGTGCTGGATGCCCTTAACTCTGCGTTCTCCTGTGCGTTTCGGCAGTCTGAGGAGGACAAGCAGCTGCAGGATGAGCTGGAGATGCTGGTGGAGCGCCTGGGGGTAAGTCTGTGCCATGCAGGGAGCCCTGGCCAGGACTTGAGTCTATCTGTCCCTCACTTACCGTTGTTCCTTGTGCAGTGGAAATGGGGGGGGTTTCACTTTGAGTGGGGCTCCTCCTTGTCTGCTGCAGTCTGTCCCCCAGCCATGCTGCCTCCCTGACCTGTGCCCAGCGGACCTCTGCCTCCCTCTGCTCAGAGCCACAGCTGTGTTTGGGGAGGACCAGCGGGATGGTGGCACAGGAACCAGCCCCCTGCCTCCTGACAGGCAGCTTCCCTCTGCAGGAGAAGGATACGTCCCTCTACCGCCCAGCCCTGGAGGAGCTGCGGAGGCAGATCCGGTCTTCCACCACCTCCATGACCTCCGTTCCCAAACCTCTCAAGTTCCTACGGCCGCATTACGGCAAGCTGAAGGAGATCTATGAGAACATGTCTCCGGGAGAGAACAAGGTAAAAGCTCTTGGCCCCTCCATCCCACGTGGCTGGGAGGGGATGGTGCTGGGGCAGGTCATCATAGAGCTCTCCTGACCCTGTGGTCTAACATCAGCCTCTGTGACTTGCTCCGGTGGCTTATACGTTGCCTGGGCTGTGCCTTTGCTTGTGGGCACAGAGAGGGTTTTGTGTCCCTGGCTACCCCTGTTTCCCTGTGCCTGGCATGTGTCTGGACTTCCGCACTCTTTCCCCAGCGCTTTGCGGCAGACATCATTTCTGTTCTGGCCATGACCATGAGTGGGGAGCGTGAGTGTCTGAAGTACCGGCTGGTGGGCTCCCAGGAGGAGCTGGCATCTTGGGGGCATGAATACGTCAGGTAAGCCTCGGTGGGAGTAGTACTCGGGGAAGGACAAAGGCTCTGAGGGATTTCCCTGAGCGCTTTGTCTCTGACCTGTCTGGGAGGTGTCCCGACCTGCTGGGATTGTGTTCAGCTGCCCCTGTCACGCCTGCACATGTGTCGCCTCATCCTCTATCCACAGTGATTTGCTAGCTGCCAAGATCTTGCTGCCGCAGCTTCTGTAATCTCTGCTCTTAACCCAATTCCTCCTCTGGGTTTGTCCCCCATAAGCTCTCGCAGGAACATGGACCCCCCCGTAGACAATACGCAGCCCTGGCTAACTAGTGGCAGCTGCTCCCCATTCTTGGGGCTGGGTGAAGCTGGATTCTGTGGCAGTGATGTCCCTTTGTCCCTGCAGGCATCTGGCAGGGGAGGTGGCCAAGGAGTGGCAGGAGATCGATGAGGCTGACAAGGCTCAGAGGGACACACTCCTCACCCTGGTCAAGGAGATCGTCCCCTACAACATGGCCCACAATGCTGAGCACGAGGCCTGTGACCTGCTCATGGAAATTGAGCAGATGGACATGCTGGAGAAGTACATTGACGACAATGCCTACTCCAAAGTGTGCCTCTACCTGACCAGGTGAGGGACCTCAGCAGTCTCAGGCACTGGAGGGAGCCTGGTCCCTGGAGGGCTTGTTGCCTGACGTCATCACCTTCATGCCTGTCTCCTTCTCAAAGTTGCGTAAGCTACGTCCCAGAGCCAGAGAACTCTGCTCTCCTGCGCTGTGCCCTGGGCATCTTCCGCAAGTTCAGCCGCTACCCTGAAGCCCTGCGCCTGGCTCTGATGCTCAATGACGTGGAGCTGGTGGAGGACATCTTCACTTCCTGCAAAGATGTGTAAGCAGAGACTCATTCCCTGCCCTCTGGGGCCTTCGCCCATAGTGGTGGGGCACAGCTCCCTGTCTGTGCAGAGCTGGGTTGGATCCTGCCACCACTGGAGGTGTCTGGGGGTTTGGGCTGAGACTCTTGTCCCTGAAATCAAGATGGGCAGGAGTGGGTCATCTCTGGGCTGCTCTTGTGTGCCTCTGGAGTAGGACAGGCTGGCTTACCATTTAGTGAACCTGTGTTTGTGCTGGGGCTGGTTGGGTTCCGGGCACTTGTGAAACCTCTCCTTTCTGTGCAGCGTTGTCCAGAAGCAGATGGCCTTTATGCTGGGCCGCCACGGGGTCTTCCTGGAGCTGAACGAGGATGTGGAGGAGTACGAGGACCTGACTGAGATCATGTCCAACGTCCAGCTCAACAGCAATTTCCTGGCCTTGGCCAGAGAGGTGAGTGTCCTGGCTGGGAAAAGGGCCCTGGGCTGCCTCCAGCTGTGTCTGCCCTGGCTGCTGGGCTCTGTGGCAAGATCTGGGAAGAGATCCTTTGTCCCTATGACCTTGGCTAGGCACCACCTGGAAAGGTTGCCTTTGTAGGGCAGCTGCCCTGGGCTGTGCTGGCTGGGAGATAATTCCCTTTCTCCATTGTCTCTGCAGCTGGACATCATGGAGCCTAAAGTGCCAGACGATATTTACAAAACCCACCTGGAAAATAACCGTAAGAGCTCATGCTGTGGCATCTGTTGTTCCTCCTGTGAGGAGTTCCTGGGGCTGCAAGGCACCTCTGGGCTGGTGCAGTCAGCTGTTTATCCCAGGGTGGGCAGGCAGCCCACCCAGGTTCTCTGACCTGGTGTGGAGTAGTCCCAGCTGCCTGCTGTGCATTTGGACTCCTTCCTGCTGGTGGTGGGACAGGTCCTCACCCCGTTGTGGCATGGGACAGCTCTGTGGTGGAGGGCTGGCAGGGCTTCTTTAGTTGCTTGGCTCACCCTGACATCGTTCCCCAGGGTTCGGGGGGAGCGGTTCCCAAGTGGACTCAGCCCGCATGAATTTGGCCTCCTCCTTTGTGAACGGCTTTGTGAATGCTGCGTTCGGACAGGACAAGCTGCTGACGGACGATGGCAATAAATGGTTGTACAAGAACAAGGACCATGGTGAGGGAGCCAGCTGGGCAGGGGCTGGAGGTGCCCCTAGGCTTGGGGTTGCTGCCCTGTCCCATTTGGGGGACTGCTGAAAGTGGGGCTGCAGGGCACGGCTGCCACTGGGCTGTCCTGTGTCCCTGGCCACCACCTGCCCCAGGCAGGGTACATCGATTCAGGCTCTTCTCCCCTGGAACTGCAGGGATGCTGAGTGCTGCAGCCTCACTGGGCACGATACTGCTGTGGGATGTGGACGGGGGGCTCACACAGATCGACAAATACCTGTACTCCTCGGAGGATTACATCAAGGTTGGTGGCACAGATCCCAGCACAGGCTCTTCAGCTGCCTGGGGCAGCCAGGCTGTGGGCTGGGCGTGCGGCTGGCTCGGGGAACGGTTAACCTTGCCTTGGTCAGCTGTGTGGCTCAGCTCCTGCCCAGAGAGGGTGCAGATGCCCTGCGTCCCAGGTTTTTGAGCAGCTCGCAGCATGGTGGGAAGCTCTTTGGGACTGCCTGAGGCACGTTTGAGGTCCCCTTGTCACAGAGCTACGAGCTTTGGACTGCTCAGCTGGATCCAGAGTGGCATTGCTCACTTGCTACCAACTTGCCTGTCCTGGGGAGTGGGTGTAACATGTGGGGTGACAGTCACTGGCTGGCAGAGAGCTTTGTGCGTTGGTGGCCGGTGCATGACGGTGCTTCTGCCTTGCAGTCGGGAGCCCTCCTGGCCTGTGGCATCGTCAACTCGGGGGTGAGGAATGAATGTGACCCAGCCCTGGCCCTCCTGTCCGACTATGTCCTTCACAACAGCAACACCATGAGGATCGGAGCTATTTTTGGGTAAGGGTCTAACCCCACCCTCCCCGGGGCCGCACAGAGTGGTGAAGCTCCCTCCTTGCGCTCCCCTCTCATGCTCCCCTGGACTCTCTGCAGGCTGGGGCTGGCATATGCAGGCTCCAACCGTGAGGACGTCCTGACTTTGCTGCTACCTGTGATGGGAGACTCCAAGTCCAGCATGGAGGTAGGGAGTAAGGCAGGGTTCAGCCAGGGGTTCCTGCTTCCCCACCCAGTCCCCAGCAGCTCCTGGGGATACAGGGCCTGTCCCGCAGCTGGGAGCAGGTCTGCGTGTCTCTGCCTGACGTTGTGCTGTGCCAGAAGAGCATGACCCTGTTTGGGGGCCAGCTCGCTATGCACTGTCCCCATGTGCAGCATGTCTCCTTTCCCTCTTCAGGTGGCTGGTGTGACTGCCCTGGCCTGTGGGATGATATCAGTAGGCTCCTGCAACGGGGATGTCACCTCAACCATCCTCCAAACCATCATGGAGAAATCGGAGACGGAGCTGAAGGACACATATGCCCGGTGGCTGCCGCTTGGGCTGGGCTTGAACCACTTGGGTAAGGCTAGGCAGTGCCAGCACTGGGTTGGGGGATGGGGTGGGAGCATCCATCCACTGCTGTCCTCTAACCACCACGCCTTCCTTGGCAGGGAAGGGAGAGGCGATCGAGGCCATCTTGGCAGCGCTGGAGGTGGTGTCGGAGCCGTTCCGCAGCTTTGCCAACACGCTGGTGGACATCTGTGCCTATGCAGGTGAGTTGGGCTGATCAAGGTCGGGGAGGCAGGAGCAGTCCTGGGCCTTCCATCTGCTGATCCTGGCCCTCCGCTCCCCACCCCAGGCTCGGGGAATGTCCTGAAGGTGCAACAGCTTCTGCACATCTGCAGTGAGCACTTTGACTCCAAGGAGAAAGAGGAGGACAAGGACAAAAAGGACAAGAAAGAGAAGGAGAAGAAAGAGAGCTCAGCTGACATGGGGGCTCACCAGGTGAGGAAATGTGGGCTGTGACCTGTGTCCCAGGTGCAGAAGCTGGCTTTGGGGTGGTCCCTAAGCCACTTACAGGATCAGAACTGGGGGAAAACTGCCCACAGCAGCATCTTCTGCTCTCTCTGTGTCCCTGGGCTCAGGGTGGGCACAGAGGCTGTGAGGACTTGGGTTTTAGGCTGGGTTCTCCCTGCAGGGTGTAGCAGTGTTGGGGATCGCACTCATTGCCATGGGCGAGGAGATCGGTGCTGAGATGGCCCTGCGCACATTTGGCCACCTGGTGAGTGACACTGGGCGTACAGCACAGAGCTGGGATGGGACCGAGGAATAGAGACTGGATCTTGCCTCACATCTCTGTAGACCTCGCTGCCCTTAAGTGGGGTCTAACACCTACCTCCCCTCTGTGCAGCTGCGGTACGGGGAGCCCACCCTCCGCCGTGCCGTGCCCCTGGCCCTCGCACTTATCTCGGTCTCCAACCCCCGGCTCAACATCCTTGACACCCTCAGCAAGTTCTCCCACGATGCTGACCCTGAGGTCTCCTACAACTCCATCTTTGCCATGGGCATGGTGGGCAGCGGTAAGCCTGGGGAACAGACTGGTTTGGGGCTCATGTAGGGGGGAAGGTGGGGAGACCTGAGCCATGTACTTTGCTCTCTGCCTGCACCCCCTCTTGCCCAGGTACCAACAATGCCCGTCTGGCAGCAATGCTGCGGCAGCTTGCCCAGTACCACGCCAAGGACCCCAACAACCTCTTCATGGTGCGGTTGGCCCAGGTGATGATCCTGCGCTCGCTACTTGTGGGGCAGGTTGGGGTCCCTGCCCTCGGTGTGGGAGGGCAGTGGTGTTCCAGGGGTGTCACTGTTTTGCTGGGCAGGGCTGGGGGTCCCAGGCACCACTCTCTCATGTGCTTTCTCTGCCACACTAGGGTCTGACCCACCTGGGAAAGGGGACGCTCACCCTGTGCCCATACCACAGCGATCGCCAGCTCATGAGCCAGGTGGCCGTGGCTGGGCTGCTCACTGTCCTTGTGTCCTTCCTCGACGTGCGCAACAGTGAGTACTGTGGGCTCGTCCCCCCCAGCACCGGTCTGTCCCATGAGGTGGGCAGCGCTCAACCTCCTTACCTCTGCCTCCCCTCCAGTTATCCTGGGCAAGTCCCACTACGTTCTCTACGGGCTCGTTGCTGCCATGCAGCCCCGCATGCTCGTCACCTTCGATGAGGAGCTGCGACCTCTGCCCGTGTCGGTTCGGGTAGGACAGGTAAGGGGCAGCTGGGGCTGGTGATGGGGCGTTCCTGCATCCTGGCATGCCCCTGGCATTTACCTCGCTCTCCTCTTGCAGGCTGTGGACGTGGTGGGCCAGGCGGGCAAGCCTAAAACCATCACCGGCTTCCAGACTCACACGACGCCAGTGCTGCTGGCACACGGAGAGCGGGCAGAGCTGGCCACGGAGGAGCATGTGCCCGTGACACCCATCCTCGAGGGATTTGTTATCCTGCGCAAAAACCCCAACTACGATGTTTGAGCTGAGGGTGGGCTGGGGGGGGGGGGTAGGGGGGTTGGGATGGGAGGGGAAAAGCCTAGTTTGGTTTTGTTTGTTTTTGTTACTAAGAGTCAAGGAAATAAACTGGGTAGAGACTCAGGTGCGGCCATACCTTCCTGGTGCTGTGGTTCTCCTTGAGGGTACCAGCTGCTCCTTGGGGCCTGGGTACAGTGCAGACCCCTGAGAAGCAGGGGGTGAACACAGAGCCGTGGGGTGTCATGGCTGGCTCCTGCTTCTCCCCACCCTCTGTGGCTGTGGCAGGGTGTACCCCAGCGTGGCCTGACCCTGGCTGGGACTGCTCTCCTGGGGGGGCCAGGGGGTGACTCCCCAGCTGCAGCTGCCCCGGGGCTGCGCAGGGTTCTGCTGATGTTCTGTGCTGCGCCGTGGTCGGCACAGGGTGCTGGATGGAGACCGGGGCCTGGGAGCTTGGGATGGGTGGGGGGTGCTGAGTCCCAAGGGGCATGGGATGGGCGCAGGATAGGGGCAAGGTACCGTGGGGTGCAGGGTGGGGGCCATGTCCCCTGAGGGTGTGAGGTGCTGGTGTGTCCTGGGTAGGGTGCAGCTCCTGGGCGCTGGAGGGGTGCGAGTCCCGGGTGAATGCAGATGCCAACGGGTACAGGTCCTGGGTGGGTGCTGGTCGCGGTGGGGGGGTGCCAGTGCCGGTGGGCACGTGTCCCGGGTGGTGCTGCGTGGGTGCCGCTGCTGGATGGATCCTGGGTGGGTGCAGGTCGGAGCGGTGACGGTCCGGGATGGATGCAGGGCTCGGGTGGGGCCGGGTCCCGCGTGGGTGTCCGTCCTGGATGGGTGCCGGTGCCGGAGGGTTCCGGGTGCGGCGCCGCGCCACGTGCTGCCGCACGGGGAGTGCGGGGGCAGGCCGGAGCGGTGGGCGTGGCCCTCTGGGAGGCGTGGCGGGGGAGGGGCGTGCCTCGCACCACCCCTCCGCCGGGTCAAGAGACGACACCTCTCGCCCCACCCCGCCACGTGACAGCGGCAGTAGGGGTGCGGCGCCGGTGTCACGTGACGCGGGCGGTGCCCAGAGCGGCTTCAGGCGCGGCGGCCGGTGCCCCGCCCCGCTCGCCCCTCCCGCCCCTCCCCCGCAGCGGTGCCCGGCCACGCCCCTGCGCGCGGCGCGGCTCCGGAAATGGTCGTGCTGCGCTGCGCTGCGGCTGCGTCGGGCCGCGCGCGCTGAAGGAGACTGAAGGTAACGGGCGGGGGCGGGGCGGGCACGCGCCGCGGGGGGGCGGGTGGGGGGGAGGGGGTTACCGGTACCGGGCCGCGCGCCGCCGGGCCGGGCCTCGCGCCGCCGGGCCCCGCCGCACCGCCGCCGCCACCACGTGGGCGCCGCCCCGCCGCCGGCCCCCTGCCCTGCCCCGTCCTGCTCTGCTCCCTGCCCAGCCCAGCCTGGCCTCGCCGCCCCGGTGGTCCCGCGCGGCGCCGCTCTGCGCCCACGTGCCGGCCGGTGCGTTCCGCCGCCGCGCACGTGCTCCCGCCGCCGCGCCTGCCTAGGCCCGCCGCTGTCCGCCGCCGCACGTGGTGCGTGTCCCGCCGCCTCCGCCCTGCCGCGCCCGCCCGTGCCGCTGCCGGTGCCGGCGGGGCCGCGGGCCATGGCGGCGGCCGGCAGTGACACGTGTCCTTGGCAGAGGCCGCCGCCGCCGCGGGGGGGAGCGGGGCCGCCGGATGCCGCCCCGGGCCCTGCGCCGCCACCCCGGCCCCCCCGCGGCCTCCCTCCGCTTCCCCCCCTCTCTCGCCGCCAAGATGGTGCCGGCGTCTCGGGCCTTGCCCGCCGCCCCGGGCCAGAGCCGGTAGCGCCCGCCGGCCGGGCCGCTGCCTCAGGCCTGGCAGTGAGGCCAGCCTCGGGCCTGGCGGGGCCGACTGCTCCCGGGCTGGCGCCGCGGCCTGCCCTGGCCCCGCCACGGGACACCCCCACTCCCCCCGCCCCGCCGCCGCGGAACCCTGCCTGCTGCCCGCCGGTCCCCCACTCGGCCGGGACCTGGCGGCATCGGGCAGGGACCTCCGGCCGCGGGCCCAGCGCAGGCCGCGGGCCCGGCCTCTCCCGGCGCGGGGGAGGCAGCGGCCGCGGCGGCTCTTCCCGGTGCAAAACCCCTGGCGGTTCCCCCTCCCCGCTGGGCCGGGACCTGCCTCAGGCCGGGCACCGCCGGGTCGGCCGGGCAGGGGTGCAGTGGGGCCCGGGGCTGATCTCTCTCTCCCCCCTCCCCCCTCTCTCCCAAGTCAGTCGGATGAACGGTCGCTGCAGGCCCGCTCAGCCGGCCCAGGTTTTTCCTGCGGGGGGGTGAGTATCCTGCTCGCTCCCGGTTGTGCTGGCAGTGGGGGGCCGGGTAGGCTGAGGCTGCCCCTGGGTGTCCTCATCCTCTGTGTAACACCCCCACCCTTCTTTTTTGGGGGTGACTGGTGCCAGGGCTGAGCTAAGATGGCCCAGGCCACCGTGGCCTGGGGCTGGGCATGGCCGGTGTGCTAGGCTGCCCGTGCCAGGCCCTCGGTTCCTTGGTGAGTCGGGGGCTCGGGGGGAGCACTAGGGGGGTGCAGCCCAGCCCCTGTCACCTCCTGATACCCCGGCAGGACCCATCTCTGCTAGGCTGTGGCTGGGGGGACCTCTGTGATGGGATGGTACCCCCCACCATGACTGGGACAGCCCTGGAGGGTCGGGGCACCCTGTGGCCCGGGGGTGCTGGTCTGGCCTGGTGTCGGTGGGACGCGTGGGGCCGGGGGCCAGCGGTGCTGATGCAGCCGGGCGTCAGGTTACAGGAGACACGATGGCTGCTCCCTTGACTACCCTGGCCTGCAGCGCGTTTGCAGGGTGCCATGGGATGTAGGGGACACCCAGCAAGGCATGGGGTGGGGGGCACCACCTCTTCTTCCTGCCTCAGTGGCCTTTGCACTGGGGCGGGGAGAGCAGCACTGGGCTGCCAAGTCCCTCCTGGGACAGCTGGGAGGGTGCCTGGGCGGTGGCAGGGGCTGTGGGCTCCCCCGGGCAGGAGCGTCAGTGGCGCAGGGGGACGCGGGAGCTGCTCCCTGCCCTCCCCGGTAGGTGTTTGCGGCATATGCCGGGGACCCGGCGCCAGCGGCAGGAACAGGTTTGGCTGGCCAGGGGAAGCGCTTAGTAGGTCAGCCAGGGTGGAGCTGGGCACGGCTGACGCCGGGGTGCCGCCGGCCCACCCAGCCCCCTGGAGCTGGTGGTGGCCTGGGTGCTGGCAGCAGGTCATGGGCACCAGTGCTTGCTTGCGTGGGGTGCCTGGCCAAGCTCTGTGGGGTCACATCAGGGCGGATCAGTCCTGTTGGTGGGCATGGCTGGGTTTGAGGTGTAACAGGGGGCCTTTGTTCCACAGGGCAGGGGGACCTGCCTGGGCTGGCTGGGTGGCCTGGTGGTACCCACCCTCTCCCCGTGCCCCAGTGGAGCAGGAGAGAGAGGCTGGGGATCTGTGCCCTGGCGGGATGCTGTCTGTAGGGCACAGTCGGTGTCTGACTTTATGCCGAGGGGCTGGAGGCGCCCTGTTCTTGGGGCTGACACGGACAGGACACAGATGCCTGGGGTGCTGCCTGTCCCTGGCTTACACCTGCTGTCCCTGCAGATAGCGAGGGGATCCTTATGCACAACCCCATGAAATGAACAAAGCTCCACAGCCCACAGGAGGAGCCCCGACAGCCCCGCACCCTGCCCCTTCTCCTGGACTGCCGCAGGTAACTGGCCCCTTTGGGCTGGGGGGGACCCAGCTTTGCCTCCCCAGTTCGCACTGGGGTCGGCAGTGCCATCTCCTTCCCTCCCTGCCTCCCTCTAGCCGACATTCCCACCCGGTCAGACGGCACCTGTGGTTTTTAACCCGGCACCGACCTCACAAATGAATACGCCTTCTCAGCCGCGCCAGGTAAGGGCTTTGCCCCGGGTTGGAGAGAGTGATGCGGACGGGGATCCAGCAGCTTTCTGCTTCCTGGCCAAGCAGCCCCCACCCCTCTGGCGGCCGCTGGGGTGCGAGGAGTCTGGTTGTGCCCCCCGGGGCTGATGTGTGCCTGGCAAGGGGGAGCATGCCCATGATTTGGACCACGGCTGCTGTCCGGGGACCTGCGGGCCCTCGGGTCGGGGGGCAGGTGCCTCTGGCCAGGGATACCCACCGAGTGACTGCTCTTCTTTCCTCCTTCCCCTGCCCCAAACCTCCCTCTCCTCCTCTCTCAGTTTCCAGCAGGGCCTCGGGCTATTCACCAGCAGGTACTAACCCGCTTCCCCCACCCCGCATGCCGAGCACCCTGCCCCGACACTGCACAGAAACGTCCGCCCTGAGCACGGAGGGGCTGGGGAGCACGTGGGGACCCCAGAGCTGGGGGGACAGGCTGGTCTGGGGAAGTGAGGGACACCCACTCAGCTTTGGAAGGAGTTTCCCTGCAGTGTCTCCCCAATTTCCTCCTTGCATGAAGCCTGCAGCATGTGGCTGTGCCTGTGCTAACCCTGGCCCAGGCTGCTGCTTCTGCCTGTGCCCTTCCTCATCTTCCTCTTCCTCCCCACTTTGTGGGTGTCTCCCAAACCCCTGCGGTGCTGTACAAGGCTCTGGACTTCCATCAGACCTCCTGCATGGAGGGGCTGCTGGGGACAGATCTGTTGACATTCTTGGCTGTGCCAGCTGGGAGCCCCTCAAACCCTTCCCTCCCCCTTGGGGGGTCCCTACAGGGAACCCCAGTGGATTTGGGATAAGGGCACTGGGCAAAAGGCTCCCCTGCCTCCTGTCCTCTTCTCTGCCAGCCACCCTGCGTCCAGGCCCTGTCCCAAAGCGGGTAATTCCTGTCTCTCTTTCCCCTTTTCCCTCTGTACGCGTGCGCTTGCTAACAGGGAGGATTCAGGTCTCTTCAGGTAACGCTTTCTCCTTGCCCCGGGGTGCGTGCGTGGACCCTTCCTTGCCCACTCGCTGCTGGGCTTGAGCTGCTGCTCCCGGGGATGCTCCTGCCCGGCAAAGAAGCTGGGTTGGGATGAATGGCATGGACCGGAGGGGGAATAACTGGCTCCGTGTGCCTTGACCATCCGGCTCCGGCACGGCTCGGCATGGCAGGACTACAGGTCCCAGCATTCAATGCGAGTGCCGGGAACTGGTGTGAAGCACGCCGGGACCCGCCGCTGCCGAGCTGTGTGCGGCCGTGGCCAGCTCCGGGCGCTGGAGCTGCCGGCCCCCATTGGGCTGGGAAGGGGCCGCGCCGGGCATGAGCTGGGTTGGGTGGACCCAGGCGGCCCCACAGGTGCGTGGGGGCAGGATTGTGCCGGGGTGGGGGTGGGGGGTGCATCCCGGCAAGGGGGGGGTGTCTCTGCTCTCCCTATCCGCCCTGGAGCTGCTCCCCTCTCCCTCTGTCCAGGCTGATTTTTTGGGGTGATGCGCACTGTACCGGTGGGGGCAGGACGGGGGGTCCCACCCTGGGTGCGTTGGTGCTAGGTGGGGATGCTGGCGCCCCAGCTGACACCATGCCCCATCTCTCCCCAAGCATTTCTACCAGAACAGGGCGCAGCCTCCCGCCAGCGCGTCCCGCGTGCAGAGTAACACGACGGCCCGGCCCGGCCCCCCTGCCCATGTGTATCCGGCTGCTTCCCAGGTGATGATGATACCCTCCCAGATATCCTACACACCTTCCCAAGGAGCCTATTACATTCCCGGACAGGTGAGGGCCGTGCCCCGGGCTCTGAGGGAGGGGGCTGGGCTGGGCCTTGGTGGGGGGTGTTGCCCGGGGTTGGAGCCTTGGTCTGTTTTGGGGGGGTGGAGAGGGTCCCCCAGGATCTCCAAGTGCCCACCGATTTGAGCAGGATGTTGCCTGGCTCTGTAGAGAGGCAGCGGGCAGCACTGGTCCCCCTCCCCAGCAGCCCCCCGAGGTGCCTGGTGCCCACTTTGTCTGTGTACTGCTCCCTGCCCTGGCGCCCAGCTGCTTCGCTGGCACATTTGGGGGTACATCTGTGGTTTGGGGGTATGTCCGTGCCCCGCGGGGGAGGTAACTGACGTCTCTTCTCCTCTGTTGCAGGGTCGCTCCACATACGTCGTCCCAACCCAGCAGTACCCGGTCCAGCCCGGAGCCCCTAGTTTTTACCCTGGAGCCAGCCCCACAGAGTTCGGGACTTACGGTACAGATGGGGGGGTTGCTCTGCTACCCAGTGCTCTTCCAGCCCCAGCACTCCCCCCTTCTTTTTTGCTCCCCTGCCCTCCCTGCAGCCCCCTGTGCTCAGGAGCTGAGCACAGCCTCCTCTGCCTTTGCCAGCTCACTGGGGCCAACTCTGTGACTCCATTACAGGCTGTTTTGGGGGACAGGGGCTGTTGCCTGTCTTCCAGCAACTCTGAGGGCTGCGTATCATGTCCCACTTGTTCCTCCACCCCTGCCCTTTTCCAAATCTGAGTCGTTTAATGTTTAACTCTCCTGGCGGAGGGCCGGGGCAGACTTTATCCCCTGCTCCCCCTCGCTCGCCATCAAGGTGGTGAGCAGTTGTGTGCTTGCTGACCCCCCCTCAGCTCCCCGCTCCCCAAGGAGCCGAGGCAGGGGTGCCGAGGCCGCTCCGTGCCTGCCCTCTCCCGGCGCTGGGGAGCAGCAGTGTGAGCAGCCCCCCTTCTTCCCCCCGCTCGCATGTGGCCACCCGGGCTGTGACTATATTTAGGCTTGGTCGGTCCCGGGAGGCCCGGCAGACACAGAAATGTGAGCCGAGGCCTCCGGCCCGGCCCCGGCACAGCAAAGCATAACCAGGGCAGAGATGGGCTTCTCCTGAGCCAGGTACGTGCCCGTCCTCCCTCCCTCTTGTCCCAGGGCCCAGCTGGCCACTCGGAGGAGGGAGGTGGCCCCCAGCAGCGGCCGGCTCCCATGCTTGGGCCAGGGCACCGCTGCTCCTTTGTGCCTGGCGCTGGGGCATCCCCTGGGTGTCTCTGCAGGGTCCTGGGGTGGGTTTGCCCCCTGCCTCTGGTTTGGGGCTGTGTCTGTTCCTAGGGGAGCTGCCAGCAGCGTGCCCCTTCCCTACAAGACTGGCTGAGTGGCCTGGCATGGCATGCCTCTTGAGCGAGATGGGCCAGCCCTCCTGGTCCTCAGGGCTGGGCAGCTGGGGGTCTGTCTGTCTGTCTCCCACCCGCACCTGGCCCATCCCAGAGTGCGAGGCCCATCCAGTGCCCTCGTGTCCTCCCTGGGCAGAGAAGGAGTCCCTGGCTCAGGGATGGGGCAGTCACCAGAGCACCGGAGCGAGTACTAGGCTCAGCGCAGCTGGGAAAGCGCTGGAGCTGGAAGGGGCTGGGGCCCAGCTGTGCCTGTCTCCCCACACGCTTGCATCCCCGTGGCACCGCTCTAGGGGTGATGCTCGTGGATGCTGTGGGAGGAGTGGAGTGCTTCTCGGGGGCTGTGCCAGCCCTGGATGGGGGCCAGCTCTGCCTCCGGCCCCCAGCAC
This sequence comes from Phaethon aethereus, assembly GCF_964289735.1. NCBI lineage: Eukaryota > Metazoa > Chordata > Aves > Phaethontiformes > Phaethontidae > Phaethon > Phaethon aethereus. The sequence continues at coordinate 18,597,048 of NC_138585.1, forward strand.
GGCTCCCTCCTCTGGGCTGGGCTTGCCGGGGGCTGGGACTGCACGGGGAGCCTGAGCCCCTTGGCCTGGGTGTGAATGGAGGGTGCGGACGGGGCTGCCTGGTGCCGCCCTCGGGCTGGTGCCGGTCCTGGGGAGATAAGGGCGCCGGCAGGAAGGCAGCTGTCTGTGGAGCCGGGGTGCCCATAGCCGGCATGGCTGAGTGTCCCGGCAGAGCTGACAGCGGCATGGAGCCGGTGGGCACGGCAGGCGCCCGCGGGGCCCAGCTGGGCGTGGGGGCGGCGCGCGCGGGGACGCTCTGCTTCACAGGGAAGGAATTCGGTCAGGCCTGTCAGGCGGGTTGGGACGATCCAGGCCGGATGCGATGGGGGTTCACTGCAGAGTGACACGGGCTCCCCAGGCTCCTGACAGACCCCTGTGTTTGGGGCATTGGGGGGTCCCCAGGACGGGCTTGGAGGATCTGGGTTGGCCGGTCTGACGCGCTCTCCTCTCCTGCAGCGGGTGCTTATTACCCGGCGCAGGGGGTGCAACAGTTCCCGGCGGGGGTCCCCGCCGCCCAGGTCATTGTGAGCCAGCAGCCGCCGATCCCCCCAAAACGAGAGCGCAAGACGGTAAGGAGCCATCTGCCTCTGGGCATGGGGGGCTCGCATGCAGGAGGGGACGGTGCCAGCCCCGGGTGCCTGTGGTGTGCAGGGTGGGGTGTGGTGCAACACACCAGGGAAGGGGGCAGTGTGGGGGCCGTGCCCCTCCCGGGCTGGGGGGAGCTCAGCGAGGGGACCAGAGTGCGTGGTGGGTGCCGGCGACCTTGGCCGTCCCGACGGGCAGCGTTGTGCTGAGTCACGGCTCCCGGGGGGGCGGGGGTGCCGCGGCTGCCAACTGCTGTCTGCTCCCGGAGATGCCGGCGCTCGGAGGCCTCGCGTGGGGCCTATTTATAGCAGAGAGCTGGGCGGCTGCTGGCATGGCCCCGTGCCTTGGGGCAGGGGCTGCCACCGGGGCAGGAGGATGCTAGCGTTTCCTTGGTGGAGGGGCCTCTGTGCCCCTTGGGCTCTGTCCTTGCTGTCCTGGGAGCAGGTCATGTTTGGGGGTGGGGAGAACAAGACCCCTGGCTGCACTGTGCCCCCTGCTGGAGTCCAGGCCCATGTGTGTGTCCCCCACTTAGCCCCCAGCATGGTGCCCTGCAGCTTCTGCTGTACCCACGGCAGGCATGGGGCCGGTGAGGCTGCGGGCGTACAGGCTGTGCCTGGGGTGTCATGGAGCTTTCTGTGACTTTTGTGTGCTGAAGCCAGACCCCTGTCCTGTCCCCAAGGCCAGGGGTGGTCCCTGCAGCCCCTGTGCCAGCGTGGTGATGCCCCAACCCCTGGAGATGGGCACTGGTCTGGGGGCATGGCACTGGCTCTGGCTGCCTGACACAATGGCTTGTGAGGCTAGTCCTGCCTGCCCCACGCTGTCCCTGCCTGCCCCACGCTGTCCCTGCCTGCCCCACGCTGTCCCTGCCTGCCCCACGCTGTCCCTGCCTGCCCCACGCTGTCCCTGCCTGCCCCACGCTGTCCCTGCCTGCCCCACGCTGTCCCTGCCTGCCCCACGCTGTCCCTGCCTGCCCCACGCTGTCCCTGCCTGCCCCACGCTGTCCCTGCCTGCCCCACGCTGTCCCTGCCTGCCTGGCATCAGGGTGTCTGTGGTGTGCTGTGTCCCGTGGGGAGGGAAAGTGGCACCCACCGGTCCCCGGGCTGCATGTGGCCAGGGCAGGCACAGCGCTGAATGAGCCACTCGCCTCTCCCCTCAAAGAAGGGAGTGTCCTAGGGGTGTTGGGCGCAGGGAAAGAAGGTGGCCCATGTGCTGTGTCCCCCACTTCACTGATAGCTTTCCCCTCTCTGCCCTGACCCGTGGACAGATCCGGATACGAGACCCCAACCAAGGCGGCAAAGACATTACTGAAGAAATCATGTCTGGAGCAAGGACCTCATCCACTCCCACCCCTCCGCAGGTAAGGAGAGCCCCCAACTCCCCGCCTGGGGCAGTGGGATGTGCACAGGGCCCTGCTGAACTCCCTCTTTGCCCCTCCAGGCTGGAAGCAGTTTGGAGCCCCAGGCCAATGGAGAGACCCCCCATGTAGCAGTTATTGTCCGGCCAGGTAAGTGCCCGTGCCGGGGTGGGTGTGCTAGCTGGCAAGGCTGCTGCCAGGCTCCCTGTTTTTGGCACTGCATGGTGTGAGATGCCAGCCCCCCATTCCTTGGTTCACCTGGGCCTTGTGGGGTTAAACATGTTCCCTACATACCTGGGGACCACTGTCCCCATGTTGAGTCCAGGAGAGTTTACAGGGTTTCTCTGCTCACCCCAGCTGTCCCCTGGGCACTGGAGAAGGACCCCCACTGTCCCCATGTTTGCGATGTGGGTTGGCGCATCTGTGCCTACCCCTCTTGCAGATGGAGCGGTCTGGGAGGGCATGCGGGGTGAGTGGGGGATCAGCCCTGCATTAATGCCTTCCACCTTGCAGATGACCGCCCAAAGCCTGCACTGGTGGTGAGCAAGCCTGTCTCCCTGGAGCCCAGCAAGTCGGCGTCCCCGTCGCCTCCCCCTCCCCTCATCCCCGAGGTGGAGCCTGTGGTGCTCTCGGCCGTGACGCTGGTGCCAATGGAGCCCCCCGTGGACACGGACACTAAAGTGGAGCTGGGCGAGGCGCCGCCCGACCCGCACAAGACGTTTAGCGCCATCACTACAGTGCCAGGGGCTGTGGAGCTGCCCCTTGTGCCCACGCCAGACATGGACATGGTGGCCATGGAGGAGGAGCAGGAGGAGGAGGAGGTCGCCATTCCCCTCCCAGAGCCCGCCCCACAGGCGTCTGTGCCCCCTGAGGCGCCACCGGTGCCCGTTGTCCCCCTGATGCCAGCCGTGCCCCCGGTGCCGGCTGCGCCGTCGCCGCCACCCATTGTACCACAGGCCCCCGAAGCACCCGCCAAACCTGCCTCACCCAGCCCCCCGCCACCCCGGGAAGAGCCCTGCCCTGAGCCCGAAGCCGAGGCCAACGGGGTCCTAGAGGAGGCGCCCGAGCCGGTCCCCGAGGTGCCCGTGTGCCAGCCAGTGCCGGTGCCTGCGCCGGTGCCTGCACCCACCCTGGACTCCCCCATCGCCCAGCCCGAAGAGCTGCCCCTGCCCAACGGGGTGGAGGGCACCAGCAAAGCAGAGCCGAGCGAGGAGCAGCCCGAGTCGGACGTCAGTCCCATCTCGGAGCCTGAGGAACTGGCCCAGCCCAGCACCCCTGCCTCCCCCCCGGCAGAGGAAGAGGAGGAGGAGAGCGAAGGCCCCGGTGAGGCCCAGGACCGGAGCTCCAGCCCGGCCCCTGCCCTTTTGCAGACCTCGGAGGCGACCGCACAAGGTTGGGGATGCTGGGCTGGGGCGTGCAGGGCTTGTGGGGTGCCCCAGGGTGGGTGTTGGGTGACATGGCGGAGGTCACCCCAGTGCAGTGCCAGGCATGGGGTACGGGGAGGGCATCAGAGAGGGGGATGGAGTTAGGTGACCCAAGACGCCTGGGTATGGGGTGCTGGGGGGGACAAGGTGCCTGTGGATGGCGAGGTGGGGGGAGACGTCTGGGGAGCATATCTGCATGCAGGGGTATGGGGTGGGTATAGAGGGGTGTATGTGTGGGGTGCCATGAGGGAAGTGTGTTTTATGTGATGCCTTATAGAGGGTGTAGGGTGGGTGTATTGGGGTTGTATCGGAGGGCTGACCCCAGCCGTCAGGGGCACGGGGAGGTGCAGCGGATGGAGGAGTGGCAGGGGAGATGCGGAGCTGTAGCTCTGTGGGACAGCCTGTATAGGAGTATACAGGTACATAGAGGTGCCTGGGGAAAGTGGGGTGCCCTGGTGATGTGCTGGGGAACAGATGTGTCTGGTTTTTGGTTGGTTGTTTTTTGTGGTTTTTTTTGTTGTTGGTGGTGGTTTTTTAAGCACCCTGCACAGGAGTGTGGGGGTTACATAGGGGTCCTGGGGATGCATGGGGGAGATGGGTACACAGGACATGTTCATATGGAGCAGGGGGCGCTATAGGAGGGCGACCTGGGGGCAGGTGTGCTTCTTGGGAAGCACCTCTGTATGAGTTGGTGTATAGGCGAGTGTATATGGGGACAGAGGTGCATATGGGGGTGTCCCCGTAAGGGCTGCCCTGCAAGGAGGTGTGGGTGTCTGCAGGGATCCCATGAGGAGGTTGGAGAGCACTGCGCTAGGGAAGAGGTGTGGATGGGGTGCTTCGTAGAGGCACAGGGTAAATTGGGGTGCAGCGTCTGGATGGGGAGAGGTGTGAGGTATGTCTGTACAGGGTGTATTCTGTGGTGCACGCTTAGGGAGTGGGGTGCCTTGGTGGGCTGTGTGTAGGATCCGCAGGGCTGCAAATGCCCACATGGGTACATGATGTGTTTGGGGATGGGAACTGTGCTGGGGTGGCAGGACCACATCCCCATGGCTCCCTGCGGCCCCATCCTGAAGCTCACCTGGTGTTACTGGGGCCTTGCTGGTGACCCCAGAGCTGATGTCGGGGTACATAGGGGACTGGGATGGTTCCTGTCCTTCATCTCCCTGCCTCTCCTCCCAGTCGCCGTGTCGGTGCCAAAGAAGAAGCGAAGGATGAAGGAGCTGAACAAGAAGGAGGCAGTAGGCGATTTGCTGGATGCCTTTAAAGAGGTGAGTGTCCCAGGGGTGTCCAGGGATCACCCTGTGTCCCATCTCCTCCTGTGATGAATTCTGCTTTGTGCCATCGTGTCTGGGCCACTGATGCTCTGTGATGGTAATGAGGATCTGAGGGGGGGCGGACACCTGGATGTGGGGTGGAGGGGGCAGGACCAGGCTTGTGGGGTGACTGCTGTCCCCGTCCCTCGTGATACAGTCTCAGATCAGTGACAGTGCCTCGGAGGCGGAGAACAAGCCCCCTGTGTCCGCCCCTGCCCGTGAAGCAGAGGATGCGGCCCCCGCCCGTCCACAGGAGGAGTCGGAGGAGACGTGGGAGGAGAAGGAGGACAAGCTGGCCCCAGAGAAGGGCAAGGCTGCTGATCAGAAGTACCGCTACAAAGAAGGTGAGCTGTGCCTTGGCCCAGGCCTCTGCTTGGAGCCACCACCTCTGGACCTGGTGGTGGGGTGGGTAGGGGTGGCATAGTCCAGCTGTCCTAAACCCTCACGCTCTCCTCCCATCTTGTCCCCAAGCCTGGCACAAGGTGGGGGACAGCCCCCAGCGCGAGGGTCCTGGCAGGAGGCAGGGAGCTGGTGGCATCAGGCTTTCTGCCTAAGCAAGGAGCGCTGTGCTCGTGGCATTACCAGGCTGAGGCAACTCTCTGGTTGTCTACATCCCACCTCGCTGGTCCCTGGGTGGGCCTGGACCTGCCACAGCTCAGGGTGGAGGATACATCAGGGTCTCCTGCTTGCCCCCCACTGCAGAGCAATGGAAGCCACTGAACCCTGAGGAAAAAAAGCGGTATGACCGGGAGTTCCTGCTAGGCTTCCAGTTCATTTTCGCCAGCATGCAGAAACCTGAGGGGCTGCCCCAGATCACAGACGTGGTGCTGGACAAGGTTGGTGCGGCCCTGGAAATCGGGGGAGCGTGGGTGGTGCCCAGGTTGTGGTCTGGCTCCTCCTTTGTGCCTTGTCAAGGCAGGGCAAGGTCCTGTTGCAGCATCTGCAATGAGCCTTGAGCCTGGGATCAGTGTTGGGGGCACCTCTGGGGCCTTCTTTCCAGTTCCTTGTCCCGGCGCTGAGGCTGGGGGATGGATCCATCCCGCTCCTCTGCCCCTGGGCATCCTCAGCCCTGTGTACCTTCGCAGGCCAACAAGACCCCACTGCGGGCGCTCGACCCCATCCGCCTCAGCGGCATGAACTGCAGCCCTGACTTCACACCCTCCTTTGCCAACCTCGGCCGGCCCGTCATGGGCAACCGGGGCCTGGTGAGTATCTCCTAGCTTCACCCTTGCCATCCCCCTCCGCCTCTCCATGATGATCAAGCCTTTGAGCCACTGTGTCTGGGCCACTGATGTCTGTGATGGAGCTGAGGATCTGAGCAGGTGGATGGGGGCACCCAGGGAGCTGGTCTGGCTGGTCCCAGGGCAAAGAGCTGAGTTTCTTCTCCTGATGTCAGCCCTCAGGGTTGGGTCCCCGCCGCTCCCAGCAGAGTCAGAGGAAGGAGCCCCGCAAAATCATTGCCACTGTGTCCCTCAATGAGGATGTCAAGCTGAACAAGGCTGAGAAGGCCTGGAAACCCAGCAGCAAGCGTGCCTCTGAGGAGGAGGATCCTGAGAACATCAAGACGCAGGTGGGAGCTGGGGCAGGTGGGCGGTGGGAGGGCAGGGGGGGATGTGTCTGGCTTTTGCTGACCCTTACTGTCCCTGCAGGAACTGCTCCGCCGTGTCCGCAGCATCCTCAACAAGCTGACGCCCCAGATGTTCCAGCAGCTGATGAAGCAGGTGATGGAGTTGTCCATCGACACGGAGGAGCGGCTCAAGGGTGTCATCGACCTCGTCTTCGAGAAAGCCATCTCGGAGCCAAACTTCTCTGTTGCCTATGCTAACATGTGCCGTTGCCTTATGGGGGTGAGCAGGAGCTGGGGGGTCTCCTGCCAAGCTGAGCTCAGCAGGGTGCAGGTCCTTCTGTGTGGGGTGGGAAAACTGAGGTGTGTGGATGGAGGACCAAGTCCAGAATCTTAGCAGGGTGTCACCAGGGTTTTCCCTGGTTTGAGCGGTGCCTGGGCCTTACCTGGCCAGCTTTTGGGGGAGACATGACTCATGCTCCTTGCCTGGGTTGTACCTCTCCCTGCAGCTCAAAGTGCCCACAACAGACAAGCCCACAGTGACTGTGAACTTCCGCAAGCTGCTGCTCAACCGCTGCCAGAAGGAGTTTGAGAAGGACAAAGATGATGACGAGATCTTTGAGAAGCGGCAGAAGGAGATGGATGATGCCAGTGCTGTGAGTTGGGGTGGGAGGCTGTGGCTGAGGGCTGCTGTGGGCATCGTCAGGGTGGCTCTGGACTCTGAGCTGCCCTGCTGTGCCCTCCCTGCAGCCTGAGGAGAAGGCACGCATGAAGGATGAGCTGGAGGAGGCGCGGGACAAGGCCCGCCGGCGATCCCTGGGCAACATCAAATTCATTGGCGAGCTCTTCAAACTGAAGATGTTGACGGAAGCCATCATGCATGACTGTGTGGTAAAGCTGCTCAAAAACCATGATGAGGAGTCTCTTGAGTGCCTTTGCCGCCTGCTTACCACCATTGGCAAGGACTTGGACTTTGAGAAGGCCAAGGTACCCTTTGCCCTGCCCTGCCTTGACCTGCCCTGCCCTGCCCTTGCCTTTGGGAGGGATGTGACCATGACTGTCTCTCTATAGCCCAGGATGGACCAGTACTTCAATCAAATGGAGAAGATCATCAAAGAGAAGAAGACATCATCCCGAATTCGTTTCATGCTTCAGGATGTGATTGACCTCAGACAGGTAAGGCGTGTGGCCTGCTATTGCCTGGGGACTGTAGCTGCTGGCCTGTGTCCTGAGTGCCAGCAGCCCGTGCGTCCCTGAGAGGGAAGAGGTGGCTATGTAAGCTGTGGCCAGCCCCAGAGACACCATGCTAGCCCCCAGCCCTTGGTTAGCATGGTAGTGGTAGTGGGCACACAGTAACTGGCGGCTGTTTAATGCAGGGGGGCTCCGCAAACTGAGCCCTTTTGTGCCAAAAGCTGCCACAGCACAGAGGGAGCTGTCATAGCTGAGGCAGGAGACCAGCCTGAGGCTTTGAGGGTGGGACGGCTGGGAGGGGGGAATGTCTCTGCCTCCGTCCTACAGCCAGCTCAGTGTACTCTTCCTTCCTTCTCTGCCCTCTGCAGAATAGCTGGGTGCCGCGGCGAGGAGACCAGGGCCCCAAAACCATTGACCAGATCCATAAGGAAGCAGAGATGGAGGAGCATCGGGAACACATCAAAGTGCAGCAGCTCATGTCAAAAGACAAGAGGAGAGGACCCCCTGGGCCATCCTCCAGTGGTGAGTGCCCAGGCTTGGGGGCACCTGAGGCTGCCAGGGGTGGGTTGTTCCTGCTGGGCACTGCTCGAGGCCAGGCTGCACCTTATGTCTGTCCCCATTGTGCCCAGGTGGGCGCGGGAGCCTAGTCGCAGACGACGGCTGGAACACAGTGCCCATCAGCAAGGGCAACCGGCCCATCGACACCAGCCGGCTAACGAAGATCACCAAGGTGAGGCTGGGGGTGCAGTGTGGGCAGCTGAGCTGGCTGCAGGGCCTGGATCCTGCCTTGGTGTGGGGTTCAGAGCTGACTCTGTCTTTCCACCTGCAGCCTGGATCCATCGACTCCAATAACCAGCTCTTTGCACCGGGTGGGCGGCTGAGCTGGGGCAAAGGCAGCAGCGGAGGGTCTGGCGCAAAGCCTACAGATTCAGGTAGGCAGCATGGGGCTGGCTGGGTGCTGTCAGATGGGGTGGGAGGGGGTGGTCCTTCCCCTGGTGGTTCCTGTACCTGGGGAGGTGCCGAACTCTGAGATTGCCCTCTTTTCACACCCAGCATCTGATGCAGGGCGACCAGCCACGAGCACCTTGAACCGCTTCTCAGCACTCCAGCAGTCGACCCCTGCCGAGAGCCTGGAGTCCCGCCGTGTGGTGCAGAGGTGAGGGGCCAGCTCTGCCTTGGTGTGTGGGTGTGTTGGTCTGCAGCCTGGGGAGGAACCCCCTGAATCGGGCAGCAGTCGGTCGATACTTAGGCACACACAGAACCCGGCCTCTGGGCTGGAATAAACCCCTGCAGCAGGAAGGGGCCCTGGAGTGTTTTCCCCTGAGGGTGGTCAAGTGTTAGAAGAGGCCCTGGAAAGGGCTGGGATTGGAATGGGACAGTCTTGCATTGCAGAGCTCTGCAGTCTGGGGTTGGGGAGGATGGTGATGGGGTCTTCACGCTGTGTCTGTCCTCCTTCCACCCAGAAGCAGCTCCAGCCGTGACAGGTCGGAGAAGGCTGGGGACAGAGGGGACCGGGAGTCGCGTTCGGAGAAGGGCAGCGACCGCCTGGAACGTCCTGACCGGGGAGAGCGGGCAGACAGGAACAGGTCTGCCCTCACCAAGAGGAGCTTCAGCAAAGAGACAGAGGACAGGAGCAGAGAACGGGAGAAGCAGGGTGGCCCCGAGGCCGTGCGCAAGGCTGCTAGCATGACAGAGGAACGGGACAGGAGCCGAGAGACGAGTGAGCTGGGGAGGAGTGTTGTCCTGGGGGTCTGGCTGCAGCCTGGGGCTCTGCCTGTCCCAGGCAGGGCCTGATTCCTTGCTTTCTCCTTGCAGTTAAGCAAGAGCCAGCACCTCCTGCAGCATCCCCCAAACCTGCGTTGTCAGAAGAGGAGCTGGAGAAGAAATCCAAGGCGATCATAGAGGAATACTTGCACATCAATGACATGAAGGTGAGAGGAGGGGGTGGCCAGGCACAGCACCATAGGCCCCTGTAATATGCCATCCGCTTCCCTGGGTGGTAGTGCAGTTGGGCAGGGTGCCAGTGGTGCCTGGATGAAGCAGCGGGGGGCTGGGGCTGGCCGTGGGGCAGTACTGACCGCCTTTTCCCTGCAGGAGGCCCTGCAGTGTGTGCAGGAGCTGGGCAGCCCCTCCTCGCTCTACATCTTCGTGCAGAATGGCATCGAGTCCACGCTGGAGAGGAGCACCATCTCCCGCGAGCACATGGGGGTCCTGCTGTGCCAGCTGGTGAAGGCGGGCACGCTCTCCAAGGAGCAGTACTACAAAGGGTGAGGGGCCAGGGTAGCCTGGCCTCAAGCTGATATTTGCCCGGATTTGAATTTGGCCCTGCCTTGAGCAGGGCTCATCACCGAGACCTCCCGAGGTCCCCCCAAGCTGAAGACATGGGGGCTGCTGGATCCCAATGGCCCCCCTCTGTCCTACAGGCTGCGGGAGATCTTGGAGATTGCGGAAGACATGGAGATCGACATCCCGCACATCTGGCTGTACCTGGCCGAGCTCATCACCCCAATCCTGCAAGAGGAAGGCATCCCCATGGAGGAGTTGTTCAGGTGAGGGCTGTGTGCTTCTGCAGGGCTGCCATGGGGCTCCAGGGGGTCTCCTGTGGGCAGATAGCTCAACCAGGTCTCTTGTGCCCTGCAGGGAGATAACAAAGCCCCTGGTGCCCATTGGGAAGGCCACCACGCTGCTGGTTGAGGTGCTGGGCTTGTTGTGCAAGGGCATGGTAAGTGCACAGGGCTCATGTAGCTGCCAGTTGCTGCCTTGGGGACTGACAGCCTGCTCAGGGGGGCCAGTTGGCATGCAGGGATTGAGCCCCTCTGCCACCAGAGGGGATGGCAGGGGTCATCCCTTGCCCTGTCTGGGGAATGGCAGTGATGTGGCCAAGCTGCAGTCTCCCCCTCCCTGGAGATGGAGGGCATGGGGTGCTGGTGCCAACTGTCTGTCTGTCCTGCAGGGCCAGAAGACAGCAGGCAAGCTGTGGCGGGATGGGGGCCTAAGCTGGAAGGAATTCCTGCCCGAGGACCAGGATGTCAACAAATTTGTCACAGAGCAGGTGGGAGCTCAGCAGTGGTGAGGGGCAGAGATGGGTCGTGGGGGGACCCTGGTGGGTCCTGCTGCCAGGAGCATGGTGTTCCCCTATGCTGCCTTTAACAGCTCATCTCTGCCTGCTCCCCCAGAAATTGGAGTACACGATGGGGGACAGCTCGGACACACCGAGCCGCAAGGAGCTGACCTCAGAGGAGCTGTGCAAGCAAATGGACAAACTGCTGAAGGAGAACCCGAACAACCAAAGAATATACGACTGGATTGAGGTGAGGGTGCAGGCGCAGCGCCCACAGGGTCCTGGGTCTCCCTTTCGCCTCCCTTGCCACCTCATAGCCCGTCTACCTTCCCTTCTCCAGGCCAACCTCAGCGAGCAGCAGGTCTCGTCCAACACGTTTATCAGGGCCCTGATGACATCCGTGTGCCACTCGGCCATAGTCTGTGAGTACCAGGGTGAGGCCGGGGGGTGCCCCTGCCCACGCCTGCCCCTCTCTCATCCCTTGTCTCCTGCAGTCGAGAACCCTTACCGCGTGGACGCCCTGGTCATCCGCAACCAAGCCAAGCTGCTGCAGAAGTACCTGCGGGATGAGCAGAAGGAGCTCCAGGCGCTCTACGCTCTGCAAGCCTTGGTGGTGAAGTTGGACCAGCCTCCCAGTGAGTGTCACAGGATGGGTGGGCTGAGGAGGGGGGTGGCAGGCATGTCCCCACCCCAGCAGGGGTGGCTGGTGGCTGGGGAATGGCAGGGGCTCCCCTTTGTCCCCTCCCAGACCTGCTGCGGATGTTCTTTGATGCCCTCTACGACGAGGATGTCATCAAGGAGGAGGCTTTCTACAAATGGGAGTCCAGCAAGGACCCAGCCGAGCAGCAGGGCAAAGGGGTGGCTCTCAAATCAGTGACGGCCTTTTTCACCTGGCTCCGGGAAGCTGAGGACGAGTCGGACAACAACTGAGCAGCTGTGAGGAGGAGGAAGAGGAGGAAGGGGGGAGAGAGAGTGGGGCACCCCGGGGAGCGACTCCATCCCCTCCCACCCCTTGCCCCCCTGGACTTGGTGACGCTGGGGCCGAGGGACCTGCTGTGCCCCCCGCAGCCCCCCTCTCTCTTTTCAGTTCTCCTCCTCTCCCTCCTCCCCCCATCCCAGTTCTGTTTGCAAGGCCTGTACTAGTTTGTCACAATGATAATAAACGGATGCTGACGGAGGCGGCTGTCATGGTGGGTCCCCTCGGGGCCCCTCCTCTCCCCCCTCCCAGCACAGGCACACCGGGAGCAGGGCAGAGCACCCCTGGGCTCATGTCCTGGGGAGGGGGGATGGGATGGGGACATAACTCTCCCCTCCTCTCCCCCCTCCTCTTTCTCCTCCCCACTTCTTGCTGAAATATAGAGAGATTATATATATATAAACTTATTAAATTTGGTTTGGGGACAGGAGCGTGATTTCTCCCCCTCCCCTGTCCTCTATTCCTCCATCACCGCCTGGAGCCCCCCTCTATGGTTTTTTATTTTAAATATAAATCATTTTCCCCCCCAGCTCCTGCTCTGACACCTGGGGAGGGTGCTGGGGAGGAGGGGGGGGTCACCCCTTCTCTCTGGGACAGGCTCAGTCCCCTCTCCCTGCCCCAAAGCCCCCATTCTCCCAAACGTTTAAGGCCACAATTGGGCAAGTGACGGGGCGGCCCCCATCCGCGTCCCCTGTATTTATAGAGCGCCGGATGTGACGAGCCGCACGTGTAATTATTAAAACAAGGATTCAATTACTGGTCACGTGAATTTGTAAATAATTTTTTTTTGCTTTTTTTTTTTCTTTATGGAGTATTTAATTGAAGATTTAAAGGCATCTTTTCACCTTAAAACTGGAAATAAAAGAACATTGCTAAATAATGCCCCGTGTGCCGCTGTTGCCGCCCCTGTCCCATGTCCCTTGCCCCTGGGCTGGCGTGGGGGTGCCAGCCTAGAACCCAGGCAGGGGCCAGCCTCCCCCCGGCACCCCAAGGCAGATGGTAGGTACCCCCACCCTGGGCCTGGAAGGTTGGCAAATGAGGTCGGATGTGCCTGGAGCCAGACCCCCTGGAATCCCCCTCGCCAGCTCTGCCTGACACAGGGTGTCCTGTGGCGGAGCAGGCAGCCCTGCCAGCACCCTGCCTGTGGAGCGGAGCACCAGCGTTCCCCAGGCATTCCTTTTCCTGCGGGCGCAGGCGTGGCAGGGCCTGCGAGGTCTGTTTGGACTCTGCTGGGGGGCAGGAGAGGGGAGAGATGAGCGAGGCTCCCCCCACAACCTCCTTGCTTGGGGCAGGTGCCTTGTCTTGCAGGCGGGGTGGAGATGGGGCACATGTGGCCTGCCCACAGCCCTGCTGGGCCTCCCTGGTGGGGACAGGGGCAAGGGTGGGCTGGCCCCTCTCGGGGCCGGGCTGCTCTTTGGTGCGTTGGGCAGCCTCTTGCTGAGTCACCCTGGCCATGGCCCAGAGGGTATGGAATAATTAACTGGAGGCTGTTCCCCAGATTAGAGGCTGATCTGTCTGAGCTGCAACCCTGGCAGTGCTACTGCTGGGAAGTAGTTGGCAGGGAAAGGGCAGCGGGGCCTGGGGTGGGGGGGTACGGGCCAGGGGCTCCCCCTGCCTGGGCGTGAGTGAGTAAATAGGGAGGCCCTTGGACTACTCTGGTGCCCTGCTTGCCAAAGGGGAGGGTGGCACCCTGGCAGTGCTGTCCTGTGCCCCTCTGTGCCAGGGGAAAAGGAACCGCAGCGTTGATTGCCATCAGTAGGTTTCAGAATGAACGAACACCTTTGGCTGCAGGTTCACCCCTCAGCCTGGCCTCAGTGCCAGCCTGGGTTTCCTGCAGGGGAGGTCGCTGTGGTGCCATCAGCTGTTGTGGCCTGAAGCCTGCACCCATGTGCCCTAAACCTGGCCAGGTGGGACCCCTGCCCCCCTGGCAAGGGCTGCATGCTCCCCCCGGCCCCACCAGCCCCTCGGTGTGGGGCAGGGGGCACAGGCGGGGCCAGGGCACCCTTTGGCGGGCAGGCCGGGGGTCCCGGCCGGGGGGGCTGCGGGGTGCGTGGCCGGGGGTCCCGCCTGGGGGGGCTGTGGGGCGGCGCTGTCCGAGGTGCTGGCGGGGCGCTCTCCGCGGTGCCCGGCCTTCCTCTCCTCCTTCTCAGCCCCCTCCTCTTCCTCCGTCCGTCCTCCTCCTGCCCCCCTTCCTCCATCCCCCTCTTCCTCTTCCTTCAGCCCCCCTCTTCCTTCATCCTCCCCGGCTGCCTTCATCCCCCTTCTCCTTTCTCTCCCCATCTCCCCTTCCTCCTCTTCCTCCCAGCCTCCCCTTCCTTCCTCTTCTCCGTCCTTCACCCCTCCCCGCCTCCTCTTCCCCAGCCTTCCTCCCGCCCATCCTCCTCTTCTTCCTCCCCCTCTCCCTCCTCCCCTTCTCCCTCCTCTTCCTCCCCTAACAGTGACGTCTCTGGACGTGCTGCTCCCCGGCCCGGCGCAGGCACCGCTCGGGGCTCCCGAACCGCCCGGGGCTCCCGCACCGCGGCCGGCCCCGGCCCGGCAGCACCCTCCGGCGGGGCGCGGGCGCGGCCCGGGGCCGCCCATGCGGCCGGGGGGCGATGCGGGCGGCGCGGAGCCGGCGGTAGTGCCCGCACCGGGGCCCCCCCGGGAGCATGGGCTGCATCGGCTCCAAAACCACCATCGGTGGGTGAGCGGCAGCACCGGGCAGGGGGGCGGTGTCGGGGGGGTGTTTGGGGCCTGGGAGGGGGCTGGGGCTATAGGCGGGTTTGGGGATGTGGAGTGTAGGGGGGTGTGGGGAGGCTGCTGGAGGGAGGCTGGGGGGGATGCGATGAGGGGCTGGGGGGATACGGGAAGGTGCGGGTGGCAGGGCTGCTATGGGGGAGCTGAGGGTCTAGGGGATGGGGTGGGAGTGTATGGGGCAGTTCATGGGGACCGGGAGGCTATAGGAGCTGGGGGATATAGGGAGGTATGGAGGAGGGCACAGAGGATTGGGATGCCTGAGGATTAAGGGGGTGATACAGGGAGCTTGAGGGTTCCGGAGGACTCGGGTAACATATAGGGGGATGGGGGGTATGGAGGGCTGGGGGCTTTGGGGCAGCTGGGTGGCCCAGGGGGTGTGGGGAGATATGGGGAGGTGAGGACGTGTAGGGGTTGGAGGGGCTGGAGAGGCTGGGATGCTGCTTTGGGGGAGGTGATGTGGGGTGTGCGGGGGGCTGGGAAGGGGGTGTGGGACTGGGGTGCTGCTCAGAGGCCTGGGAGGGTACGGGGGTGCTGTGGGGGGATGGAGGTGTTTGGGGGGGGCTGTGCTGCAGGGGTGGGGTGCCACAGGGTGCTGTGGGGGAGCTGCAGATGTGCCGGGGGAGCTACAGGGGGGATGGGGGCGATGGGGGCTGTGGCTGCGATCTGAGGGTGGGCAGGGGGCTGGGGGTGTTGCAGACACGTGGGGGGCCGTGGGGGTGCTGGTGCTAGATGGACAGGGGTGTTGATGTTGGGCCCTCACCGCGGGGTGCCCCTGCCCACAGCTGGGGGTGGAGGTGATGCTGCCACAGCTTCTCCAGGGGCTACCCCCAGATTGGGGGAGCACTGTTTGCCCCCCCCCCCCCACCATATGCCACCCCAGGGCTGGTTTACATCAGCCAGACCCGCCTCAGCGCAGGGGGGATGAGGCTCCTTGGGGACATCCTGGCCTGGCCCCCTGGGGGTGGCCTGGCCTGGGGGCTGCAGTGAGAGGGGGGCCCTCCCTGGCCCCGGTGCTTGGGAGTCAGTGCCCGAGGGGGTGGGGACACATCCGTTTGGGGGTGCTGGTGCCAGGAGGTCAGGCTGTTGGAACGGAGTGTGGGTGCTTTTATCCCCCACCACCGTCCTTTTTGCTCCTTTCCCTCCTGCCCCAGAGATGGGAATTGGGGAGGGGGGTGTTGGAGGCGGTGGAGGAACGCCAGCCCCCCACAGCACGGCCCAGCACAGCCTGGCCCTGCCCGTTCCCCCAAGCCTGGTCCAGCTGCCCCCACCCCTTCCAAAAGAGCCGCCAAGCCGGGATGGGTGCCCGGTCACCCGTGCCAGGCTGGGGCCACACGTTACCGCTGACACAGGCAGAAGAGCTGCCCGGGTGTGAGTCACCTGTGCTGCAGCGCCCAGCTGCTCCAGAGCAGCCCTGGAACGAGTTGTGTCTGGTCTCAGACCAGGCAAGAAGCAGCTATCCTGGGGCAGGGGGCTGAGGGAGCTGCCAGGGGGATGGAGGTGCTGATGCCTCCCCGGCTCTTCCCACAGTGGCCGTGGACACGACGCTGTGCGTGGAGTGGAAGGAGGTGAAAGCGCTGTCACCGCTGAGCGTCGCCCGCCCGCTGCCTCGCCTGGCGCGCCAGGCCTCCTTCGACAGCCAGGACTTCCTCCAGGTACAGCTGAGCCCAGCCGGGGTCCTCGTGTGCCGGTACCCCACAGTGTGGCACCCGGACTGGCCGTGGCCGGGGGCATGGTGGGCTCCGCTGCCCGCGTGGCCCTGCCAGCTCGCAGCTGGCTCTGGGGCTGCTCTGACGTCAGCCGCGAGCCGGGCTGTATCCTGGGAGAAATCAGTCCACGGTGCCTCGTTGCCATGGCAATGCAATTTGTTGCGCGCCTCCAAATCCTGCATCGCTTCCCCCACGGCCACGGGCTTGGGGCCTGGCGTGGCCGGGATGGGCAACGGGGACAGTTGGTGGGGTGGCCCGGCACGGCGGGTGCTGCCAGGGAGTGGGTGCTGGGGAGTCCAGCCACGGTGGCCTTGCACACGCGTGTGCGTGTGCACGAGCTGGGGAGGACACTCAGTGGCACCAACTAGCACAGGACATGTACAGGCGTGTGTGTGTGCACACGGGTGGGTGCGTGTGCAGTATGTGCACACATGGAGCGTGCACAGTGAGCATGCGTGTGCGTGCCATGAATGCACATGTGTGCACGGTGAGCGTGGCCCTGGCTGCAGTGCGTGGATGTGTGAGTGTGCGCGTGCGTGCAGCGAGTGCGTGTGCGTTTGCGGTCAGTGTATGTGCATGAGTGTGTGTGTGCACGTGGTTATGTGAGCGGGCACATGCAGGCGTGTTTGCACTGAGCACGTCTGTGCGTGCATGTCTGCGCACGCATGTATGAGAGTGCAGGCGTGAGCGTGCACAGTGCGTGTGCATGCAGTACCAGCGTACGGGTGTGCTGTCAGCGTGGGAGCGTGCACACAGGCACGGGTGCGCGTGTACCCACCACCCGGCGTCTAGTGGCTGTGATCATCGCTCCGCACACATGTGTCCGTGCGCCTGTAACACACCCGCGTGCACAGACACCCCGCGCCTGCCACACGGCACCCTGTGGGGTGGGCGCTGAGCGGGGCTGAGCCCCCTCCCCGCGCACAGGGCTCCCGGAGGGGCGGCGGCGGCAGGCAGCGGGCAGGGTGGCCGGCGGCCGTGACGCCCCTGCCCGCTCCGGCAGGTCAATGTTGAGGACACCGTCGAGATGCTGCCCAAGTCGCGGCGCGCGCTGACCATCCAGGAGATCGCCGCCCTGGCCCGCTCCTCGCTGCACGGTAACTGCTCGCCTGGCCGGGGCGCAGGGCAGGGTGTCTGGGGAAGGGGGGGGGTCTCCTGCGGGCGAGGGGGCTGGGCCTCTTGGGGAGCACATTGGGGACACCCTCTGGGGTTTGAGGGGCTCAAGGTATCCCTGGGGTCCCTGGTGGCACCCAGAAGAAGGGCATGGGGGTGCGAGGTCCCAGGGGCTGGAGGCGGGGGGGGCTGGGTCCCAGGGTCGTGGGCTCTGTGGGGGGCTCAGGGTGCCTGCGGGGTGCTGACATGGGGGCACATCTCGCAGGCATCTCGCAGGTGGTGAAGGAGCACGTGACGAAGCCGACGGCCATGGCGCAGGGCCGCGTCGCCCACCTCATCGAGTGGAAGGGCTGGTGCAAGCCGGTGGAGCCGCCCGCCGCCCTGGAGAGCGCCTTCAGCTCCTACTGCCACCTGAGCGAGGGCGAGCAGGAGGCACGCTTCGCCGCCGGTGGGCACGGTCCCCTGCTGCGGCCGAGGGCAGGGGCGGCGGGGCGGGATGTCCCCATCCCTCCCTCCCTCGGTGCCGTGGCACCGTGGGCACAGAGGGGCAGGGGGATTTTGGGGGTGCCTCCCGCTGCGTGCGTGACCCGTGCCTGTCCCCCGTCAGGTGTGGCGGAGCAGTTTGCCATCGCCGAGGCCAAGCTGCGAGCCTGGTCCTCAGTGGACGGGGACGACTCCAACGACGAGTCCTATGACGAGGACTTCATGCCCTCCACGGAGAGCTCCCAGCCCGCCGGTAAGCGCCGTGGGGAGCAGCATCTGCTGGGCAGGCAAGGTGTCCCGGTGTCGGTGTTCCGCTGCCGGTGCCAAAGGTTGAAGGAGCGGGGTGCCTGATGCCTGGCCACATTCCCCAGCCTGGCCACCCCCCTGCCTGGCACCGTGGCAAGCGATGCCTGCGTGGGGAGGGGGAAGCCCTGCAACGCGGCAGCCTCCCTGGTGCCAGGGTGTATTTGGCTTTTCCTTTGGTGGTCACCAGTGCCACGCACACGGCGATCTGTGGGCAAAGGGGGCACGATGCCTGGCACGACGCTGCTCCCACCCTGCTGCTCCCATCCTGCGGGGCTCAGGGTGGGGGGCAGCTGGCAGCCCCCAGTGCCATCTGCCCCAGACTGACCCCGGGCATCCCGGTTCCCCGCAGAGCTGCCCGGCACGGTGCCCGCCAGCGCGCTGCTGCGAGACCTGCTGCAGGGCCACCTGTGCCAGCTGAGCCTGCGGCACGGCTCCTGCGAGCCCGAGAGCGACTCCTCGCACACCCTCTCCCCCGAGACCCTCTGCTCCAGCCTCTGCAGCCTGGAGATGGTGTCCCCCTCCGAACTCACTGCCAAACTGCTGGGCTCCCTGGGGGGCGAGGACCTGCTGCTGCCCAAGCTGCCTCCCCCGGCCAGCCAAAGTGCCTTGCGGGGCCTGGCACGGCTCCGGTGCCAGGACTCCCTCTACTCCGTGTCCTACGCCGAAGCCTGCCTCTCGCCTGCTGAGGACGAGGTGGTGCTGAGCAAGGACTTCCTGCTCCGCCGGAAAGTCTCCGACGTCGCCTCCTCCGGGGTGGCATCGCTGGAGGAGGAGGAGGAGGCCGAAGAGCCCTGATGCCACCCTGGGGTGCCCTGCCACTCCTGGTGGGGGTCCAGCCCCCCCGCCGCCGCCCCCCGGCCGGACCCCGCGCTGGGCGAGGGACGGGTCCTGCCGCTGCTCCCCCTTGCTAGCAGGGTGCAGGGGGGGTTCAGGGGGCCGCCGCAGCCCCCCCAGCCAGCGTGCCCCCACCGTGCCCTGGCCCCGCTTGGCCACATCGTTGCCCTTCTGGATTCTTGCATGAGAGCGGGGAAGGCGCACGGGGAAGGGCTTGGGGGGGTCCGATCCCCACCCTGATGCCCAGATGTGCCCCCCCAAACTGATGAGACTGAATCAGCGGGGCTGGTTGTTCGCATGTTCCCTCTCCAAAACCACACTGGGCTCCCCTTTTGGGCACGGCCCTCCCCCACCATGGGCTTGGCTAAACCTCTCCGAGCGTCCAGCGGTGCCCCCACCCCGTGCCTGGCACCCTCGGCTCGGGGCGGTGGGGAGGATTTGGGGAGGGGGGAGCTTTTCTCCTTTCTCCCAGCCGGCTTTTATGGGACCGAGTTTTATACTGTGAACTGTTGCCTCGGGGCACGGGGCCGGTGTGCGGTGCTGGGGGGTGCCAGGGGGGCCGCGGGTGTGCCGCAGTGCCGGGGCTTTCTACACTTCTGTACGTGTGTGGGGCCGGCACGGGGAGACTGCGGGGCCGGGTGGGCACGGGCCCCCAGACTGTGGGTTTTGGACCACCAGCGACAGCACCCCTGAGGCAGCCCCGTGGCAGGGGGCTCAGCCTAACCAGGGTCCCCCAGGTCTGCCGTGGGGCAACGTGGGGTGGAGAGAGGGGGAGGCGGCAGGTCCCGGGACCAACGTCCCCATCCTTGAGTCACTCACCCCTAGCAGGGAACCAAGTGCCTACATGAAGGGCGACCAGCCCCCCCGTCCTGGCTGGGGGTGGCACCCCAGCTTGGGGGCCCCCCAGGGCTGTGCCGGGGGTCCGGGCATGCCGTCTGGGGGAGGAATGCCGGTTTTTGCCAACGCTTACACCCCCCGCTCCCGCATGGCACGTGTTCTCGTGGGGCCGCTCACCCGCTGCATGCTGCTCCTTGCCCAGCCCGGCCACGGCCGCCCCGGCCCTGCACCCCGGGGTGCCCCAAGCACCCCCTATGCCCCTGCTCCCATGCTCTCCCTCCGCTCCCCATTGACCTCTGCCGAGCACAGCACCCGTTGCCCTGCCCTGCTGTGGGGTGCGCGGCGTGGGGCTGGCTCCCCTCTTCCTGCATGGCCAAGCTGTGAGGGGGTGCAAGGGCCAGCAGGCCTGACGCCACTCTGATGGGCTCCCTGCCACCCACGACCACCACCCCCTTTCCAGGGACAGCGGATGCTCCGTGTGGCACCGGGACAGGCTGGGGGGTACGGGGTGCCTGCAGGAGGGTGGGGGGACTTTGCTCCGCGTGCATGTGCGTGTGCACACCTGGGCTGTATGTGCATGTGCACGCGTGCGCACTCCCGTGGGAGCTGCCCAAGCCCCCGGCCCCACGGCAGTGGTACCCGTGGGCTGCCCACCCCAGCACCCCCTCCTCCATCCCGCCAGCTCTCGAATAAAGTCCATCGTGCGAGCGCTGCGCCGGGCGCCTTCTCTTGCAGGTGGGGGACACCTCCTCCCCGGGGGGCGGGGGGGACAGGCTGGCGGCGGCAGCGGCACGTCCCCCGCCTCGCGTCCCCGCAGGGTGACGGCGAGGCCTCGGCCCTTATCTCGCATTCCTGGGGCCGGGGTGTCTAATTATGGGCATCTGGCGGTGGCGGTGGTGGCAGGCGGCCGGCCCCCTCCCCGCGGCCGGGGCCTCGGGGGGCACGGGTGGCAGGCGCCATGGCCTCGCTCGGCTCGGCCTCCGCGTACCGCGCCGAGCGCATCAGCACCTACGGCCAGGGGCATGGCGAGCCCTGCTTCGAGGGTGACCGGCGGCACGGCCCCTTCGGGGTGCGGGCACACGAGGCCTTCGGGTACCCAGGTACCGGGGATGGGGGGGGTCCCTGCTACCCCAAGGGTTATCCAGCTGCCCCGTGCCTGGGCACAGCGTGGGGGCGGGGGGAGCCCCGGCTGCCCTCCAAGTGCCCCATGGCTCTCTGGACTGTCCTCCAACTCCCCCCGCCAAGTCCCCAGTACCCCCAGTGCCCCTGCTGCCCCCAGGCGCACCGGGCCCCCAGCACCCCCCTCCTCAGACCCTTCTGAGCCTCCCAGTGCTCCCAGACCCCTCCACGTCCCTTCCCACCCCTCCCAGACCATCCTGCCCGTCCTTTTGTCCTCAGCCCCCCTGTACCGCCGACCCCTTGGTGTGCCCTGTTACACCCCCCGCCCTTTCCTGTACACCCCCAGAACCTCCCTGTAACGCCAGTTCCCCCAATCCTTTCCCCCCAGACTTTCCTGGCTGTCCCCTGTGCCCCCAGCGTCCCACACCATCCCCCTGCTGTCCCCAGGTCACCCAGTGCCCCCAGAACCTCCCAGTGCCCATGGGTGCCCCCAGATCCCCCAGTGCCTCCTGCTACCCCCAGACCACCCAGTACCCCCCATACTCCGGTGCCCCCACTTCCCTCTGCACCCTCCCTCCCCCCAAGCACTGCCAATGTCCTCAAACCCCCGGTGCCACTTGCTACACCCATCCCTTCCCAGTGTCACCAGCTTCTCCTGCACCCCCCAGTGCCCCAGCCCCTGGGCACCACGCCCCATGCCCAGCAGCCCCCCGATGCCCGCAGGGTCCCCAGGCGCCATGTGCCCCTGCAGCCTGGGCGCCTGGGTGCGTGCCCAGGGTGACACCTACCAGGTGGTGGCCGACGTCAGCCAGTTTGAGCCCCCCGACATCGTGGTGACCACCTCCAACTGCCACGTCGCCATCCAGGCCGAGAAGGTGAGGATCCCTGGGGGGCAACATCCCCCTCCCTGGCCATGGAGCAATGGGAGTCCTGCCCCACGGCTCCCGTCCCGCAGCGGGATAACTGGGAATGGCCCCTGCCGGCACTGGGGTAACTGGGAGCTGTGTCCTGGTTGATGGGACAACAAGTAGCTTCTGCTCCACTGCGCTTCTCCTGCACTGGGGTAACTGGGAACTGCTCCTGCTGGCACTGGGATAACTGGGAACTGTCCTCACTGCAAATGGGGAAACTGGGAACTCCTGCCCTGCCCCTCTGCTTGTGGGGGGCAATCGGGAACAGTCACTGCTGGCACTGGGGTGACTGGAAATTACCCCACCCCCAAGACTGAAGCAACTGGGAGCTGCGCTCTGCTGGCAATGGGGTAACTGGGAATTGCCCCTAAGTCACCGAGGATCTGGGAACTGCCCTCCTGAGCTCCCTGCTGGAACTGGGGCTACTGGGAGCTGCCCCATCACTAGCACCAGGGTAATTGGGCATGGGGTACATGCCGCTATGCCATGCTGTGCTGTGCCGTGCCCCACCGCACCAGTGCTGCATCCCCACAGGTGGCCAAGGATGGCACCGTCTGTGACACCTTCACCCACAAGTGCCAGCTGCCCGAGGACATGGACCCGCTGTCAGTGAGCTGCACCCTCACCGAGGCTGGCACGCTGGTCATCACTGCCCAGCGCCGCACCGGCGCCCGCCCTGGCGAGCCCCCGCAGCCGCTGTACCGCAGCGAGGCCACGCTGTGAGCCAGCACCGGGTAAAGGCTTCTCGCCCCAAGCGATGCCAACCCCAGCGTGTGGCAAGGTTCAGCCGGTGCCCACTGGCCATGCCCCCACCCTGCCTCTGGCCCCTTGGTGCTCTGGCACTGTTTATAAAGTCCTTTTATTAAATTAATATAAAAATCTCTGTATTTACATGGGGGGGACACACAGTGGAGAGGCAGCAGGATCCCGCTTCCCGGTCATGAGGCACTGGGGAGGAGGGCAGCGCCCACCCGTGTCCCCGTAGGTGCCCCAACCTGATGCCCCTCTGGTCCACGTGCCACCCCGAGCAGGGTCATTGGGGTGCCCATGGGTGGGGGGGGTGAGCACAGTGGCCATGCTGGGGGCACCTGGGCTGGGGAGGGGCAGAGGTAGCAAGGTGGGAAGCCCCAGGAGCTGGCAGGGAGGTGGGGGGAACGGGCAGGCTGGGGGGCACCTGGCCAGCCACTGGCACAGTGTGGAGGCAGCAGCACTGGATTGAGGGTGCCCACCCCTACGCCGAGCCCGGCATCGGTGGGCACGGGGCAGGCATCCCCCAACACCCACTGGGAGCCCCTGCGGCACCTGGGGACACAGGGAGGGGACCCCATCTCACTGGCCCTTGGGGATGTCGTTGTTGTCGTCGTCCCCGGGACCGGCCTCACGGGGCATGGGGTGGTGCTGGTGGCGGTCCCAGAGCTGGCGCAGAGCGGTGGTGTCGGGCTCGCCGGCGCTGGTGGTGCTGTCGCGGAAGCTGGCGAGTGGCGGGCGCACCTTCACCCCCTTGGCCGTCAGTGAGCCCTCGATGACCTTGCGCAGCTGTGGGCACCCCAAACCCATGGGCAGGCGGCTCCGGGTGCACCCCCGTGCCCCCCCACCCCACCCCGCCTGGCTCACCTCCTTGAGGGACACCATGCCGACCAGGCGCCCAATGCTGGTGACGTACGCTTGGTCCAGGCCCAGCAGCGAGAAGATGGTGTGGGTCTGCAGGAAGAGGAGGCTAAGTTGGGGGCCTGGGGGGGTCCGGGGGAGCAGGCGGTGGTCCAGGGGGGCATGGGCACACCTTGTGCAGCGAGGTGTGCTCCACCAGCTGGAAGGGCGCAGGGTCTATCTTGGCACTGCTGAAGTCCACTGGCTGGTCCAGCTGCTGCTCCTCCCACTCCAGGATCTGGGACACACACACATTGTGGGGCAGGGCGAGGGGGCACAGCCCCCAGGGTGCTAGCAAGGGCTCCCCACTCTCCCTGCACCCACCACTATGGGGGCATTGCCCCCCCCCGCTATGCCTTGGCACCCTGCTGGGATCTCCTGGGTCCCTGTGGGCAGGAGGGTCCTGCCTGCCCCTGCCCATCCCCTCACCTCCGCCGGGGTCATCTTGTCACCCAGATCCATCTCCTCCTGCGAAAGAGGTGCATGTGAGCGGCCTGGCAGGGCAGCAGGCAGCGTGCCTGCACGCCGCTGCGGGCAGGATGTGGGCAAGGCATGGGCAGGGAGCAAGCAGGGTATAGGCAGGGTGCAGCAAGGCCGCAGGCAGCGCGGCAGCAGTGACAGGGTAGGGTGCCGGCAGCACATGCAGGCAGGGTGCAGCCAGCACGTGGGCAGGTTGCGGGCGGAGCACAGGTCAGGTAACATGATTGGTTGAGAGGACAGAGGTCACACCACAATTAGCCAAGGCGGAACAAGCCAGGCTTGTGATTGGTGGAGAGAAAGCAGGCTGTGCCATGATTGGCACAGCAAAGTGGGGGCCAAATTCCGTGGCTGTGATTGGCTGAGAGGCTGCGGGTTGCGCTACTATTCGCCAGGCAGATTTGGGATTAGGAGGAGGTACGCTGTGATTGGCCGAGCAGAATCGGGGCAGTCTGAGATTGGCTGCACAGGTGCAGGCCAAATATGATTGGCCAAGCAGAATCGTGCCAGTTCTCTGATTGGTTCAGAGGATCTGTGCTGGGCTCCGATTGGTTGAGAGGAGCCTTGCCCAGCCGGTGATTGGCTGCAGCTTACCGTGATGGAAATGCGGACGTGTTTGGCCTTGCGATAGGCCGTGCCCTGGGCCTGGCACCATGCGGGGAGAGACAGCGGTGTTAGGGCATGGCCTGGTGGTGCCATGGGCAGGGCCGGGCAGGGCCGGGGTGGGCCAGGCAGGGAGGCCAGGGGTGGGAGAGGGATGGGGAGGGACAGGCAGGGCTGAGCAGCAATGGAAAGGGGTGGGACAAGAATGGGCAGGGGCGGGCAGGATGGGGCAGGGAGGAGGAGGGCTGGAAAGCGATGGGCAGAAATGGGCAGGACTGGGAAGGAGTGGGAAGGGATGGAAAGGGACGGGAGCGACGGGAAATGATGGCAGTGGGTAGAAAGGGCCGGGCAGGGGTGGGCAGGGGTGGGCAGGGCCAGGCGGGGCCGGGTGCTCACCTCGTTGGGCGCTGCGGCGGTGTTGGCACAGAAGAGGCTCTTGAGGGCGATGCTGGTGTGGTCGGCGGTGCTGGCTGCGGGCGGGGGGGTGTCAGCGGGGGAGCGCAGGCAGGGGCTGGGAGGGCCGGGCGCAGACTCACCAAGGGGGGTCTCGGCCAGGCTGCTGGGCACACGCTTCAGTGCCGGCTTCAGGGGCTTGCGGGGGGCAGTGCGGGCAGGGGCGCCCGAGGAGGCCTCCGTGCTGATCTGCAGGGGGACGGTGGAGGTGGCATGGCGGCTGGGGGCACCCTGCCCGGGCATTCCCCCAGGCGGCCACCCCCCTCACCTGGAAGCGGATGCTGGCATCGGAGAGCCGGTGCCCATCCTCAGCCAGCGCCTTCTGCCGCAGGGCCTGGAGCCGGCGCTGGGGGCTGAGCTGGTGGCTGAGCAGGGCCCCCACCTGCGCCCGCTCAATGGAGCCCAGCAGGATCATGGACTCTGTCGGTGGCAGTGAGGGGCTGCGTTGGCTCCAACACCCCCTTCACCACCCCCCCACACCCTGCCGGCACACCCCGCCGGCACACCCCATGGCCGGGGTGGGCACCGGCAGAGCCCCCTGCCTGTGTCTCACCAGCTGACTCCACCAGCGGCAGGCTCTTCATCTTGGTGCTGTGCAGGACGTGCTGCAGGTCCCGGTACTTGCAGTTGAGGGTGACATAGTGGATGTCCCGCACCATGATGTCCTCCACCCGCACGTTGTATTTCCTGCCCAGGGAGGGTAATGGTGGCCTCAGAATGATGCCACCTCCTCCCCTTGTGGCTGGTGAGGGGCTTGGGGACAGGGCAGGGGACACACACTCACTCGTGGTGGCCCCAGCCCAGCTCAGGGAGGTAGGGCAGCTTCTTGATGCGGATGATGCTGTCGTAGAGGGAGGGTTGAAGACTCTGGGCCACAGCGTTGGCCAGGATGACAGCAATCATGACCGGCAGGATGTGAGAGATCTGCCCCGTCAGCTCAAAGACGATGACAGCCGTGGACACCGTGTGAGTGACAGCACCTGACAGTGCGGCCGCCCCTGTGCCCGTCCCCGGGAGACACAGGAGTGGCTGTCAGGCGCTGCCTGCCAGGCTGGGTTCCCAACCCAGGGCATGCACCACAGCCCGAGCCTTTGGGACACCCACCGTGGTGCGGTCATCCCCACTCCCTAGGGATACCACCTCAGCCCTGGGGAACCCACCATCTCCTCTGGAGCATCTCCAAGTGATGCCCGCTATGGTGGCCCTGTGCCAGCCCAGTGCTTACCCACCACAGCGTAGCCCCCCGGCACGATGCGGTAGGTGTTGCTCTCAGTGTGGATGCCATCGGGGAACCAGGCTGCCATGCTCTCCCCCACCAGGCGCCCAAAGGCTGCCCCTGCCCAGAGAGAGGGGCTGGGAGCGGGTGCGGGGGCTTTCCTGGCACCCGACCCAGCCTCAAGTCCTCTCCTCCACCCTGGCACTGCCGGGGAAGGGGACACCCATGGGTGCCCCAGCGTAGGCTGGCAGGTGGCTCCCTCCTCCTGCTGTGCCTGCGCGGTGTATAGGCTCTCACCGATGACGAAGACGGGCATGAAGGCTCCGCAGGGCACCGGGATGGTGGTGGCCAGGGCTGACATCCAGAACTGCACAGGCGACACAGGCACCTGTTAGTTGCCCCAGCCCAGCCCTGCCTCTGTCGTGCCCCACAGCTGGCTGCCATGGAGCAGCATGTGGGCAACCACACTGTGCCAAGAGGCAGCCCCGCTCCTCCCAGGGGCACCCTGCCAGCAACTCCCCGGTGGCACCTGGGGGCACCTGGCCAGGACCTCCCTGCTGGCACCTTGGCGGCTCCCAGACAAGATCTCTTTGATGGCATGTCGGTGGCAGCCAGCCAACGCCTTTGTGGCCTCTTGGAGCAGCCACCCAGTGCTTCCCGGTGCTGCCTTGCTGGCAACTACCCATGACCTCCCTGGCAGCATCCAGGAGCCCTTCCCCAGAGCCTCCTGGTGGCACCTCAGGGCTGGCAGGAGTAGGAGGCACCCACCTTCATGAGGATGAAGATGACGAGTGTGACGAAGACGTTGGAGCGGGGGTGCCGCCAGGCCTCCAGGATGCCCAAATACTCGAACTCGTCACTGAGGCCCTGCTTGGCCCACGTCTGGTTGTCGAAGAGTGTCACCAGGGTGTCCTTCTGGGTGAGCTGGAGAGGGGCAGGGGTCGGCTGGGGCTGGCAGTAGCCCCAGGGTGGGGACTGATGTGCTACCCCACGGCAGGTACCTGGCCGGCCATGAACTGTCCGAAGCCGGGCGGGAAGGTCAGTGTGGAGATGAGCAGCGTCACCAGGGCAGGGAAGAGCAGGCGCCTGGCGGGATGGTACGGGACAGTGGGTGACGTCGGTGCAGCCCTGGCTCCTCTGCCCCGATGCCAGGGACCACCAGTCACCTACTTCTTCATGAGGAAGCGGTTGATGGTCTTCTGGCGGCGCATGAACTGCACAATCTTGCGGTTGAAGTAGACGAAGAGCGCGCCCCCGAAGCCACTGGCGATCCTGGGCAGAGGCAAGTGGTGAGCACCCGTGTGCCCTGCTGCCACCACTGCCACCAGCACCACCAGCACTGCCGCTGCCACCCCGGGGCCACAGGACGGGTGCCACGGCAGCCGCACTCACCCGATGACAGCAAAGGCAGGCAGCTCCTGCAGGTCGAAGGGGAAGTCAAGGCGGAAGCGGGTTTTGAACAGTGCCGTGATTGTCTCTGGGGGGCGGCGGGGGTCAGTGGGGCTGGGTGGGTGGACCCGCGTGTCCCCCACCCTGCCGGAGGTACCTTCGTCCTTGTTCCAGACGGCGAGGACGCGGAAGATGAAGGCGCTGAAGGTGGCGGCAAAGAAGCCACGCCAGTAGTTGCGGACCGCGAAGAAGGTGGAGGTGACCTCGATGC
The DNA here is from genome assembly GCF_964289735.1 of Phaethon aethereus. Taxonomy (NCBI): domain Eukaryota; kingdom Metazoa; phylum Chordata; class Aves; order Phaethontiformes; family Phaethontidae; genus Phaethon; species Phaethon aethereus. The sequence goes on from NC_138585.1 coordinate 18,624,656, forward strand.
TGAAGAGGACGCCTGGCACCGGGGAGAAGCGCACAAGGGAGGCGGCGAAACCCAGAAGGGCCCCCAGCGCCTGGCGTGCTTCCCACCCCGAGCCTATGCTCGTGCACGGCCCGCCGGGGTCCAGCCGGCCCCACAGACACACTATAGGATGGTTCAAGGGCTTCCCTGGCAAAGCGCATGGCCGGTCCCCGGCTGGTGGCAGTGGACACGGCGGAGCAGGAGTCGGCACAAGCAAGAGGGTAGCGCAGGGACGTGAGCAGATACATGGCGGGTGGCGCTGGGGTGGGGGCTGCGCACGCAGACGGATGGACAGACAGATGGGGCGGCACAGCAGGCAGAGGGCAAGGAAGGAGTGAGACACGTCACCAACCTACGGGCAGGGCTCAGCGGGGCCGAAGCAGGGAGCTCCCTGGAGCGCAGGGCGGCGGGGGAGAGGACGAGAGCAGACATTACACCTCCAGGAGGACAGTGCCCGCTCCTCCCTTCTGCCTCCCCGCTGAGCGACACTGCCCTCTCCCGTGCCAGCCGTCCTGGGGGTGCTGCTCGCCTTGCCCCGCGGAGCCCAGTGCCCAGGCGGGAGGTGCGGGGGGGGCGGGGGGCCCCGGGGTGACCCTACCTCCAATGGGGGCAGCGAAGCAGCAGCCGACACCGACAGCACAGGCGGCCGCCAGCATTTCGATGTTCCTTGCCTCATTCTGTGGGCGAGCCAGGGGTGAGCGGGCACTGTCCCCCCGCTCCACCCTGGGCGCTGCCAACCTTGCTGGGGGGCACAGGCAGAGCCCCCCTGGGGCCAGCCCGCCCTGCTCACCTCGTAGATGCCCCCGAAGAGGGAGAGGAAGCGGCTGAGCAGGGCCGCGCACATGCTGGCGATGTGGACGAAGGGACCCTGCGGGGACAGCGGGGGTGCTGAGGATAGTGCCGCCCCCCCGCCTGCCCTGCCCCAGGCAGTGCCCTCACCTCCTTGCCCAGGGGCATGCCGCTGCCCAGGGCGCACGTCAGCCCGATCACCTTGGCCACGAAGGTCTTGAGGGTGAGGTACTCTTTCAGCACGACGCCCCGCAGGATGGTCTTCATCTCGGGGATCCCCGAGCCTGGCACCGTGGGGACAGCCCTGACCCACAGCCGTGGCAGGGGGACACCTGGGAGCCCCTGCCCCATCATTCTGGGGGAGATTCCTGATGCTCTGCCACCTCCCCCCCATAAGGAGACCTCAGAGACATCTGTCCCCACAGTACAGTCTCCAGGAACAGCCCCATGGCCATGTAGGGACACCCCAACCCATAGCCCTGCAGGGACCCCAAATCCACAGCCTGCAGAACACCCTCTGAAGACCAGCCCATAGCCCTAGGAAGATCCCAGTCCCATAGCCCAGGAGGACATCCACCCCATAGCTCCCAGAAGACCCTCTGAAGAACAGCCCATAGCCCTGGGAAGACCCTCAGGACCCCCAACTCCATAGCCCAGGAGGATACCCATGCAGCTCCCAGCCCCCAGCCCCAGAGAGGAGACACCCTGTTAAGGCGCAGGCAGCCCCCTCGTGCCTTACCCACGGCCTGGGGGGCGAGGATCTGGGTGAAGCCGGCCGAGAAGGTGATGAGCACAGTGGGGTAGGTGACCCAGGCCAGGTACTGCAGCAGCACGTTGGTGTCCAGGCCCCCGTACATCCACTTCTGGGCTGCAGGCAGAGCCAGCGAGGTACGTCACGGGTGGCAAGGGGCACGACACGGCCCTGTGGGATGGTCTCCCCGTGACACCCCGGGTAGCCCACTGGTGTCCACTCACCTTGGAGGCAGGTGGCGATGGCGAAGTCCATGGCCCAGCTGACCAGCGCCATGACCAGCCCCAGTAGGATGAGGAAGACCCAGTCCTCGCCCACCTTGGAGATGAGGAACCGCTGGCACTGCAAGGCGCAGACTGCGGGTACAAGGGCAGGCTCAGGGCCGGATGCCCCGGGGATGGGCACACCGGCGCGGTGGGGCCAGGCTGGCAGGGACACGAGCACTGACAACCGGCAGCACCAACCCAGCACCGGCTGGGAGCACCACCCTGCCCAGCCATCACAGCCGTGCTGCAACCACCGGCGCGCAGCCACACATGGTGCCGCCGGGCACGCACCTCCCACCGGCATGGCCCCCCTGGCATGGCCCCCTGGAGGGGCTGGGGGCCCCCCGTGGCTCTCCGCGGTGTGCCCGGCTATTTTGGGCCATTGTGTCCCCGCTGCCCGGCGGGCAGGTGGCAGTGTCCCTGGTGCCAGTGTCCCATGACAGCCGGAGAAACCCTACCCGCTGCCCCTACGGTGAGGTGGGCAGCCGTGCCCAGACCATGCTCTGCTGTGGGGCTGTGCCCACTGGTGTCCCCCCATGTCCCTGTGCCCAATGGCCCTTACCACGGCAGGGGCCACAACGGCCCTGGGTGTACTCCAGCAGCTCGGAGGGGCGGCGTGGCCGGGGTGTGGCCCCCTCCCCGTGCCCCTGCTGTAGCCGCAGCCGGGCCGCCTCGTCCTTGGCGAAGGTGCCCAGGTCCTGCGTGTAGCGCCCATACATCTGGGGGAGAAGGAGGGAGCAGGGGCGTCACAGGGGGCTGGACCCCCATCTCCAGCGCCTGAGTGGGGAAACTGAGGCAGGGGAGCAGCAGCCACACTGGCAGGGCCTCCCAGTACCGGGGGGTGCCAGGCGAGGGGACAGGTGGCCATGGCACCCTGAGGGGAAGGGGCAGTGGTGCCTCTGGGGGTCCCCAGACGCCTGCTGGGGCGTGGGAAGTGGCCAGGCAGATAAGGCACACAGGGATCAATGGCGATCATTTTGCCCACGTGCCCGGCGCAGGAAGCCGGCACTGCCGGTACCAGTCCCCGGCCCTGCCCAGGTGCCCCAGGCAGAGGGTGGGGAAGGGCCTCTGGTGATGGGAGCACGGCCAGCCTGGCCAGGAGACTCTCTGAGGGCTGGTGTCGGGGTTGTGCTGGTGCTTTGCAGGAGCCTCGCCTCAGCATCACTAAAAGCAGGGCCGGGATGCCCCCCCTGGAGGCAGCCTCAGCAGGCCATGCGTGACATGAGCTGGCCGGTCTCAGCCAGCAGCAGGGAGGCAGGAGGGCAGTGCGGGGCAGGGCATACACCCAGTCCCTGGGGAGAGGGGGGACACAGCATCAGGTGCAGGGTGGTCCCTGGGCTGTGAGGAGGGGGTTTGGGGAGCAAAGGAGTGCGAGGGGCTCCGTGCCCACGTAGGGGACACCCCCTCCTCCTCGGGTGCCTCCTGCCTGGCCGTGGCACGTGGCCTGGCCCTGGCAGGGGGGTGGCCCTGGCAGTGCCTCCTGTGCCGGCCAGGATCTCTTTGTGCCTGTCCTCCCCACTGAGCTGGGGGCATTTGTCCCGCGCTGGCGGGCACTGCCAAGGACTCGGTTGCTTGGTTTCCGCTTCACTCCCCCCAGCACAACCTGAATGCCAAGTGCCAGAGGTTGGCCCGGCACAAAGGGAGGTTTCAGGGCTGCAGGGGCCCCATCAGGCTCCCACGTCGGGGCGACGTGAGCCCCATGCCGATGGCGTGCCCACCCGCCGTGCCGTGCCAGCGCAGCGCGTGGCTGCCCAGCCGGGGCGCAGCCGCCCTCCCCCTGGCATGGCCTGTGCCAGCGCCCGGCAGAGGGGCAACGCCATGGGTGGGCACTGCGCTTGGCACGTGGGCAGCCTAGCCCCAGCTGCCGGCGGCAGTGCCTGCCATGGGCGCCTGGGTCCCATTCACAGCCCGCCCCGGCCCGCCGGCACGTGCCAGCTCCCCGTGGGGACGGTGTGAAGGTGCGTTTCTCAGGAGGAATCGCTCCTGCCCAGGTCCCTTTGGCAGGGAACAGAAAGCAGCCAGAGTGGCGCCAGGTGGATTCTCTGCTGTCTAATACCTGGGTTGTGCTCGGCAGCAGGAAGGAGGGCAAGGAGGCAGCCAGGGAGGGGGTCACATTCATTTCCATTGCTGACCCCCTCCTAGAACAGATGTCCCCCCCCCCAAATCCTGCTCAGCATGGGCTGGGTGGCTCCTCGCCCTGCACAAGCGGGGCGGAGATGCCGGCACGGGGAGGGGTCTGGATCCAGCATCGGCTGCCAGAGGAGGACCCTGGCCCCGCATGGGGCCTGGTGTTCAAAGGCTCTCTTCGGGCGAAGCTTGTTTCCTCTGGAAGACTAAACGGGCGGGCGCCCTGAGGAGTGCTGTCCCCCTGCCAAGCGCCTGCCTCCCCCAGCCCCGCTGTCGCCCCACGGCCAGTCCCGGTCGGGACCAGGGCACCCCCAGGCTGAGTGCCCCCCAGATCGGCTCTGTGCCCACCCCCTGGGGCCGTGCCAGAGGCTGGCACGCTGCCCCCCGGGTGTCGGGGCAGCTGGTGGGGATGCCCAGTCCCAGGGTGTCCAGCCTGGTTGGGGGGGGTGGGTTTTGCTCTCCTTTGCCCCCCCGCTTGCAGCTAACTCCCTTGCAACAACAGGGATGCAAGCGAAGGGGCCGTGCCACCCCGCGGCCACCTGCCACCCCGTGCCACCCCTTTGACCCATGCCATGGCCCCACAGGCAGGACATGAGACCCTGGGGGTGCCCCATAACGGGGCCGGGCAGCCACAGCCGCCGTGCTCGCAGCCAGCATGGCCACAGGGCCACGGCGAAGGCCAGTGGTGGGCTCTCTCCTTCCTCCTCCTCCTCGTCCTCCTCCTCCTGCTCGGGTTATTTTTCCACAAAGGCCTTTTGAAACACAAACAGCTCCGGGACTCCGGCCTCCGCCGCGAAGCAGCTGAACAATCACAGTGCCGGGCGGGCAGGGAGCGGGCACGGGGGGGCCTGGCGAGGGGCACCCGGGGACATGGGCACAGGCCGCTACGACGGTCCCGGGCTCCTGCGCTGTGGGCACCAGCCGTGCCGCAGCCCCCCGGGCCGTGCCAGCCCATGGTGCCCACTGCGCCCGGGTGATGCTGCTCCCGGGGCAGGTGCTGGCATCTGGCGCTGCCATGTCCCTGTGCCACCCTGTCCCACAGCACCGAGCTTGCCTGGCAGCGGTGCCCACCTCTGCACGGCTGGTGCCAGCCAACCTCCCCCCTGCCAAACTGTGATCCTGAGGAGGTATTTAAAGACAGGAGCGCGGGGGGTCCCCCGGGCTGGCAGTGGGCAGGGGGAGGCTGGGGGGGTGTGTCACGCTGCCCGTCTTAGCTGGGCTCTAATCGCCCTGAGCGGCTCCGCAGCGAACAAGGGCAGTTTGTCAAGCTTAATCCGTGCCCCCCCCGGAGGCCCTTTGCTCCCTGCTACAGCAGCCTGGCATGTGGGGGGCACCACGGCTGGCGTGGACCCCAGCACCCATGGCATAGCGGGGGGTTCTGACTGGCACCCAGGAACGGTTGTGGGTCCTGCAGGGACCTTTAGGGCTCGGGCTGTGCCAGCCCCCAGTGGCACCATACCCAAGGCACCCCAGGGCTGGGGAGATCTGGGGGAGGTAAGGATGTGGGGTGGAGATGGGGCTCTTTGGGCACGGCTGGGCACAGCCCTGCAGCCTGGCTGTGATGCCCCGGTGGTGGGCATGGGCAGCAAGAGCTGTCCCCAGGGCTGTCCCCAGGGCTGTCCGGCTCAGACCAGCCCGTGCCAGGCTCTGGCTGGATCCTGACCGTCCTGGCACATGCTGGCAGGAGCTGGTGGTGGCTCAGATGCACTGGGGAGGGCTGGGCACCCCTCCTGCCCAGCATGTGCCCGGGCGGCTCCCACAAGCCAAGCGTGAGACTGTGGGACAGGCACCTGCACCCAGCCTCACCCACGAGCCCCAGGCAGTTTCATGAGCCTTGCCACAGCCCGGAGGCCATGGGGACGGATGCCCTTGAGGAGCCCAGGGCATGGGTGCTACCCCGCCCGGAGGAAGGGAGGGCAAAGTCTGTCAGTACGGTGCAAAGCTGCCCCGATGCCAGCCCAGCGTGTCTCTCCCTTCCCGCAGTGCCCACAAGCTCCTCCGCCTCGCAGTGCCCAGCTGGGCTGGCCTCTCTGCCCACCCACCATGGACACAGCGCCGAGGGGGACAGTCCAGTACTGGGGGGCAGAAGAGGCACCCCCATGTCTCGCATCAGACAGTGCTGCGCACCCCTGCTTGTGCCCCCGGCTTCTCCACAGCTCAGCTGTGGCGGGGAGGCACCATGGGGCTGATAAGATCAGAGACGTTGGGCATGGCCGGGGCTCCCATGGCCCGCTGGTGCCCCGTAGCCACCCGACAGCGGCCGAGATGGGGCAGCTTGGGGTGGGCACTGAGGGGCACCCCCAGACAAGGGCCTCGTGCTTGGAAAGACAAGGCGGATGGTGCCCGGCGCAGCAGTGCCTTGATGCTGCCCTGTGCCTGCATGCCAGGTGGGCAAGCCCCAGCAGGGCCAGCCCCGGTCGCAGCAACAAGCTCAGGCTCTCGGCAAACTTGGGCAGCCATGGGCACGGGTACCCTGCAGCAGCTCAGCCCCCTCCTTCCCTGCCCACCTCCCCAGCCCTGCCTGGCTGAGGCCTTTGCCAGGGCAAAGTACCCATTTGCTGAGCTGCCCCGGGCACGGTCCCAAGCAGAGGCCAAGGGAGAAGCACCTTTGCCCAGCATGTCTGAGGGCCATGGGCAGTGGAGGGGTTGCGGGCACGGCAGGGAGGGAGGACGGCTGTGGGGCAGCCGGATGTCAGCGGGGAGGCCTTGGAGAGGACAAAGTCACAAACGTGGGGCTAAGGTTGCAGGTGGGGGAGATACGCTATCTTGGGGGCAGAGGACTGGGGACACGGAGCGCGGGGGGTGAAAGGTACCCGGGTGGTGCCTGTGGGAGTCCCCACAGGGCGGGCATCATCCCCCCAGAGATGAGGGGGGTGGGGGGAATGGAGGGGTGTGCAAAAGTCCTGCCCTGGGGGTGAGGGCTCAGCTGGGGTCCTCCACCACATGGGGGATGGTGGGGTGGTACCCCCACACAGGTGCCCTGCCCGAGACGGCACCCCAAACCGGGCACTGCGGAGCTAACAGGCACTGCCCCGCTGAGCGGGGCAGCACCCCCAAACCGCCCATCATCCCCAGGCGTGCCGCCGCGCCCCGCCGCTCCCAGTGACCCCCCGGTGCCTCCACCGGTGCCGGCCGCACTCACCAAGGTCTGCTCATACTGCAGCGCCCGCTGCGCCTCGTTCCCGGAGGCCATGCTGCCGCCGCTCCTGCCCGTGCCGGTGCCGGTGCCGGTGCCCGCGGCGGCTGCTCCTCCCGGGCCGTGCGGGGCGGGCCCGGGGCACTGCCCGGGGGAGGGACCGGCCGCGCTCCGCCTCCGCCGGCAGCGCCCGGCACCGGCAGCCAGCGCCGAGCACCCGGCACCGGGCAGGGGGAGCCCGGCCGGGGAGCCCTGCCCCGGCGGCGGGGTCCCTTCCACCCGTGGTCTTTGCCCGCAGCTGCGGGTAGCACCCGTGGGCAGGTGGGGGGTGCAGGTGGGAGGTAAAAGCTGGCGTGAGGTGACCGCAGGTACAGGTCCCTGTGGGACACGTTGCTCCCTCTCCCCACGGGCGCAAGGGGCTGGCGTGGGACTGGCACTGCCACGGTGCCTGCCTGCCTGCAGTCCCTCCCGGGTGGGGTTTGGGCAGCGGGGCAGGAGCGGGGAGGACGGTGTGGGGGGCACCGCGGGTAGCCAGCACCCAGGCCCATGGCCGTGCCTGGCTGGAGGGCAGGCGTGGGGTGCAGCATGCCTGAGGTCTTGGAATTGAGGGCGCAGGAGGAACCCGTGGATGCCCATGGGTGGCAGGGCACCTCGGCACCCTCACCAGGGGTACCCCAAAGCTGGCAGGGAGCTTGTCCTTACCGTGATGCCGCTCAGCACCCCTGGGGCTGCCAGCCCCAGGGAAGGAAGGTGGGCTCCGCTCTTCGCTGCCAAACCCGCCGGGCAGCAGTGGCTCAGCCCTCTCCAGAGGGGCACTCGGGCAGAGCTTGGCACCACAGTGCTTGGGCAAGGCGCTGCAGCATGGCAGGCTGGCTGCCGGGACCGCCGCCTCGCTGCCGCCACGGGCTCAGGGGCAGGGGCAGCTGGCAGGGCCAAGCTCGCCCTCCTCCCTGGGTCACCACATGCGCTTTTGTGGCAGGAACTGGGTGTGGGGAAAGATGGAGCCGTGGCACTGCTGGGCTGGAGCTGCAGGACCAGGACTGGGCTAGTTCTTGCCGCCCAGGTGCCGCCCTCCAATTTGACGTTGGCACCCCCAAGGGTGGGTGATGACGGCCGGGCTGGGGGCTGGGATATGCCCTTTGCCAGCCTGGGGAGGGTTCATCGCCGGACACGAACCGGTTTGCAGCAGGGCGGCGATAAAATGGGCTGCCTGCTCATTGTGTCCCCGGGCACGGAGCTTCCTCCTCGCTCATCAGCTCCTGGCACTGCCCCGTGGCAACTGGGACACTCATCCGGAGGGGCAGCCCCGTGCCAGGACACACGCTTTGCCCGCTGCCGCCAGTGTGCCCAGCCACAGGCCATCAGCACACTGCAAGGCCACCATGGGTGCTGCCACCCTGCTGGCACAGGCACCCACGTGGCCGTGGGCACGCACAGGGCAGGACACCCAGCCAGGGCTCTGTACCAGTCCAGTATGCCCCAGTGCCATCCTCCTATTGCCCTACCACTACCCCAGTCTAGCCCAGTGTCACCTCTGGTGCAGTCCCAGTATTGGCAAACACTGTCCCACTATAGCATTGTTGTTGTGCCAGTATGCCCCAGTCCTCTCCTAGTATAGCCCAGTGCTACTTTCCTTAAAGCTCTGGCACTGTTCCAGTGTATCTCAGTATAGCTCTGGTGCTGTCCCAGTTGTCCCAGTGTATTCTAGTACAGCACAGTGGCGTCCACAGAGGTGCCCCAGTCCCCCCCATTGAGGAGTCAAGGGCAGGTGTCCTTATGAGCTAAGGCAAGACCTTGGCCCAGTGCAGCTGTACTGGGGTGACTGGGGGAGCGCTGCCCCAGAGCATGCACCCTGGCACCGGTTAAGGGTGGCTGTGTGGCACCCCCAGCTCCGGGCACTTGGCTTGCTGTGGGTGCTGTGGATGCTGGGGGCAGGTGCCTCCGTGGGCGGCAGCTGGCTTGGGGCCCTGGGCTGGGCTCTGTGCCACGGTGGAGGTGCGGGGGACAGAGCCCTGCTGTCCCTGTGCCAGCGGGCACCGTCACCAGGCGCTGCGTCTGCAGCCCCCCCCACGGACACAGGCCCAGCCACAGGCACCAGACCCTGCTGTGGTCCCCTCCGGTACCACCCTACACCCACTACCCCCCAGCCTGCTATGGGTGCCCCCAGCCTGGCTCTGGCTCCCAAGCCCTGTGTTCCCCAGATACCCTCCCCAGCATGCGCGCCCCCAAAACCAGCAAGGCAAGGGCCTGCAAATCCCACCGGAGCCCAGGGTGGGACGCAGGGGCGCAGCCCTGAGCCCGCTGCTGCCAGGAAGAGGCGGGGAGCCAAGTGGGCAATAGCTCTGGTTTTAATAAATACATGGGGACCCCCGTCCCTGGGCACCATAAATTACGTGACAAGCCCGGCCGAGCTGGGGCGGGTACAGGGAGTCGGAGGCCGGAGGGATTTTACACTATGTACAAGGTGGGTGCGGTGGGTGCGGTGGGTGCGATGGCCGCTGCGCCCGCCGGCCGGGGGAGCTCGGAAGCAGAGGGAAGTGGCTGCCCCGGCCTCCACCAGCCCGGCCGCTGCCCGCCAGTGCGAGGGGGCAGGGCAGCCCTGGCATCGCGGCCGTGCCGAGATGGGGTGCTCGGGCTGGGCTCCTGGCCGTGTCCACCCCGCCGTGCTCCTCTGTGCCCCCCGCCCTGCGCGGGGGTGATGGGCGGTGGGGACCCCCCCACGGCCACCCGGCCTCGCTGCTCGCTCGCCCCGCTCCGGGCAGCGGTCACTGCTCAGCGGCTCCACGCCTCCGCCCTGGCGTCGTGGACCTTTTCCTGCGCGTCTGGGGGGGCATCTGGGGCTGTAGGGGGGAAGTGGGGCTGAGAGATGGGCACGGCTGGTGCCAGGAGGGCGCCTGGGTTAGTCCCAGCCATGGCTCAGCACCCGGGGGGCTGGGAAGGAGCACAGGCCGCTGGGGGGTGTTGGGGGGAGCAGTGCCCACCTGCGGGCACTCGCACTCACCGCGGCACTTGGCGCAGCAGGGGTTGTCCCTCCTGGCGGGGCTGGCACAGGCGGCCGGCGGGCACTCCTGGCGCTGGCAGTGTGTCTCCCCCGACTGCAGGGCGGAAAGAGGGGCTGAGCGCGGGGACCAGGGGGCTGGTGAGTCCCCGGTGTGCCCACCGCTGGCTGCTCTCCCACCAAAGTCCCCAAAGCACTGGGGGCCGCTACGGGGCACCTCTCCTTCCCCTGGTGCCACCTGAGGCCTGGCACACTCACCACACACCAGCACAGGATACACTTCATTTCTCCGAAGGGGGGCACAAAGGGGTGCCAGCTCTCGTTATTGAGGTACCAGCGGCGCCCGAAGCGGCACGCCCGCGGCCCGTCCGCCTGCATGGTGTCAGCCAGCTCGGGGACGGTCTTCTCCGAGGCTGCAGGAAAGGGCACTGGGAGGGGCACGCATGCGGCGGGGCACCCCGCGACATCGCTGGCGGTGGCATTGGGAGTCGCAGGGCCCGTGCCAGGGGTGCCGGGAGACCCAAGGGCAGGAGGGGGATGCAGGTACCTGGGCACTGCTTGCAGCAGTCGGAGGGACTGGCGCGCACGGGGTTGGCGCAGGTGAGCCGTGGGCACTGCACCTTCTCGCAGTGCACTTCACCTGTGGTGCCCTGCGGGCAGCGCGGGAGGCTCACGGGGGGCACGGGGCAGTTGGTACAAGGCACACACCCCACTCCCAGATTTGAGACTCTGCTACAGTGCCTGCTCAGGGCAGCCACCATGGGAGCCAAGGGAGCTTTGCCAAAGCAGGGTGGGGGTCTGAGTGGGGACTAGGACCCACACTCACCTTGCAGGTGCAAATGGCACATTTGATGAGGCCGAAGGGGGGCACGACGGGGTGCCAGCGGGTGCCAGAGCCTCGCCATGTCTTGTCCCCATCGAAGTAGCAGCCTGGGAGAGGAGGAGGAGGTGGGCACAGCCCCCACGGGGGGAGTAGGGCTGCTGGGGAGGCCAGTGGGGCAGAGCTGCCCCCTCAGTCCGTGCCTGCTGTCACTCACCCTCGCTACTGTCCCGTGCCCGCTCCAGCTTCAGCTCCTCCTGCCCCATCTTCTTCTCTGCAAAGAAGAGCAAGGCCATAAGGGGGTGCAGAGGCTCAGAGAGGGACCCCCCCACCGAGTACCCATGGGGAACACCCCTGCTCCCCCAGCCTCCTACCCAGGACGCCCCTGGCCCCCGGGTACCTTCGCAGACGGGGCAGCACAGCTCCTCGGGGTGCACCTGGTGGGTACAGTTGAGGGGCTGGCACAGGATGGGGTCGCAGATCACCGTGCGCTTCTGGGGGCAGCAGGTAAGGGGTTTGTTACAGGGGGGCACCGCTGACGGGTGCTACCCCCCAGCTTGCCACCCCCGGCCCGTACCTGGCAGCTGCAGATGGAGCACTTCTTGTCGTAGTCAGGTGCCCAGCGGGTGCCATGCGCCCGGTGCTGCCCCTCAAAGAAGCAGGAGTTGGGGTCCTTCTTCAGCTGCTCCAGGTCCCTGATCTTGGCCCCCTCGGAGAGCTCGGCCTCCCCGGGGGCCAGGCGGGTCCCTCCTGCATGGCACCGGTTGGGGATGTGCACCTGGATGGGGGCATGGAGCAGGAGGGTCGGCACCGCTGGGGACCCCACTTCTCATGCTGATGCCCAGCTGCCCTCCATGGTCAGGGCTGGCAGAGGAAGCACCCATGGCCACCATACACACCACGCTGGGCTACTGGGACCACGCCACGGTGTGCCCCCCATCCTGTCCCCTTCCCACCCTGCTTTGGGCAGTGTCACCTGGCTGGAGACCCCGGGCAGTGGTGGGGATGGGTAGGGGTGCCCTGCCGAGGTGGGGACCTACCCGTCCCCGCATCTCCCCATGGGGGTGGGCTTTGGTGCTGACTTGCAGGAACGCAGTGCCCTGGGCCAGGTGCTGCAGCAGGTCGGCATCCAGGTCCTTCACCACCCCCTGAGCCTGCCGGGGCAAGAGGGGCACCGGGGGGGGCATGAGGGCTGGCCCAGGCCCCACTGTGGGGTGCCCCGTCAGGGTGCTCGCCTCACCTCGGTGCTGTAGAAACCCTTGAGGAGGCGCTTGTGCTGGTGGGGACGCGCGCCCATCTCGCCCAGCTCAGCCACCCCATGGAGGTGGGCGCTGACGGTGCCATCAGCTGGGCGGCCCAGCCCCGCCACCGAGATCTCGTAGTGCAGGTGGCAGTGCTCATCCAGCAAGAGCCAGGCGTGCCCCCCGGCGCCGCTGCCCACCGGGGGGGACACCAGCTGCCCTGCCAGCACCACGGGCAACTCTGCGCACAGACAGGGGCCGTGGGAGCTGGTGGGCGGGGGGGCTGCCCCACCGCCCCCACCACCGCCCCTGGTGCCCCCCAGGTACCTGTGTAGCGGGCGAGCAGCCCGCTGTAGGGCAGGGAGATGACCTGGCCCCGCAGCTCGCCCTCCGCCCAGTCCTTGGTGGCCACATTGAGGAAGAGCTCGTTCTGCAGCAGCATGTGAGCATCGCGGGCGCTGGGGCTCTGCCAGGTGCCCCGGGCCTGCCGCCGGCGGGAGACCACATGGGTTGGGACAGACTCACCCAAGGTCCCCATGACATGCCCCCCAGTGCCACCCAGCGCTCACCAGACCATCCTTGTAGCTGGGTGTCATATCAAACAGGACATTCCTCTTGCTTTTCCGCCGGGGTTTGGTCTCCAGCGTGATGCCCACCACCTCGCTGGCAGTGCCCACCACCTGCACCTGCGGCAAGGGTGCTGAGGGGCAGCACTGGGGGAAGGGGAGACACCCCTGGGACCCCAGGAGGGAGATGGGTGCCCCCTGCTTACCTGGTACTCCAAGGTGCCATTCTCATGAAGTGCCAGCTTGGCTGAGCCCACGGCCCCCGTCTTGGTCGGCAACAAGGCGTCCGCTCCACACAGCACGCTTTGGATGGCTTCAGCCAGGGGAGAAGGGCATGGAGGGGGGTGTGAGGTTGGCATGGGGGGCACGGCCGCCCCCCCTGCACCCCAGGGTGCCCACCCCATGCTCACTGTCACAGCTGCGGCGGGTGGTGATGGTGCCCGCCAGCTGGCGTGCGTGCCGGCCCTCCGTCTCGGCCACGATGCGGAGCTGCCCCTGCACCAGCCACTGCAGCTCGCGGGCAGACAGCTCGCTCAGCACCTCCGCGAAGTCGGGGTCCTGCTGAGGAGGGGCACGGTGCCACGGCTCAGCCCTGGCATGGCAAGCACCATGGCTGCCGGGGCATGTGGGGGAACAGACTGCTTTACCTCCACAGTGATGTTAGCACGGATCTCCCGCAGCGTCTGGTCCTGGTGCAGGATGCGGACCCGCAGTGGGACCCAGGGGGATTCTGGCCATGGCAGAAGGGTTGGACCCGCTGGACTGGGGGCCTGCGACCACTGTCCCTCTGTGCTCCAAGCCCACCCCTCTGTGCCCACCACCCCCAAATCCCTGCACCTGATCCCTCACTTTCTTGCCAGCTGCCTGTCCTGCACGCCTGGACCCCTGCACACACCATGACCCCCACCATTCCCCCCTGCACTCCCCAAATCCTTGCACAACCCAGATCCCAAACGCATCCTTCTGCACACTGACCCATACACCCTATACACCCTCCAGCACCCCCTGCCCCCCCATGCACACCCCAAATCACGCAACAACCCCTATCACACCTCAACCCCCCTCCACGCCATGCACAGCCCCTATAGCCACCCTGAGCCCTGCACTCAGCCCATGCACCCCCCCAACCCCAAAAATGCCGACCCACGCATCCCGAGCCACATGAATGCCATGCACCCCCCAGCCCTATGGCGGTGGCAGGCCCTGTGGGGTGCCCCTGCCCACCCTCACCGCCGGCACTGGGCTCCAGCAGCCCGCGGGCCATGAGGATGAAGTGTAGGTTGTTCTCGGTGTCGCTCAGCGTCAGCATGGCCATGCCCCCAGCACCCAGGTGCGTGGGGTCTGACGAGGTCAGGATGGCACCGAACGTCTCTGTGCGGGAAGAGGGGGCATGAGGGGCATGCCGGTGGGCAACCACCCGGTGGGCATACGGGAGCTGGACTTACCCGCAAAGAGCGCCCGGTGCTTGAGGATGTGCCCGTGAACCTCTCCGGAGGGCTGTGCCCGCGTGATGAGGGACACACGGAGCTGCTCCCCCCGCAGCAGCTGGACGTTGGCCTTGGACACCGTCCTCCACATCCCGCAGAGCTGCGGGCGAGGGCAGGGCTGGGCAGGGGCCGGGGGCTCCACACGCCCGGGCAGGGGGAGGAAGAGGCGCCGTGCCCCCCGCCCCCGGCCCCTCTCACCATGCCGTCCTCGGGGGCAGCACTCTTCTGCACGGGGTGTTCGAACAGCACGTTGCCCTCAGGGTCGCTGAAACGCACCCGGCTCGGCCGCCCCAGTCTGTGGGCACCCAGGGGGTGAGCAAGGACCCCCCGCCCGGCCCCCCCTCCCGCAGCACCACCCTCGCTCAGCACCGGGCACAGGCGCGCGTCCGGGAGGGCACATGGGTGTTGCCCAGCCATTGGGGGTGCACAAGAGAAGGATGACGTCCCCCTGGGGTGCCAAGCGCCATGCTCTGCCTGCCCACGCCCGGACTGGCCCAACGCTGCCGTCCCGCCAGCTGCCAGCTCAGCACGGGTCCCCCAGGCTCCCCTGCCCCGGCGCGGTGCCAAACCGGCACCGAGCGGGAGGGGGGTCCCTGCCGGGAAAGGCGGCAGGGCAGGACCCGCCGGGAGCCGAGCGCTCGGGCCCAGCTGTAAATTAGGAGCATTTTCAACTCCGTTTGGCTCCCCCAGTCAGAGCTGGAAATTAGTCACCACTTTACTATGCAAAGGGCCTGGAAGCAAGGAAGAGCAGAAGAAACTGGAGCGGGAAGGAGGGAGGGAGGGAGAGGAGCGCGGCTCTGCCACCAGCGGGCATCCGGCGACGGCCCGGCGAGGGTGGGGGACCCCGGCGGCAGCGCCCCGGCAGTGCCCACTGGCAGAGCCCAGGGGTGGCACGGACCTCTGCCCCACTGCATCCACGAACTCCATGGAGCCCTGGAGCCATTCCCATTTGTTCCTGCTCCAGACCTGGAGGCCAAGGGGCGAGGCCAGGCCCACGCCGTGGCCGTGCTGAAATCCCGGCTGCTCGCCTGGGCTGGACCCCCAGCACATTGCCCCCCTTCCCAAATCTCTTGCCCTGCCCATGCAAGGCTGTGCCACCACGGGGGGATGTTGGAAGGGAAACTGAGGCACAAGCACCACCACATCCCCCCCTTTTCCAGGGGGGTGCCCGCTGTGCCAGCCTGGGCAGAGGACAGGGGCAGGACTCACCGCTCGTAGCTGATGGAGAAGAGCAGGTAGGAGCGCAGCAGGGTAAAGCGAGCCTTGGCCACCGCGCTGGATGTGGGGTGCCACGGCTCCGGGCCGCTCGTCAGCAAGGCCACGAACTCTGGGGAGGGGATGCTGATGACGGTGGGGGGCGCAGGGGGGTGCAGGCACAGGGAGCGCCCGGGCGGGCGGCTCACCTGTGCGGGCATCGTCGCGGGCCAGGCCCTCGGAGCTCAGGTAGGAGCGGTCGTTGTAGGGCTTGTCCAGGTCGTCCTCCTTGTCCTGGAAGTACTCGAAGGTGTCGAAGGGGGGTGCGGGGCTCTTCTCTGGGGGGCCTGGCAAGGCTGGCATGGGGTGGGCACAGATCGTTGCACTGGGCTGCTTGTGCCCAAGAGCCTGGGGTGAGGGGCAATTACAAATCCCCCCTCCAAGACAAAGAGAGATGCGCCCTGCGGATCACCGCGGGGTTCTGCGCTGGGGTGCGGGTCACGCTGGGCACAGGCAGGTGGACAGGCAGGGTGTTTACCCCTGGGCACCCTCTCTGCACCCCTCCCAGGGTGGTTCGGGGATGGCTGTGCCCATCAGAGCTTCCCCCTGCCCAGTCCCTCGCGGGCACTCCAAGGACCCTGGCCGCCTCCATGACAAAGCGAACAGCCCTTTTTAGGGGTGTGCACGCAGTGCCCCCTTTCCTCTGCCCACGGGGGACCCTGTGGGTGCAGGGGGGGCTCCCTGCAGGGAGTCACCCGCCGACCTCACCTTTGGGACAGGTATGGCAGCAGTGCCCCGGCAGCAGCGTGGCCCGGGGGCAGGCGGGCACGGGGCAGTCCTGCTTCATGTTCTTGCAGTTCACTTTCCCCGCTGGCTTCCCCCGGCGGTTCCTCTGCTGCAGGGAGGGGAAGAGCCCGGGAAAGCCGTGCCAAGCCGTGCCAAGGTGTGCCCCCCCGGCACAGCCTGGCTCCCCCCGGCCCGGCCCACCTGGAGCCCTGCGGGCTGCCCGCACACCTTGCGCACCCCCAGCTGCCTGTACGGCCGCCAAGGCCGGGCCCCCTCCCCACGGCCCCAGCCCCCTGCCCAGCTGTGCACGGCCCCGCCAGCCCCGGCCTCGGGGGGCTACTCAGAGGGAGGGAGGGGGCCGGGGGCCATCCCCGAGGAGGGGGCGGAGGAATGAAGCCTGATCCTTTAAACCTCCCTTCTTCCTCCCCACTGCCGCGGGGCGCGGGGGGGGACATCCAGGTGTCCGGCTGGCTGGAGGGAGGGATCCCCTCTTCCCTTTTCCATGGGGGGGTGGTGTATTGAATGAAGGGGTCGAACGCCCCCCTGCCAGCCCCCTCCCCAGCGGGGCCGGGTCCTGGGGGATCTCCCGGGGGCACTCACCGGCTCGCAGTGGCAGATAACGCAGCGCATCACCCCGAAGGGCTCCCCCAGGTCCGGGTGCCACGTCTCCTCCAGGCCATAAAAGTGCCCCCCGAAGGCGCAGCCTGCGGAGACCCCCCACCCACCGCCGCCCCCGGTCACCTCCGGGCAGCGGGCACCCCCCTGCCGCAGCCCCGGACAGGGCCGGCACCGCCCCGCCGCCCGCGGGGCACGGCGCCCGCCCCCGGTGCCGCTCCCGGTGCCGCTCCCGGTGCCGGCCCCAGCCGGGGGGCCCGGAGCGGGGCGCAAGAAAAGGGGGGGTGTGCAGACATGCGGTGCACGGATGGGGGTGCGAGTGGCGGTGCAAGGAGGGGGGTGCACAAGGAGAGGGGCGGCGGCAGCGGCTTGTACAGGACGGGGGGGGTGCCCGGAGCGGGGAGGGGGTGCGGGGGAAGGACGGGGGGGTGTCTCCTACCTGCCGCCCCCCCGGGGGGCAGCGGGTCCGTGTCGGGTCGGATGGGCAGGGCGAGCTTGGGGCGGGCGGCGCGGGCGGGCAGGAGCAGGGCGAGCAGCGGCAGCAGCGGCGGCAGCGGCGGCAGCAGCCCCCGGGCGGCGCGCATGGTGCCGGGCCGGGGCGGGCGGGGGCGGGGAGGGGAGGGGGGGCCGGGCGCTGCCTGTCGCTGTCGCTGCCGCCGCCTCTGCCCGGCCGCCGGCTCCGGCTCCGCTTTATAGGCGGCGGCATGGGCAAGCGGGAGCTGCGAGCCCTGTGCAAACAAAGGCCCCGCTAATGAGGCGCAGGCAGCGGCCGGGGGGGGGACGCGCCCCCGCTGCGCTCCGACACCCCCCTCCCCCCCCCCGGGCCCCGCCGACCCCGTCGGGCCCGGGCTGTCCTGCGGCACCCCGGGGCACGCAGCTTCCCCGCCGGGCATGGGGTAGCCGCCGGATTCGGGGTGTCCTTGGGACATTCCCCATCCCCTTCCATTGCCCACCCGCCCCCGGGCATGGAGTACCCCCGGGTGTGCAGCATCCCTGCTCAGACGGACGCCAGCCCTAGGGCATGGGGTACCTGAGGGATGCCTTTATCCACATACCTGCCCTCAGGGCACGGGGTACCCCCAGGGCCTGGGCATCTTGGGGACATCCCCCCCTGAAATCCACACAACACCCACCAGGACATAGGGCACTGTGGAGACACCACCACCACCATCCACACCCCTTCCACGGGGCTTGGGGCGTTCCTGGGCACTGGACATCCTGGGTATGCCTCCATCAGCCCCCCAGGAGTCCCCCACCCACATAAGCCCCCTTGGGAATAAGGCATTTGCAGGCCAACCCCATTCAAACGCCCCCCTCCTCAATCCATATACTCTCCCCCAGCATGGGGCATCGCCTGGGCATGGGGCATCCTGGGGGCTCGATACACCGAGCCCACCTTCAGGCATGAGCCCTCACAGGGCTCATTGGGCCCCCCCAGGCATGGGACATCCTGGGAGCTCCCCACCCACTCAGCCCCCTTCCAGGCCACTTGGCACCCCAGGACACGGGGCACTGCAGGGCACTATCCATCCACACAGTTGCCTGTGGCACACGGACCCCCTGCAGACCTCTCCCCGCAGCCAGCCCCTTCCCAGGACATACGGATCCTCCATCCATGCAGCACCCCTGAGCACGGGCCCCCAAAGCATGCCCTCCCCCAAATCCACACTGAACTCTGCAAAGGCACATGCACCTCACAACTTGTGCCCTTGACATCCCCAAACCCCTCTGGCTGCTGCCCACCCCAGGCAGAAGAAAGCTCCAGAGCGGGACCCTGGGCTTCTGCCCACCAGTGACAGCGGCTGCAGGGGGACGGGAGCCTGGATGCCTGGGTTCCCTTGCCCGGGGAGGGGGCAGCTGTGGAGGAGGCTGAGAGAGCAGCACCCAGCACCGGTCCCGCTCTTCACCCACATGTGCGCGGGCTGGCGAGGGTGGCGGCGGTGGGCAGTGAGCAGACACCATGGAGAAGCCTGGGGAGAGCATCAACCAGCTGGGGAAACTGAGGCACGCACCGCGGGGTGGGGGGGCAGCGTGTGCCACCCGTGTCCCTGCCTTGCCACCCCCACTGAGGGTGGCAGGGAGGGGTGGTGGGTGCGTGGCGGGCGGGCGCCCGGGGAGGGGAAGGCGGGTGGGGAGGGGAGGAGGGGGAAGCACTGGTCTGCCAAAATCAACTCCGGGCGGTACAAACACCCGGCCAGCTGCGCGGTGTAGCTAGGGAAACACGGCACAGCTGGAGCACAACAGGCCCCTGCCTCCCCAGAAGGCTCCTCCTGGGCCTCCCTGCGGCCCGGCGAGCAGCTGGGGGGGCGGCAGCTCACTGCCCCATGCCCCCGATGCCAGCCCGCATGGGGTTGCCCATCCCCAGCTTGCCCACGGCCACCCCGTCCCATTCCCTGCCCTGGTTTGGCATGTGTCCCCATGCAGTGGGCACCTCTCCCGGGGAGGGCAGTGGGGCGTGGGGGCTTGGCCGTGCCGGGCACCTGCCCCACAGCAGGAGCTGGTGCTGGCGCAAGGCAGCGAGGAGCCGCTGGGCTTCCCCCGGCGGCATGGCCTGCTGGCATCACTGGGGCTGGGACACTGCCAAGAGCCTGGGGATCCCCTGGGCATGGCCGTGCCCGATGCCCTGCTGCGTGCAAGCACTTTCTGCAAGCGGGGACCATGCCTGGCAGCATGGCACCCCCCGGCCCTGTGCCCTCCTCGCTGTCCCTGGTGGTGCCACTGACCTGTCCCCTCTCCTCTCTCCCAGCGTCCCCACTGGCCTGGGATCCGGCAGCACGGTGGGCAGGGGAGGGCTGAGGTCTGTGTGGTTGTGCCTGCTGTGGCATGGCAGCAGCCCTGTGGGACAGCGGGACATGAGCGGGGCTGAGCAGGGAGGAGGAGGGTGATGGCTCCCGGCTGCCCCACCAGTGCCAGGAATCCGGTGCTGGCTCATTGCACCCAGAGCTCGTCACAGTCTCCTGGCTTGGCTGCGGGACGCAGGGAAGCGGCAGGGGAAGCTCCCTCCCCTCTCCCGAGGAAAGGAAGGAGAGACGGGGAACCCACCTGGCCATGACCCTCTGCATGGGGGAAACCAAGGCACAGGGTGGCAACGAGAGGGAGAGGGGGGCTGCAAGGGTGTCCCGGCACCGCCAGGCTGCGACCAGGGTGGTACATGGGCACAGGGCCTGGCCGGGCAGGAGGGCGCCGGGCGTCCCAGGTATCGCCACTGCTGTGGGGGACACGGGCAGGGAGGAAACGGATGCCCCAGCCGTGCCTGGGCATCTCTCACCCACAGCCCCGGCTGCCCCTGGAAGTGCCACGGGGTGCCCCAGGCGAGGGGCAGAGGGCAGCTTGCCAGAGCCCTGGGGGTCCCTGTGCTGGTGGGGAGGGGGGTGGCGCCGGCCGGGGGCGGCGCTGGGAAAGGGTCCCAGTCCCGCCAGCTGCTTCCCAGCACCCGCACATGTGTGCCGGCAGAGCCCTGCACAAAGGCGGCTCTGAGGCGCTCCGGAGCTGGGCCTGGCGCCGGCACAGCCCCAACGGGGCTGCCGGCTGCGGGCAGCTGGAGCCGCACAGGGATGGAGCCAGCCAGCCGTTGGCAGCCCCGGCCACCCCGCCTGGCACCCGCATCCCTCCGGCACCTCCACCCGGAGCGGGCGCTCGGCTCGTCCCCGGGTTGGGAGGCAGTGGCCCCGTGGGGTGCTGTCCCCGCACAGCGTGGGTGGGACACCCCAGCGGCGCCCTCCGAAACAGCCCGCAGCGCCGCCGGGGCTTCGTGGGCACGTGCCCTGCCCGGCGGCAAGGGTCCCGCGGAGGGTCCCGGTGGGCCGCGGTGCCAGGGCTGTGCCGTGCCTGGCATGGGGGGCGTCGCGGCGGGCCCTCGCCCGCACTCCTGCCCCACGCAGCTCCCTATTGTCTGGCCTCATTAGCTGCTGCCTGCTCGTGGCTTTGAACATGAGCCGGGCTCGGGCGGCAGGAAGGAGCCTCTGCTCCCCGGGGACGGGGTCGAGGCGAAACCACATGCCCCGGCCCCGCCTTCCCACCGCCTCCCGGGCACCCCGACACCCCCTCCTCGCCCCCGCACCAGGCGTGAGCCCGGAGCCGGGAAGGCTTCAGGAGGCACGCCCCCCCCCCCAAAAGAGCCCCCCTCGACCAACCCGTCCCAGCGCGGGGTGCGAGAGCCGTCGGCCTCCCCAAAGCTTTGTGCCGAGCGCGGCTTGCCCCGTGACTAATCCCCCCGGCCTCGCACACACGCGGCGGGGCGGGGGGGGGCTGTCGTAATGGGTGGAAATATCTCATAATTCACGTTGGACACGGGGATTACAGCCGTTCCGGCAATATTTGCACAACTGGTAGGCGGCTTGCAGG
>NC_138585.1:18645993-18684269 GCF_964289735.1 Phaethon aethereus
GTGTTTGGGCGCCTGCGAGACATGAGAGGAGGCATCATCCCGAGGCCGAAGGACACCCTCTGGGCTGCAGGAGGGGGGCTGGAGGAGTGGAAAGCAGGCTCACCCAGCCGTCTTTCATTTAATGAAAAAACACACGAAGACCTGGAAGCAATAAATCCAGCGCTTGGACTACAAAACCAAACACGGCTGCAGCTCCCCCCGGAATGGAGGAGCAAGAGGAAGAGGATGGCCACAAAGCCAGCCGGGGACTGCGCAGGCACTGTCCCCTCCTGCAGCCACCCCTGGCAGTGGGACTGCCTGCTGAGCAGCGAGGGTGCTTTAAAGGAGCCCTACCAGGGTGCGGTGGCCAAAAATGCGGCCCCAAAAAGCGGCCCCACTGCTTCTCTTGGGCTCAGTCACCGCGCCCGAGGGATGCACAGAGCATCCTTGCAGGCAGCCGGGGTTGGCAGGTCCCGGGGAGAGCAGCCTCCCGGGCGCAGCGGGAGCAGAGCCCGGGGATGCGGCGGGTGCAGGGGGGGGGATGTGCAGCCTCCAGGTGTGCGGCATCACCCGCACTCCGTGCATGAGGTGCCGGCCCGTGCAGGCAGCCAGCGCGCCCGTGGGCCATGCGCACCGCGCCGGTGGGGTGCCCGGCTGCTGCCCCGACACGGGGCTGCCCCGGGGATGCTGCTGTGGGACGGGGCTTCCCCGAGCCGCTCTGCCGGGCACCCAGCCAGGCGGCCCCCGGCCTGGGCGCTGCCTGCCCCTGGGTGCAGAGCGGCACGGGACGGCCAGGATGACTCCCCACCTCCCAGCGCCCCGTGGAGAAACAGCCGGGAGCTGCCAGACCCTGCTGCCGCAGGCTCCCGCTGGGTCTGCCCAGCCCGGCTGTCCCCCTCCTGCTGCCAAGCCCACCCCTTTCCCATGCCCTGCCTTGCACCGGGAGCCGAGCTCGCGTGTTGCTGCGCGGGCGCCGCAGAGACCCTCGGGCTCACTGCCGCCTTCCCGCGCAACGCGGCTCACTTCCCGTGCACCGAGGCCATCGGGACTGCCCCCGAGCCAACACGGCTCACTTTGGGAAGCTCTGATCCCCATGCAGGAGGGGACATCCCACCCCAGAGCCTCGGGGAGTCCCGCTCACACGGGACTGGAGACGCAGAGAGGAGGAGGAGGACGGAGAGGCGACAGCGCAGCCGATGGGCAATACAATCCCTGGCTGAGCCCCCACCTCCCCATGGCCACCCCGCAGCGGTCCCAGCTTTCTCCCCATCCCTGCCGGGTACGAGGGCAGGCTGGGCGCCCACCGGCCTCCCTCCCCGGCACCCCGCTCACCTGGCTGCCAGCCCACCGGGGGGACCCAGGCATCTCCACTCACTGCCAGGGAAGCTGCAGCAGCGTCAGAGCCGCCTTCTCCTTCCAGCGCTCGGGCAAACTGCTATTCCTAAAACAAAGGTGAAAACATCAAATCAAATGGATGAGTCAGAGGAGAAGTTCAAAAAAGGGGAGCGCGGGGAGGGGGAGAAGCAGGATCTCCATCTGCCCTCCCACCTGCCAGCAGGCAGGGAAGCAGGCAGCGCGCCTCGCCTGCTCGGCAGCCCATCACTGCTTCAAAGCGGGCGCAGATAGGATCTCGCAGCCAGAGACGGCACCGAGCAGGCGCTTAGCGGGAACGGAGATGGCTCCCGATAAGCCAACGTGTGAACTCCCAGGTTTAAATTAACTAATGACTTCAGATGCTGCTGATAGTCTGCAGGGGATGGGGAGGAGTGATTTATGGGGGAAGATTAGGCAGACTAATTAGGCCAGCCTCACCGCTTAGGAGTTTCCCAGCCAGGACCGTGCCAGGGAGGACCCGCTGTGCCCCCCAGCCCGGTGGGTGGGCATGGGGAGCGCCCCCGGCAGCCTCCTCACCCGGGAGCATCGCTGCCACGTACGTGCGTGCGCGCGGGGGATCCCGCCGTGCACCCCAGCCCTGGCCCGCCCCTGCGCGCTGTCGGGTGCCGACACGGGACGCTCGCGCGCTCTCTCCCGCCGCGTGACCCGCGCCTCCCCACGCTCCCCAGCCAGCGCGGGGGGCCCGGGCCTCTGCTCAGCCCACGCCGGGCTGCTTTATGGCCACCGTAAATTACGGCCCAGCTTCCCACCCGAGCTAAACGCCTCTCGTCTCCGAGGCGCTTTTCCTATTAGCGGATCATTTTTATTGTTCCTAGACGACTGTCTGCTCTTAAAACACGAAGCCAGGGCACGTGCGCGGCTCGGCTCCGCTCTGCACTTACCTGCTGCGGGGGCACGGGGGGGGACGTGCCCACCACCCATCTGCACCTCTCGCTGCTCCCCGCAGCCGCCCCGCGCCAGGCACCACAGGGACCGGGCAGCTGCCTGGTGTCCGGGGGGGAGCGCAAGGTCAGCAGGACTTGTACCAAGGCTCTTCCAAATCCCAGTTACATACACCCCAAGAACCAGTGATTTCCAGGGGCTGGGCAAGCGCTGACCTCAGCCCCATGCTGTACTGACTCACTGCTCTCATGTGTAATGAGTTGCCATGGTCTCAGCCAGGAGAGCTTTTTATCACGTTATGGGAAAGCACTTGCAGTTCCCTTTTCCAGGAGCCCTGGATATAATAAAAAGGCCTCCTTGGGCTTCAAAGCCAGAGGATTTTCATTGCTTCCCGGGCTGAGAACAAAGTGCTATTGAGCATGGCCAACAGTTGTTGTCTCTGTCCCTTGATGTGCATCAAGCATCCCATCCTCAGGGCTCAGCAGCAGTGCGGAGGGCTGAGTTCACAGGGATGGAGATGGGTTCATCCTGCCCTTGTGCTGGACCAGGACCACTCTGAGATGGGACTGAATTGCCCAGGTTTCACCACGAGCTGCCGGGGTGGTCGTGGGCAAGACAAGAGGAGCGCTGGTGGCCTGACCCAGGGGCTGGCATCACCTCCCCACTCGCCTGCACGGTACCTGCGAGACAGCGTTTCGCTGCCGCAGTGAGTAATGCGGTTTTCAGCAGGGATTGAGTGCATGACTGTGTAAATAACACAGTTAGAGGTACCATGAAACCAGCTGTTTTCATGTTAAAATGGAAATTTAATAGAGTGACAAGCAGGAGCTACGGGGGATGCAGCACGGGCTTCCTCCACCAGCCCACGCGAGCCGCAGCTTAACGCCAGGGCGCGACCCCCCACCCTGCCCGAGGCTCAGCCCTGCTGCGATGCCCGCCCGGAGCCGTGCAGGGAGGCACGGGGGCTTCCTGCCCCACCCCGGGGTGCCCACAGGGAGCCGGAGCCCTGCTTCCAGCCTGCCGCCGGCGGCACCGCGATACGCCGGGGACAGACAGGCAGTCGGGGACGTTTCCCAGACCCTTTTGGAGAAACAGAGGTCCCTTGTCACCGCTATCGGCACGGGGCTCCTGGGCTTTTCCGCTGCCCACGGATGAGTCTGGGGTGGGATGGCTGGAGCCCTTCACCAGTAGCTTGTGGGAACCAGCCGGGGAGGGCTCTGCCTGGCGTGGGACTCCCAGTCCCATCCACTGGAAATGGGATTTTGGGGGAAGGAACTGCTGGTCCCCCCATGGCCCCTTCTCTCCCTCATACCATGCCAAGAGCCAGGCCGAGTGGGGCTGTGGTGCTCCCACGAGCCCCCGCCTGCTCCCCACATCCCATGCCGCCAGCCCACGCTCCACTCCCACCACCTTGCCCCGGTTCCCTGAGAAACAAAAGGCCTTCACGTTTGCACGGAGCCACAGGCAGGAAAGTTCACGTGGCAAGGAAAAACAAAAAAGGAAAAAAAAAAAAATCAGAGGAAATGATCTGCACCGCGCTGCACTGCTAACGCCGCGCTGCTGCGGCCGCCCGTGACCCGCTCGAGCAATGCACAACGTCATTCGCAAGCAATTACTCACTGCACAATATTTTTATTTCCCCAAACCATTAATGAATTATTTAGGCATCTCTAGCGGTTACATGGAGGATGATCAACCGCCGCTCATCCTGGGCTGTCGGCGCGGGCCGCCTCAGCGCCTGCCGGGGAGCAGCTTTTGGGAGAAGCATCCCCATTCCCGTGACGCTGCGCCGGTGCCGCCCGCGGAGCCGCGCGCCGCCGCGGCACCGCAGAGCTGGCTGCCGTGCTGCCAGCGGGGCAAAACAACGCCGGCCGTCCCTGCAAAGGCTGCCCGATCCGGAGTAGGAGATTTTTTCCAGAGCTGGAAGAGCAAAGTTCACCTGCTCTGTCTCTGCCGCCTCCCCCAGGACTTTCTTCCCCCTCCTCCACCTCCCTGCGACGTGCTCCAGGCACCTGCCTGCTGCCAAAACCATGGAGAAATTCGGCGCTGATTTGTAACGCGTGAAGGTAATCCACCGCTGGAACGAACCGCCGCACCGAGTCACGGGCTGACCTTGGCTATCTGCTAACGAACACCGGGGGCTGGGGCGCCTGAAAGCTGCGGAGAAAGCCCGGGCTGCAACTGCCGGCGCGGAGAGCTCCGGCTGTTGCCGACTGCAGCCATGAAACTTCCCAAGGGTAACGCTGATCCCAGACAAAACAGCCCCTGCCAGCACGCTGAGGCTCATCGCCTCAGCCCAGCTTCCCCAAGCCAGGCACCGCGCGCCATCCTGCCCTGGGGCTGCCGGCCGCTTGCCTGGTGCCTGGTTGCCAAAGGACGCGGGAGCTAATGGGAGAACCGGGGAGCCGGCGCTGGCCTGCAGCGCGGGGCGGCTGCAGGGGCTCTTCTGCCCCGGGGCTGAGGAGGAAGGCTACGTTTTAAAGCCAAAATCCCTAGTAAGGGACGGGAAGCCCTGCTCCTGGCCCTTTTCCTGTCAGTACCGCTGGCAGGTTGCTGGTGCGGGGTGACACGCTGGCCCCACGGAATGACAGAGCCGCCCCCGGGGCTTCCAGCTCATCTGTAAAACCTCCTCATCCCTCCCTCCCTCCTCCCCGCGCTCTCACGCCGAGTTTACAACCTCTGCCGCAAACCCGTCTTCGGGCTTGTCCTGGCCGGGCTCCAGGCTGCACGGGGGCCCTGGCGGGGGTCAGCCTCGCCAGCCGCCGTGGACCCCCTCCCCGGCGAGGCCAGCATCCCTCGCCGCGGCCCCCAGCCCGCTTGGCCACGGGTCTCTCCCAACACTTTGCCCTCTCCCCGTTCCCTGTCTCAGTCCCTGCGTGGCTTCACTCACCGCCCGGAGGGACGCGCTGCGGTGCTGCCTTCCTGGCCTCCACCCGGCGCGGCGAAGCTCCCGGTCGCCTGCAGCTGATCGTTACATCCTTCTCCGACGTGGGGACCATCGTCAGCCTCCCCAGCTTCCAGCTCCTGAGTAATGTCCAAATCCTCTTGCTCGCGGCTTCCCCGGTGCCCGATGTCTCTGCCGTCCCCAGCACACCCAGCCACCCGGCAGTGCCTCCTGCTGTCCCTGTCCCCATGGGGACACACAGGCTGTTCCAAGACAAACATTTTCCTCTTTGGGGGCCTTTTCTTGTGTTCCTTGCCCCAGACAGCCCTTGTAACTGCTCCGTCAGCCCCTCAGCCCCTCGCTCCTGCAACGGCAGCATCGGCGGGGGTGAGCCCCACGCCCAGGGGCACCCCAGTGCCCCACAAGTCTGGCATGCTCCTGGCCCAAGGCACCCGGTCAGTCTTTTACCTTATGACTGACTTCCCCCATACCGAGGGATGGGGCAGAAAGAGCTGAGGGGTGCGGGTAAGGATGGAGCAGGAACCCCCGCAAGCCCAAGCCCGGGTGCTGGTGCCTGGGTGCTCGGCTGCTGTGATTTCTATGGGAGAGTCCCCTCCCCAGGGAAAGCACTCAGCCCGCTTTGGCTGCTGCTGAATTTGGCAGAGCACCTCGTCCAGGCTTGATGGTTTGGGCAATTAGACCTTTTCCACAACGCTCGGCTCCCCCCTTGCTGGTCCCTCTGATGTCTCGGCGATGAAAGCCGAGATGAGACCCGGAGGGAGGGACCCCCCGTAAGCGAGAGGGAGTTCGCAGACATCGCCGCAGCTTTGGCTTCCCCTCCTTTGCCCCCAGCCCCGCCGTGCATCGTGCGGCTCTTCGCCTGCAGCAGGGCCTCAAACCAGAGAAACACTCGCTTTATGTCAGGGCTGGTCTCCTGATGTTTATTTCCCTTCGCCGCGCGAGCAATTTCCCTTTCCCACACAGGGAGCGGCAGCCCGTAGCTCTATCAAACGCGGCTGCGGGGATGGGGCCAGCCCTTCCCCGCGCCGGCAGAGCCAGGCAGGGACGAGCGCCCGCGCGGCCGTATCTCATCCGCCGGCATGCAGCACGCCGCCGCGCCTGCAGGAAACATATGTCACCGGTTAAACAGATCGTGAAAGCTTCAATCACTTCCTTATGGCAGAGCCGGGCTGAATGCGTCCCAACTGCCGGCGTCTCCCGAACCCTTTCCCGGGAGTGGCACCGGCCCCCGCCCCGGCGGGGTGCTCCCCTGCCTCCGTGCTCCCCTCGCCCCACGGTGAGCTGGGGGACACCGTCCACAAAGAGAAACCTCTTCTTCTTGGCACCTTGTTGCTTCCCCAGCGCAGTCCCCTCTGCCTGCAAACCTGCTCCGTGGGGAGCTCAGGGGTGGAGAAAGCCTCTCCAAAACGCACAGTCCATCCCCGGGCTCCCTCCAGCAAATAATGCCCAGAGCCTCGTGCACGGCTGCCGTGGCTGGGGCACCCTGCACTTGCTGGCAGCACGTGGCCGGAGCCCAGCGACAGCCTTGCCGGTCCCCAACACCTCCCTGTCCCCTGGGGCAGCCTTGCAGGAGCTCGGCGCATTTTGTGGGCGTGGGCTGCGCATGGAGGAAGGGACCCCCCAGATCTGCCCATCCCCGAGGAGTTTCATCAGGATATCTCCTGGGGATCGGCAGCATCTCTGGCAGCAATCTGCTCTGGAGGGACGTTAATCACACGAGTCTCTCCTGCTCCGCCGATGGGGTTATGAAAGCTCCCAGAGCCAAAACTCAGGCGGCCATGGCCAGACCCCCTCTCCCCAACTCCATCCCCTGCAGCGGGGGTCCGGGGCTGCCCAGCCAGGCTGCCTGCCCAGGCGGGTCTTTCCTCCCGCAGACGTGGGTAGGTGTTGGTGAGACGATGCATCATCGCAGCGTCTCCGCCGTTACGCTCAGCTTTCTCCCGTGGGCTGGAAGTTGCTTTTTTTGGAAGAGAGGCAAGCAGGAAAGCTCACGTGGGCTTTGGTGATGAGACTGGTGGTTTCCGTCATCTGAGCCCGGCAGCAGGGAGAAGCTGGCAGGCCAGGCCAGCTTCGGCCGTGGGTGCCGTTGCGATGGCAGACCATGTGCCAAAGAGCTCGCCCGGCTTCTCTGTGGCCTCCCTGCCTAGCCCAGGGGTGCCCCGTCTCCCCCCCCCCCCCGCTGCCTCTGGCTACCTCCGCAGCACCTCTCTGCTGGGACGGAGGGGAGCACTTGACAATAACATCTTCCTTATGTGCCTAAAACAACAGCCAAAATCCCAGGCCTTTCCTGGGATTGCATTCCAGCGAAACCCCTGCACCCTCGCGAAAGGGCAGAGCAAGACGACAGCGTTATTTCTGCAAATGCAATCACTGCAATCCCTGCCCACGCCGGGCGCTGGAGACGAGGGCAGGTAGGCTGGTGCCACACCTGCGTGGCTCCCACCTCCCCGAGCTCTGCTCACCGAGGGTTTGCTTGGGACCGTTCTCCTGCGTCCCTGCTCAGAAGCAGCATTGCTCCCAGCTCCACCAAGGGCAGCGCCTGCTCGTCGGCTCTGGCTCCTCGCGGCGGGATCGTGTTTGTTTTGCGATCCGGATCTCCCTCCGTCCCTCCTCTGCACGGCCATTTTCCTTAAGCTTCTTCCCCACGGTAGCCAGCTGGCTCGTCTCTTCTGCTTGCGAAGGATGAGGACCAAATCCCTGCCTAGTCTCGCTGGCGTGATCCACCCGGCTGCCCCCGTCCCGGCACCGCATGCTGCGTTCGCAGCCCCGGTTCTGTCGGCGTTGGCAAATCCGATCCCAGCCGGAGCGGTGCCTCCTGCCAGCTCATTAACAAAGGGAGTAAATAACAGAAACCTCCCTACCCACCCCTGCAAGCCGCCTCTGGGATGCTCTCCTTGCTTGGTTGCTTGCTAACGCACACGGCCGCGGGCCGGTCCCCTGCGTGCCCAGAGCCTCGCGGGAACGCTGGGAGCCACCGCAGCTCTGGCCGATCCTGCGACCGCCCCAGGCAAGAGGCAGGGCGGCTGCAGTCCCCTTCCACTCCCACACACCCATCCTGGACCCCAAAATCCTCGGTGTGGGGCTCGCCTCCCGCCCACGCCTGCTGCTTTGCTGAGGGCTGAGCGAGCGCGGCAGAAGCCTGCGGCTGGCTGTGTCCCCCGGGGGACACCTTCCCCAGCAGGAAGGGTTTGGTGGGAGATGGCTCACGTGGCTGGTTCCTGCCACCCGGATCGGTGTTCCTGAGGAACACACCTTTGCTCTGGTTCATCTGCTGCCTTTTATCCCCAGAGCCTGGGAGCCATCTCCCCGCCATGGCACCTCTTACCTATTGGGGTTGAGTGCCCAGCTGCACAGGTATTTTGTAGAAATTGCAAATTAAACCAATTTTAAGGGGAAGAGGAGACGCAGACTCGCTACCCACACACATTTTGTTATGGGCTCTACGACCTGCTCAAACCATGTGTCTCCTCGTGGCTGTAAATGACTCCCATTGCTGGCCCCCCTGCACTCCTTTTCGGGCCAGATCCGCCGTCCCTCTCTGTCCACCCACAGCTCCAGGCCCTGGAATTTACCAACACTTAAAAATATTTTATGCACCCCTGTAAAATCACACACATTTAAAGCCAGTTAAGGCCTGAATTATGTTCTAAGATGTTGTCCAATTGTAAGCATCATAAAAACCTGAAATAAGTTATCTTAGAAGTAACCACAGGGAAATCACAGCCCCGGCTGGCAGCCGAGGAGGCCGTGACCCCGGCGCACGAGCAAACAGCTCTCCCCACGACTAACGCAGCCAGCGAGCGGGAGGGCTGCCGGGGCTTTCGGGGGCTGTATTTTAGCCGCTGAATTTGCCGTAACCCCGGGCAGCTTCAGCGCAATCACTACGTAGCTCTCCTCCTGCCACGAGAGCTGTGGCTGTGCCGAGCACGCGCTTGTCGCCAGCGCGGGCAGAGCCAAGTCGCGCTGCACCGGGGACCCCCACGGGCGCTGGGTGCTGCCAGGCGGCAACAGTGAGGGACGGAGGGATGGGTTTTCTCCTAAAAGTATTACCCAGAGTCAGCCGTGCCGGGGGGATCCCGCGCCTGCAAGTCTTTCCTGCCGAGCTGTCCCAGGGCTGCCTCGTGCTTTGCATTTTATCAGCGTAGACAAGGGTGGTGAAAGGGGCTGCAGAGCCCCGGCAGCACTAAGCACCAGCCAGCAAACGGGGTGGCTGCCGCCCCCCAATCCTCCTCCAACTCCTCTCTGACAGGGACCGCCGCCCTCTGCTACACGACCATTTTTTCTCCACCTCACTTCATTTCCAGCAAGCAGAAGCACCCTGCTACATTTTGGGTTTTTTTTCTCTGAATTGCCCTCGTTGTCGCTGCCAGCTTCCAGGGAGGGAGAGGCACCGTGGAGGGGGATGTGCCAGCCCCCCTCGGCGCAGGGAGACCCCCTGGGTTCCCGGCCACTCCGAGGGCCTCCTGCGGCACGTCTGGGCCATCGGCTTTCTGCCACCTCCACATAGGCTTTGGACAGAAGGTGGGTCGTGAAATTAAACCGCCTGGAGAAAGACGTGGGGCAGGACCCACACCCCTGAGCAAGCCAGCCCCTGGCACAGCGGGTGCAGCCGGCCGCCTTCCCTGCGCCTTGCACTCTCCATCTGTCTCCAATGCAAGGCGGGAGCCCAACGTGGAAACCTGCTGATTCTTTCCAGAGCTGCAAAATGAAGCTTTTTCATCCCAAGGACGCGGGCTGCTCTGCATGCTGCCCTCCTGCCTCCCTAAACTCTGTCCAGATTTCACGCCGAGCCTTCAAAGGGAAGGAGCTGGAGCAGCATCCCCGGCAGGCAGCGCCACAGGGACCGGCCGGCAGAGCCCCCCGGGGATCCTGGGGGGACAGTGAGGCCACCGGTCCCCAGGGCTGGGCGGCAGGTTCCCATGGCAGAAAGGTGTTAAGGAAGGCCGACCGAGCAGGCTGCAGCTCAGCCGCTGGCAGGGAATCAGAGAGCCCAGGTCTGTTTTGCTGCCAGGTTATCAGTGGAACCATCAAGCGATGCCTGCGAGACGCCAAATCTATCAGCTCTCCCATATGGATGCCATCCACGCTGAGCCATTTCCTGCCTAATCGGTATCAGCCCCGCTCCTCCCTCCCCAAAATCGCTCTTTACAGCCTGCTGCAACTCTACAAATATTTTTACAACAGGTAAAAAAAGGCACCGAGCGCATCCCCCCTGCCCAACCCACCCACCCCAGGGCGCTCGCTGTGCACCATCGCTGCACCAACTGGGATGCAGGTGTGGGAAGACATCCTTGGTGTCTGACGTTACTTTGCACTCTGAATTTCCACCGTGGCTCCGCAAACACCCCGGTGGGTGCCAGAGGCCTCGCAGGTACCAGAAATAGGGATGCAGGTGACGGGCTGGACAGGAGCTCCCCGGGTGCCAGGGCAGAGCCTCGACCGGGGTGTGCCTTATTTACCGTCAGAAAGGAGTTTACCTTGCAAAGGTTTCTGTGCCTGATAGCCTGGGATTATTTTGGCTTTCATGTGGTCTCTAATGAAAGGGAGTCTGGAACAGATGCAGATTTGAAAGAAAAGAGGAGGAGGAGGAAATTTCTTAGCATAGGGTTTCAGTTCCCCTGCCTATAAACAGTGCTGACAGCGAGAGGCGGCGGTGATAAACACCGAGATAAGAGCCCAGCTAGACAGGTAATTTGGCACAAAAGGTTTGTCTGGAGAAGCTTAGGCAGAAGTCGCCACACACTGTTTAAAAAACACAAAACCTCAAGCCCTGGCCAGGGCGGGCGGCTGTGCCGGGGAATTCCCCCGGCTGCTCCGGCCCCGGGTACCCCGCAGGAGCGGAGGGTTGCCCCGTTATTAGGGGTTTCCCCGTTATTAAGCGTGGTTGGTTTTCCTGCGGGGCAGCTGCCAGAGCTCCCGGCAGAGGGGCTGCTCCCGGCAGAGGCGCTCGGGCTTCCCTCCGCCGCCCCAAAACCATCTTGCTTCCTCAGCCGACGAGCTGTCACATATTCTTAGAGTTAAATGTCTTCACCAGTGTGTGCTATTCAGGGAAATAATTCCTCCTGTTTAAAGATTCATGGATATTGGTGTTGGAGAGAGAGCGGCGGTTTTCCCTTGCTCGTGGTCAGGAATCGCTGTGGGGCAGGATCGCTTCTGATAACGATAAACAGCATCCTGGCCCCGGGGCCATCTCACCAGTGGTACCGTTCCCAGGGTCCCAGGTAAAGGGAGCGTAAATCCTAAAGCCTTGAATAAAGAGCATGAACGTTTTAAGGCAGGAGCAGGACTTATAAATTGTGCAGAACTTTATAAAAGCCGCAGAAAATGCAGCCCTGCCGCGCGAGCGGCGTAAGCCTTACACAACGGCCAGGATGATTCACGGGAGCAAAGCGGCGTTAATCACGCGGCGGTGGGTGAAACAGGTTTCTACCCCGTACCTTTAATGCAGAGACAGCCCAGCTTCGTCCGGGATCTTATCAGCCCCATCCTCCTCCCTCGGCACCGTGCGTGACTCGACCTGCCCGGCCTCGCCGGGGCGCGATGGGAAGAGCCGCGGCAGGCGAAGGCATTGCCGAAGAGGCGAGAAGGGTTTCTTTTAAACTAGCTGGTGCCTAGCAGGGACAGCAGAGAGATGCCTATTATTTTCCAGGTGATAACAATGAAGTATTTCTACAAAGAGCAATGCCAAAGGAGCAGAGATTGTACAAGTCCGTCCAGCACAAAGCTTCTGGAGTTGAAAGGGAAACACCCAAAGGCTCTGGCGGCTCTCGCTCGCCGAGTGACCTGGCTGCTAACAAAAGAGCCAGCGAGGGAAATCATCTGCTCTCCGACGGGCGCAGAGATGCGTCTCTCTTTAAGGCTGTGAGAATTGAATCGGTGGTTAGAGATGAAGGTGCTCATAAGAAGCTGAATTTTAAAACCCTTAAATTAACTAAGTAAGAGGGGGGCGAGCTGTCCCGGCTTCCTGAAAGGAAGTTCATGCCTCTAATCTGCTAGGATGCTTTTTCCCATCATCAGGAGGGCAAAGTAAGGAGAACTACTTGACATAATGTATTTGGGGTTTCAAAGCTCTTTGACGAGGTCCCTTACGAGAGGCTATTAAGGGAATTAAATGCTTGCAAAGCAAATGGAAAAAGTAACTCTAATGGTTGGAAACAAAGAGACAAAACAGTGTATATTAATGACGGCTACCTTCCAGAAGGTTACGGTACTCACGGGGAGGGTCCCCAAGTTTTCGTGTTAATACCGGTGGTTAAAGAGATGCCTTAATGATCTGGAAAAGGAGAATGAAAAATATCATATGAAAAATCTGGCAGAGGACCCAAATTGCACAGAGCGTTCAGAACAAGAGAAGACTACAGGGAACTTCAAAAGGCCCGAAGAGAGCTTGATGGATGGGCCAGTCAATGGCGGATGAAATCCAAAGTAGACAAATGCGTAGTCATGCACTCTGCGAGGAACAGGCCCCACTAATTCAAACAAAATGTTAAAACGCAAAAGGAATGGGAGAGATAACAGTGGGAACACTGTGGTGCCAATACCTCCATCGATAGCACCCCTCACGAGGGCGTTGTGCTCAGCCCCGGCTGCTTCACCTCAGGTAACGGCACTTTTAAGCCCCGCTTTCCCCGGCAGGAGCCCAGGGGCTGCACAGGTGCCGAGCGCGGTGCTCGTGGAGAAGGTCCTCATGGACTTTTCCTGGTCACGGGGGACCGAGCATCTGCTCCAGCAGGAATTGGGGGCTGGGATTGCCCTTGGATGGACCTTCCCCATCGCCCAGAGGAAGAGCCTAGGGAGACCAGCCAGGCATTTATCCAGCTGAATAACCTCCCGACAGCAAGGTAAGGCGAATCCCACGCCCCTGTTCCGCGCTCCCCAGGGATCAGCTGTCCCAGAGGACTCCTGCTCTGAAGCAGGCCGGGGAGGTGGGAAGTCCCGCGGAGCCCCGGTCCGACAGGACGGGCTGGTGTGGTGAGGCGCGTGCCCTGCCCGACCCTGATGCCATCTCTCTCCTGGGACAGGGCGAGCCGCGAGCCGGGGAGCTCACCCCTTGTTTGCTCAGCTGGGGATGGCACCCGTTCCCTGGCGCTGCCGAAACCAGTGCGGAGCTGGGGCTGGACTTCGTTAGCATGAACATGTCCCATCACCTGGCGCTTGAAAGCGATGAACATCTACGGTGCCTTTGAAACGGATGCAGATGTTGAGAGGAGGTCGCCGGGAGGTATGAGTGCATGGCCGGGCATGGGGTGCCCCAGGGGCTGGGGGACAGATGCCAGCACGGTCCCAACGTGGCACCCAAGCAGGGGCTGCTTTGACACTTGAGAGATACCAGGCTTCGGTGGGGGCTTTGCTTTGAAAGCCCGACAGCCCAGCCCCATCGCTGGCTTTGGGGAGTTACCCACTGCAGGCCGGGGGGACAGCTGTAAATACACCAAACCAAACACCGATGGGCAGCCTGGGCTGAGCAGGGGCCTTGTGAGGAGCAGGTGGGGAAGACCTGGTGGAAATGGTGCCGAGGAGGCAACACATGCACAGCGAGGAGTGGGCATGGGGAAGGGAGTGCTCGTCCCCACAGAGGAAAGCGAGCAAATATGCCTAAGAGCCCCGCTGGTTGTCTCCTGGCCGCTCACAGCTTCGTCAATGGCTATTTTTCTGCAAATAAATTCAATATTTATTTCCAACAAGTGGCTGGCGGGAGGTAGAGGAAGGAAAGACACTTATTGAATAATTGCACAACCCTCAAGAAGAGCCATAAATTACCCAGCTCTATCTGTCACTATACTTTCCAGCCAAAGTCCCAATGAATCTTTCCCAACAATAGTGTAAGGACAGGTCTGAAAATGTATTGAACCGTCTAAGCACTTGGGTAAGCAAAGCGGAGGCATTAATAACCACCACGAGACATCCCACACCGCAGCGGAGACCGAGCATCTCGGGCTGCCTTCGCTCCACGGCCTCTGCCGCAGCAAGAGGTGAGGGTGGCTCTAGGGGATCATCGCCCCAAAAGTGCAACTGGAGGCTTAAATATTTTGAAAGTTTGGATAATTATAGACATGAACACTTGACAGATGACAGGCATCGCTAATGGAAACGGGTGCCCGAGGTACGTCCGTTTATGGGGAGAAGAGAGGGAACAGCTTTGCTGGTTGGCCCTGTAGTTTTGGTCCACAAAGCAATAGTGGATGAGAGGTTTGTCACACAGCGAATCATGGCTCACCTACAGGCTTTGGTCCAGCACATTAGTGTAAGGGCAAATAAAAATTACAGGCATTTTTTTGCCAGACAACAAAATACAGTAAAAGCTACTTCCGTGAACTGCTTCTCCAAGAAATGTTTCTAAATTCAAACACATCTTTTTACCTTTTCTCCTCAAACTCTTGCAGCAACCAGCATAAGAGAAAGTTTTTAAAAAAAAATTAGAAAATAAAACCTCAGGTGGTGGCAGGTGGGATGGGCAAACCCTGGGTCTCACCAGATTTATACCCACACCACTGCTGGGGCACACCAGCACCCTGATAGCCACAGGCTGCTGGTGGCCAGGGCAGCCAAACCCCCCTCTCCCAGACAATCCCAGTCCGGAGCTGCCCAGCACTGGGCTAAGAGTCCAGTCATGCTCCGAAGTCCCCGGTACGCCGTATGCTTTCACTTCACGTTTCACTTTTGCACTTCAAATGCTATTCCCACAGCGAGGATTTACTGCTGCGGGGTTTGCAGGCAGCCCTCCACCGCGTATCACGTAATGCCATCTCCAAGCGGCCAGCGCGGCTCTCTCCAGTGCTTACAGGACCCCCATTACTCTGATATCCGAGCACTCCACAAACATTAATGGATTTAAGCCTGCCGCCTCCAGCTGAAGCAGGGAAGAGTTATTACTCCTGTTTACAGAGGGGGAACCACGACACAGCAGGGCTGGCTTGCCCAAATCCACAGCGAGATCTGTACCGAAGCAGGCGAGGGGACATGGTTTCTCGTCTCTCGGATTAGCATCCTAATACCAAATCCGCCTTTCCCTTCCCGTTCCCATGAACGGCATTCCTCCGCGGGGATTTTGGCTGTTATTGTCTGCCCAGCCACATTGGGCCTTTAAATACAGAGGGACGTACCCCCGCCCCACTCCTGCCAGAGACCCCCCCCCCCGGGGTCTGGGGAAGGGGGGTCCCACGGGAGACCGCAGCCTCCCGGGAACAGACAGATGAACATTTCAATTTGGCTTGGTGTGACATTTCCATCTGGTTTGACAAACCAAACATTTGAGTTTGCAAATGTCAAAGTATTTCCATCAAAAATGTCGTCGGCGAAGTCTGACATTTCTTAATCTTTTTTTTGTTCTGTGAACGTTTTTGATATTTCAACTTTGTCTTGATTTGAGAGGGAAAACGCTGTAATTTTTGACCAGTTTAAGCAATTACATATTTTTAACCTAAGCCATTAAGCTAGGTCCTCTGGGCTATTCCTGCCAGGAATAGACATCGATGGTGGCACCAGGCAGTCCCTCCATGAACTATTACTCCATGAGCTATTTACTGAGGGGGTCCAAAGTCACACAGCCCAGAGCGCGCCAGGAAGCAAGCGGCTGAAGTTTCCTCCGAGCTGCATCCAACCAGACCTTCACCTCCAGCTTCTCACTCAGCTTTTTCACAGGATCACGCTGAGCTACATCTCCAGGGGTCTGGGCAAGGGGCTTCCCACCACCTCCTGGTGCATTAGTGGAAGAAGGAGCAGGAAAGTCAACGCAGAAGAGCACGTACCATACAGAAATCTATAGTCAGCTGCATTCTGATACAGTCCCCAAAGTACCTAATTATGCAGCTCGGATTTCTCCCTGCTCCTCATTCCAGCGATAGCTCACCCTGAATCTTTATCAGGCCTTCAGGCTTCGCAGACGTCAAGGAGACGTTTCGCTCTCCCATCTTCCCTTCAGGATGGGAGAGCAGAGGTAGAGGGGCAACATACGGCTCGTGTCAGGTTTGCAGAAAGCGATGTCAGGGAGCAGGCGTCTAAGTGCACACAACACCTAAAGAAACGCCTGGCTACCCCGCAGCGCTCGGGCTCTGCCGGGGAGGGATGGTGCGGAGCCAAGCAGGCAGCTGCAGCAGCGCAGGAACACGCTCCGAGGGGGTCTTACAGGGATTTGGGAGAGGGAGAGCATGCGTGAAAATTGCATCAGGGCAAGAGCTAATTGCCAAGATTAACAGGCTCCAACAAGTGAAGGGCGAGCACTTGGAGTATGAAGTGTCGATGAGACGCGAGTGCTGCCCGCGGAGCCGAGCAGGGCTGGTGCGGAGAGGGGCAGAGCTGTTTCAGAGCCGGGAGCAGGATGCACGGCTCCAGCCGCTCCTCAATCCCAGGGGACGGGCAGAGGGACTGAACGGCCGACCACCCCTGCGGCACAGCAGGGAGGATGGCTTTGGGCTGCAAGGCTTCAGGTGGGCAGATGTAAGGGAGCACAGGGGAGAAGGGAACCGTATGCCCCCACACTGGGGGTTTGCATGTTGATGGTTTCCCATCCAAGATGGGGCCGAGGATAAGCAGCATCTCTGCCAAGACACCGCTCGGCGATGCCCGTAGCATGTCCTAACTGTTACGTCCCAAGAAATTTCCCATAGAAATGCTATTTGCAATTAGGAACTGGTGACCTAACTGGAGCGGCTTGAGCCACCGGGAGGGAGCGGACAGCGGGGTGCAGGTGGATGCCTGCTTGGAAAACCAGGGCCAGCTGCAAGCAAAATAAATAAAACCAGCCAGGTCTGATGCTCAGCCAGCCCAGGGACACATTAACCGCACAGCCGGGGAGAGTTGTGAGGTGGCTGCACGAATTGGACAGCTTATGAGATGGATGAACACTGTGGTCGGGAGAATTTGTCAGTGTTTAAATTAAATGAGGATGGACATTGGAGGTACTCCAGCTTTGGCAGAAACACCTGGGACCACATACCTAGCGCAAGGCAGAGGCCGAGGATGGTGGTGCGCTGCAAGCGGAGATGAACTGCCTACAGGAGAAGCCAAGAAGTGCCACCACTGCCTCTGCGGACGAGGGGAGCGAAGAGGGACAGCCAGGGAGAGGGCTGCAGCCCAAGTCCAGAAGCAGCTTTGCAACAAGATGCTGCCACGAGGAGGGAGGAGATGGATGGGAACTGCCTGGGAGCACGGGGCAGGTTGCAGAGCACACGCCAGCCTTGCAATGGCAAAGCTGGCAGCAAAGGGATCCAAGGGAAAAGCCGAGATACAGAAGAAAAACCCAAAAGAGAAGCTACAGGGAGTATCTGCTCCCCCAAACAGCAGCGGCGGGAGCGAGGAAGGTGCCTGGCCTGTGCCGAGCTCCCAAGCATCATTTAAGACACGGGCTTTGCTGGCACGTGCTGTAAGTGGCCGATACCGCAGTGGGGTCGGGAGGGCTGATTGTTCATGACCTGCAGAAGGACGGCACCCACATGAATTTGCGCCTCGGGGCTCCAGATGTGGGATGGACAGAGCCCTGTCAGTCTGGGGCTCTCCTGCTTAAACCAAGCAAAAGAGGTTTGGCTCAGAAAGGCAGGGGTGCTGTGGAGGAGGACGACGCTGTGACTCGTGCCAAGTCCTAGAGGAAATCGGTGCCGGAGCGGGGAGGAAAGCCTGGTTTTCCCCAGCTGGCTGGCAGCACGCCCCGGGGCACCCGTTTCTCCTTTCGAGCACATCCCCCAAAACCAGGTTTGGGGCAGGCATGATTCACAAACTAGAGAGAGATAGACTTCTAGCAAATATTATTTGCAAACATATTGTTCAGGCATCCCCATTTCTAGGTTACGCAGCTGACAATTTTGCAATGCAGAAAGAGAAAAAAGATCAAAACCAGCCGACATGTCAAGGAACATGAGCCACAGAAGACAAAACACAAGGGAAAAAAAAACCCAAAAAGGCTGTTTTTTCAAAGAGGAAAGACAACGTTAAACCATGGCGTGCCTGGAGATCTCCACCAGAACCAGGCTCGTCTCCCTCTCTACCAGGGCTGGGGAAGTCAGCGATAAAGTGATGAGAACTTGCAAAACTATTTGGGGTGGGTTAATGGAGGACAGCGAACGCGGTGCGGGGCACGGGAGGGACCCCAGCCCAGCTGGGTCCGGGTGCAGAGGAGAGGGCTGCTTCACCGGCACCCGAGTGGGGATGTCTTGGGCTATTCATGCACAATAAACACATCAAATGCAGCAGAGGTGAAAAGGAAAATGCCTGAACATCACTGCAGATATTCCCCGAAATGCATCTAAGCATTGTGCAGCAGCATTCAAAACCCAAATAAAACATTATAGAATATATAAAGGGTGGGAGAGAAAATACTATTATATAAACCTGTCTTCGCATCAAGACTGGGGGCCTTTCCAAAAAGATACGCTTCAGCCAAACAAATGACGGAGCTCGGTACGGGGATAACCGGATGAAGTTTAATGGCCTGTAATACGCAGGAGCTCAGGCTGAGTGAGCTAACAGTTCCTCCTGGCCTTAAAGCCTATGAATGTATGAATAAATCAAGGGAATACTTGTTTAGTTCCAATCCCCCAGCCTGCAAAAATACGATGCAGCGGAAGGAGAGGGAAATTAAAGATGGGCAGTGGAAGCAGCACGGGAAGATGACGTGGGTTCAGGGAGCACCCAGGTAGGAGCACGACACCGAATGCACCCAAGAGCCACTGATGTAGACGCTGGTTTTGGCACAGCACGTGACTGACTTCGAAGCTGTTGGCCGGGAGGAATTGCCGGAGTGAAGCGATTCACAGGAGTAAGAGGACAAGTGGGAAGGGGCAGCGGTTGCTGGGGCTGGAGGGGACGTCCGGCTGGGGCCAGGATCAGTCCCACGGCAGCGGGACCCGGGAGGAGGTGCAGGATGCATGGCTGCCGAAGGGAGCATCACTCCCCGTCCCCTCGTGGTCACACACAGAGAGGAAGAAATCCCACATCCCTGGGGGGCTTGGGGCTGAGAAACCCCAGAATAAACACGGTCAGTGAGGCAGGGGGGAGCCCCAAAACCGGGGACCTGAGGTGGGTGAAGCTGCAGGGTCGGCAGCCGACGGGTGGAATAAGTTAGAGCTGATAACATGTTCTGGGGAATACGAAGAGCTTTTAAAGACATCGGGGAAAAGAAGTGCTAGTGAGACAGAAGGATAATAATAAATGAGAGAGGGGCTGGAAGGAATGAAGAGCTTTAAAATGGCTGTTGCTGAATTGCTTTTTCAAATTGCTCTTTAAGGCGATAACTAAAGAGAAGAGGCATGGTCAATTAGGAAGTAATGAAGACCTTGTAAATACACTTACTGATAAAAAGCACGTAAGGGAATGCTTGACAAACCCAACATACACAAATCAGCCGGGGCGAGCAACATGCGTTTTGAATTATTAAGGGAATTCGCTAACGAACTTAGCGAGCCTCTGCCACTTCAAAACCCACCACCATCAACAAAAATAAAATTGCAGTCGGCCAAATTCCGAGCTGGCGTAACAGATCAATGGAGGGCTCGGGGGGGCGGCGGGGACTGGCAGGGAAGGAAATAAACACAAAGCAAAATTTAAAAGAAAAGAAAAAGGGGGGGGACACGACTGGAAAAGGAGACTGACAATTAGTAGCCAGGAAATTTGTTTCATCTGCCAGGCAAGGAACACCGCAAAAATCGGGGATTAAGGAAAAGGCATTTGCCTGCTCCCGGAGGAGAGCAAAGCCGAGAGCAATGCAAAGGAAGAATTTATTAAGGACGAGCCATGGCGGTCAAAGCTAAATGGTATTTTACAGGGCATCGCATCCTCTCTGGAGGCAGGGACCGGTGGATAAAACCTGGCAGGACACGTGGCATTTCACCCCGTGTCTCGGAGATCTTTCTTGGAGGAATGAATTGGCTGCGAAGCGAGGCCAGCCCGGGAGCCCACGCGACACGGCAGCCGGCGCAGGAACCAGGCCTGGTCTTGTTCGGGATGAACATTAACGATGGAGGAGATAAATGGCAAAGTAATTGCATTTGCAGATGATGCTTAATTAGGTCACGCTGAGAACAGATATAACACAACAGGAGGCGGGATGGTTTGAAACATGGGTGGAACCAGGCAAGCGATGAGCCTGGAAGGGGGCAGGGACCTCGAGGGAGAAGGTGTCCCCAGCAGAAATTCGTGGGCGGTGGGGAGAAGCTGGGAGACAGCCCTGGGACGGGAGGTGGCTGGAAGCAGCATTTTAGGTGGGATTTCTCGAGGCATCTGTCCTGCACTCTCAGTGCTCTGAAAGTCATCAGGGTCCCTCAGAATCACCGCTGGCACGGCAGGGTTTGCCCAGGCATTTTGCAGCACAGGGAGGAGGCTGCTCGCTGTCTTGCTTGGAGATTTGGAGGCAGAAAGGTCCCTGTGGGGACCAGGAGAAAGCTGCTCCCTTGGCCCCGGGGGGCCTCCTGTGGCATGGCCCGGGCTGGACGGGCACCCAAGGGAGATGACATCTCCACTCTGGGAAAGGGCACACAGATTTGTCCAGCGTGGAACACACCCACACCCGCCCCCACCCCAACAGGACAGAGCAAATAAAAGCAGGGAGCCCCAGCAAAGCGGGTGTTATTTGGGAGAGCTGTCGGACCGCTCACTCCCAGGGCATCTCTGCTTCTCATCCGCCTGATGGAAGCTGACATTGTGTGAACCTTTCTGAGCAAACCCAAATTATTTTAATTTCTAAATCCAAACAGCTCCAATTATATCATTTCCCCTGTGCGAAGCTGGGTAATGGTCTCCCTCTGCTCCCCGGCAGGGCTACAGCAGCCCTGAGTGCTGGCAGCGCTGGGGTCAGGGAGGGCTCAGGACTGGTTTCGGGGGGCCAGGAGCTCACACCCCTCCCCAGACACTACTCCTGCTCAAGGGGCACATTGGGACAGACCCCTGCAGGCAAGGTGAGATGGAGTGATGGTTTAAATACACAGAGGGAATTTCCAAGGTTCAGTTTTGCACGTGTATCAGGAAAAAAAAAAAATCAAGCTTTCTGAAGAAATTAAAAATCTTTTGGGCGAGTTCTCCTATCTGCAGGAGAGCTTTCTGGTTTTCTTCCTTTTGCTCTGCACAGAGCAGCCTCCCGTGGCAGGCTCGGGGGGGATTTCACTTTAAGGATGAGCAACAAACAATTTTGTAGTTGCAGAAATAGAGGAGGGGGAAAAAAAGCGAGTTGAGGAAATATTTCCTAAAGAGCTCTGATTAACTAATTAACTGAGTTTCTTCCTACACCAGCCTTTCCCTCACAGCTTCGGTGCCATCCCTTTGCAGAGGGTATATTGCACTAACACTTAACATATCATAATTGTAATTATACACCTCCAGCTGCCTTTGGTAATTTTTTTCCTCCCATGAGGAGCCCTCCCCCATTTCTCTAGGGCTGCCTCAGCACCATTTTCCCACCGTTGTTTTACCCACAGCCTGGGCAGGGAGAGCAGAGCTGGATGCAGCTCCTGCCTTTCACCCCCAGCCCCCCCCCCCTTTTTTTCTTTACCCCCAAACCCTATTGTCCCCAGCATCCCCTCCTTCTCCTCCCTTCCCCTCACTGCCTGCTCCTGCATTTCTCCCTCTGCTATTTTTAACAGGGTATCAAGGTCTCTGCTTCCAGCAACTCACAAAGCCTCCTCTCTGGTTCAGCCCTGCCCAAATCCAAGCACATCCCCCCCCCATCCACCCTCAGTTCCCCAAGCCAACGAGGGGCTTCTGCCAAGCCACCCCCAGCCCCTCCGGCGCCACACGGTCCCAGCAAA
Source organism: Phaethon aethereus (assembly GCF_964289735.1). NCBI lineage: Eukaryota > Metazoa > Chordata > Aves > Phaethontiformes > Phaethontidae > Phaethon > Phaethon aethereus. The sequence goes on from NC_138585.1 coordinate 18,667,885, forward strand.
CCTGGCCTCAGGTGGACAAACTGTCCTGGCTCTGCCACAGGCGAGGGATGCCGGCCGTGCCGCCGCCGCCGCCTCCAGCATCCCTCCCCAGCCCTGCCCCCGCCGCCTTTTAGCACCTCCGGCCCCGCTGCCGCGGCACCTGGCTGCGGCAGCGGCCGGGGCCCCAGCACCCTGCTGCGCACGCCTGGGGGCGGGGGGGCTGAGCTGTGCTTGCTCCCACCTGGAGCCCCTTTGCTCTGGGAACCGCGGCCCGCCGGCACCGTCTCCCCCCTAGGCTTCCCTGGAGTTTGCTGGAGCACCCGAAACGCCCCACAAGCCCCTCCATTGCTGGTTTAAATTCCCAACCCCTTATCATATTACAAAGTAACGGGGCACCTCGACGCTCCTCTAAACTTAAACACCTTTTATTCTCATTAAAGGGGTCCGTGCCTCTCTCCCGCTTCTCTATCTTCCAGTTAAAAGCTAATTAATTACTGTTGACTTTCGCAGCAGATGTTCTCGCTTCGGCGCTGGTCGGAAACGCGGTGGTTTGCGAACCGCAGGGCTCCGGCGCGAAGAGTGAGGACCAGGGCATGCGGGCCGGAGGGGAGAGGAGACCTTCCCAGCCAGCCCTGCTTCTGAAAAGGGAGAGAAAGTGGCTGTTTATGAGAAAGGCACTGGTTGTTTTTCTTGGAAAGAAGTAAAATCCTCAGATAGGGGTAAAATCCTGATTCCACAGAAAATTAAGCAGTGTGGATTTCAGTTGGGTCTGGTCAGAGGTTTATTTCCCCTCGTACAAGAAACCTCTCATAAATCACTGCTCTCTCTGAGGGCTTTTCAAAGCAGTGATGCAAAACAGAACTGCACTGTCTGCGAAAGGCTGGCCAGCCCCAAAAAGCACCGGCGAAGTGGGAAGGGATGGGCAGCCATCTCCACAGCCCCACTGCCCTGCCGCCGCCACGCTGCCCACCGCCCGGCTCACAAAATGCCAGCAAAGGGCGAGCAGGAATGAATAAGAAACGGGTGCCATGGGAAGGAGATGGGTGACAGCGAAGGGCCGGAGGGGAGGATGACCTGGCAGCACACTGCATGCCCCGTGGCAGGGAAGGGGCAACAGTGCCTGCTGATGGGGCTACCATTGCCACAGCGTGTACAGGCGTCCTGGTGGGCATGGGCATCCTGGTGAGCATCCCAGAGCATGGGCACCCTAGGGGGCACGGTCATCCCAATAGGCATGGGCATCCCAGTGAGCCCGGGCTGGGGCTGGCACCTCCACTGCTGCCTCTGCCTTGCTGGAGCCACAGCACCCTCAGTGCAGAGCGGGACACTGGGGTATGAAGTCCCTGCCATCAGGGTGCATGTCGAAGGCACCTTCTTCTGCAAAAATGCTGTAAAAAATGCTGCCAAGTAGCAAAGCTCCTGGGCTAACAGCCGTGCAAATCCCCCTGATGATTACAGTGACTTTCTAATATCGACAGAAACCTCTGTGCTAATGAAATGCACTGAAGTTAAGCAGCCGTGGAAATGCCAGTGTAAAGGAGAAAGGCCACCAAACAGGCACTAATGGAAACCCAAATCCCCAGAACTAACGGGCCGTGCTCGGAGGAGAGGGAATGGAGCAGGGGTCCCTGTGCCGTTGTTCCTGCACGGTGCTGTGACCTTCTCTGGCTTTGACTGCCCGTCCTTGGAGGAGAAGGGGTGCATGGGCGGGGGTACCGGTGGACAGATGGGAGCACTGGGCACAGAAACTGGGAAGACACAGGGGAATTTATCCCTTTGACCCTTGATGCTGGCACTGTCGAGGTGCTTTTCCTTCCCCGGGAGCCTCCAGCATGGCTGGGAAGCGCTGACTGTGGAGTCGGCAGCCACTCGCAGCCCCGCCTGGCCCTGACAGACCATTTCCCATTGAGCTGCAGGTAGAAAATGGAATTTCAGCTTTTCCTTTTCATGGTAAATGTTTCTGATTCTGCTGGCTGATGTGTTCACCTCTCGAGTTAATAGGCAATAAGCAAAGCGGTGTCATTCTTGTTAAGGAGACAGAAAGGGCTCCATTTAAATGCAATGTGCAGGCGACATAAGCCGGGCTGGGAGAACACCCCGTGCTTCCCTGCAGCGCTTTGGGGAGCTGGGGAGGGAGGTTTGCATTTTCTCCGACAGCAGAGGCAGGTTGGGCGCGTGGCTGGAACACACCAGCGCCGAAAATAGGGCCTTTTGTCACCTTCCCGTCAGCGCTTCCAGGGGTTTGAATCAAAAGCGACCTTAGACACAGGTCCCCCAGCCGGCTCCCGCACTGGCTATCAGGACAGACCGGGCACCCCCCCAGCCCCGCTCTGCCCCGCTTGCCGCCGCTCCTGGCAGCTGCCGGCGCGGCGCAGCCCAGCGCCGTGCTGACGCTATGAATTGCATCTTGCTGGAGAGAGGCAAGAAACACGGGCTGAACCCCTTCAGACACCATCCACCTTCCTCTGCGGGCCGCAAGGTGCTGGCGGCACAGGCAAACCGGGGTGCTGTGCGCCGAGAGCGCATTTGCTGTCGATCGCTTACTGCTAATTACATTAAAAATCTCGCATTAAGTTGAGGGCAAAGGCACCCGGGCTGTCAGCGGGAACACTCTCAAATTGACTCGTTACAAAACCCCTGTTGCTGATAGGGCCCTCTTTTTAAACAGCAAGCATTGGGTTCTTCTTGCTTTATAAAATTCCATTTAAAGGAGAAATTACAAAAGCTTTCCGGCTCCTTTGATCATTTGTAAGGGTCCTTTCCAGCGCGGGAGAGAGCGAGCCCCCGGCTCGAGGAGGAAGGGAACCGCGCTGAGTCGAGGGAGGTGCTCGGCGGGGCCGCTCCGGGACGGGCTCTCCTCTCCCCTGGCCACGCGCAGCGCGCTGCCGGCCACCGCCGCTGTGTTTCCAGAGCCCAGCGTGGCTACTGCGACCACCAGGTCTGGCTGGTCCTGCCCCTGGGACAGACCGGTGAAAGGAGAGGAGAAATGGGGGGTTTGTGAGTGCGCGGTTTGCTGGTGATTACACGTGATGTCCGTGTTACCTCGGCGTAGCCCTTGCAGCTTGCTCTCCAAAATCAAGTGGCAGAATTCAAGTCCCAGCCCTGACCCGAGCCGTGGCGCGGTGTGTGCGTGATGGCAACGGGGCAGCACGCGCGGAGGCTGGGGCGTCGCTGCCCGAGGCGTCGCCGGCATCACCGCATCACCGCGCACCTCGCCAGGCGAGACGCCGCTGCTGGGGTCGCTGGCCGGGCTCTGCTGGGAGAGCTGCTGCTGAGGATGTACAAGGTCACCGGCGAAAGCCTCCTCGCTGCCACGGCACGTGGGGGATCGGTTTCTCTACAGCCACGCACGTCCTTTGGCTTAAAGACCAAAGCCCTGGCAGTTAAAACTGTTTTTCTTTTTTGTCTTTTTATTGAAGGGCAGAATGTGTAGGGGAGGGAACAGCAGCCGGGTGTGTTCTAATGAACCCTGATTTCTAGCAAAGCCTTTAATAGCGTCTCCGTCTCGTGGTATCTCGCTTGAAAAATTAATTCAAATTGGTTTGGATATAAGCCTTTTCACAGGGGCTGAGAACAAGCTGAAGGATCTGAAACAAAAGGGAACAATAGTATCTTGAGCTGGAAGGCGCTGTTCAGACCCAGCAAGGATTGGTGTTAGGCCTGGTTTTATCTAACACCTCCAATTAATTACCTAGGAGAGGGAACAAACAGCACCTTAATTAAATCTTCAGATGACATTACAGTGAAAAGGTGTTAGACACCAGCAGGAACGTGCAAAGGGGCTGGGGAAGGCAGCGGCGCGGCGAGGAGAGAGCCGGGCTGGCTCAGCCGCGCCGTTGGGGAGGAGGACGTGGCGCAAGCTGGGGGGAGGCTTTTTCTCCGGGACCCCCCTTTTCCCCCCAGCCTCGTGCCGCATTTGTGGAGGTGGGTGGAGAGCGACCTCAGCATCCCATAACCCCCACATCCCCATCCAAGTGGGTTTCGGCACTGCCGAAACCATCACCGGTTGGAACGGCACCTGCTCCCCCTTCCCGCTGACCCCATGGCTGTGCCGGCTCCGGCTGTGCCGGACCACGGGGGACTCGCGCCTCCTGAGGCTCCTTGAGCTTTTTTGAAGCTGCAGCTGGGCTGGGTCTGCTCCTAGGAAAGCCGAAACCCTTCAAGCAATATATTTTATGTGGTGGAAACCAAGTGAACTTCGCAGAGATGCAGCTATGGTCTTAACTGGAAATGCCAGGTATATTAACAAAGAAACCAAGCAAAGAAATTTCTGGACAAAAAGTTAATTATCTAAAAATTGAGCTTCCAGAGGAAGTTACATAAACATTTGGGGAAAAAAATAAACACGCAGAATATTTCTAAGAGAATTAAGAAGAGCCGTAACGATTTCAGCCTAGAAATGAGAAGCTAATATTGCGAACATAAAGATTTAAGTTCCTTTGCAGTTCATACATTTTATAACAGAAATCCAGACATCTAAAAACCAAAATAAAACACTCCAATAACAATCATAACTCTGACTCTCTCTTTTTCTTCTTTCCTGGCACCCAGACAACGGCTTAGAAATGCATCTCATAACTCGAGCGTGGTGCCGGAAGTGACTTCTATAAAGTGGGATAATTAAGCAAGAGTAACGTGTTATTTTAGAAATTACACCCTCGCCATAACATGCCGGAGGAGGATGCCGGGCGGCCGCGGGCTGGGACCGCTGCTCGATGCGCGCTGGCACCCTCGGCACCCTGGGAGGGGGTTACCAGCGGCTGCGGGGAGCTCGCAGCTTACCCGGGGTGGGTTCATGCTTTACGTTCGGAAAGAGGTAGTCTTTAAATTGCATTTAACTCCCAGCTTCTCTGCTGCTGGGGAGGGCGGAGGTCAGAGCACGGCTGCTCCTGGCAGGCTGATTAATCCCGGCTGCGAGGAGTGGGGTTGTGGTGCTCCGGGACGACAAGCACCGACATCTCCCTGTGCCTTAACCTGCTGCACCGAGACCGTATTTTGCATCTTGTAACGCGCATCGGATGTTTTTGGTGCTGTGTGGCTAATAAACCAGCCGCAGCCAATTCCCACTCCCCTGCTTTTTTAGTGCTGGGGCTATTGTCCCTCCTTCCCTCCTTTACATCCCAGTGTTTATTTTTCCCTACTGTTTAGATTAGCTTTAACTTCAGGTGGACGCCAGGCTTTTATTGAGGGAAAAAAAGCAATCCCACATCAGCCAAATCTAACAACATCTTGCAAGCACCTCTAAATATTCCACGGATGGAGGCTGTCAGGCTGCCGGGGAGCCTCCGCTCTGCGCTCATTCATAGTTCAGCACATCCTCCTCCTCCTCCCACCTTCACAAGCGGCTGCGCCTGAGCTCAGACACACGCGCACCTTCCTCATGCTGAAAACATGTCGGCAGTTTCCCGCGAGGAGCCAGGCCAGCATGGGCTGCCAACGCGGCCGCCCCAGCCCTGGGAGGGGGGAGAGGAGCAGGAGGAGAACCGCTGCCTCCAATTAATCCCCAGCAAAGTCCCGGCGCAGCCAGAGAGCGCTCAGATTTATCTCCCGACTGCCTGACTTGGCTCCTCTCCCCCAAACATTTGGCAGCGGCGGCTGAGACGCGGCGGCTGGTGGAAACCCACAAGGGTCTGCCGGGGCTGGAGCCGCTTCAGGGAACCTGCTGAGGGTCCCCGTGGCGGGACCAGGACCTTTGGGGCACCCCGGGGTGGGCGGCGCCCGCCTTGCCGTGCCCTGCTCCCGCGCCGCGGTGCCGCCTCACTCCGTGCCTCTCGTCTGCCGCCAGCGGCCCCGCCGCCCACCACGGGCACGCGGGAGCCCGGCCCCGGCTGGGACCCGGGCCAGAGCGCAGGCAGAAATGCCGTGGGGAAGGCAACCCGCAGCCAGCGCCTAACAGAAAGGATGAGCTGGCTGGTTAAAGAAGTGTGAAAATAACATTGTGTTTTGTTTTATTTTTTTTTCCCCCAGTCCTATTAAAAGAAATGATTGGTGAAATCCCCGCAGCCGGGGCAGAGCCAACCGCGCTGGCAGATGCCTCCAACCTTAATGCAAGGACGGAGGCAAGCGGCGGCTGGGAGCGAAGCCGAGATGCTGCTTAACCTTGGAGATGACCCATCTGCCCAGGCAGCTTCCTCCAGCCCCGCTGCGTGGGCACGGAGGGATAAAAGGATTCCTGCTGCTGGCACAGAGCAGTAAGTCACGCTGAAAAAGGAAAAGGCGGAGCATCAAGGGCAGAGGGAGATTGAAGAAAGGGGGAAATAAGTTCTGGGAAGAGGGAAAGGTGAGGGAGCGTTCGGGTCCGGCGCTGCCCGGGGAGGCCTGGCAGGCTGAACAGATCCTGGCAGGCTGCTGGATCCCCGCTGCGCCAGGAGGAACAGGATATCACACGTCGTTTGTGAATAAAGCCGCGGCATCAAAGGAGCCTCGTCTCCGGCCCTGCGCACCCGTCCCAGCCCACGGCTCTGGGGCAGCACACCAGTGCTCCTGGGGATGGAGCACGGGGAGGCACCGGGGCTTTTAGAGGCTTGTTCACTCGCTCTAGGAGATGGTGGTTATCAAGGAGGGTTATCCAGGCGTCTGGAAAAGCGACGTGCCGGAGGAGCGGGTGGAGAACCTCTGTCCCCATCCCTACAGCCCCGAGCAGTGGTCATGAGCCGCCCTGCCAGGGTGCCAAGCCATGCGGCGATGGCTTCAGGAGACGCTCCGCAGGGTGACGACCCGGGGTTAGAAGAGGCTCGTGGGTGCCGCACGCCCTCCTCGGGGCCCTCCTGGGGGCCCTCCTGCCACCGCCTCCGCCCAGGCGCGCGGGAGCCCGCCGAGGGAATAAGAGCTGCCTTGGCTCTCCGACTTCAAAGCTGCGAGGGGAACATAATGATGTGCGAAACGCCAAGCTGCCAGCTCCCCGCGGCCGGCCCCACGTTTCCTTTGGAGTAAATAATGCTGTCTAACGAGATGGTTTAATTGTGTCATGCTAATTCTATGTGAAAGGAGACAAGATTGAGCACGTGCGCAGTCATGGCGGGTGCAGGACCCCAGCCCGCAGCGCGTCTCCCACCCCGCGGCGGCCCGGTCACCGCAGCACTGCCGTGTGACGTTCAGCCCGGGTGTGAGCAGCGGAGACCTCTCCGGAGACAAGGGGGTGACCAGCGGAACCGTCTTGTGCAGACAGTGCGGCTGCTCCAGGGCGCCCTGGGGTGCACATGGGTGTGTGCTGGGTGCTGGGCAGGACAGGGGTCGAAGGAAGGTGCTACCCCACGCTGGGACCCTGGGCTCATGCCGTGGGTGTCTGTGCATGAGGCTGGGATGCTGGGAGCACTGCCAGCCTGGGAAGCTGTGGAGTGAAGCTGGGGCTCCATCAGCGTGGAGGGAACAGCCCGTGGCCTGGGTTTGTCCGGACTCCATGGGCATTCCCAGAGCAAAGATACGGCATTGTCTTTGGTCGCAGCAGCTCAGGGAAGGGTGCCGCTCAGCCTCGCCTGCCGCTGAAGCCCTGTGCCAGTACCTCAAGGCCAGCCCACGGGATGGCTGCAAGAAAATGCCAGCCAGGGAGCTGGGAAGCCCTGGCAGCAGGACATCCGTGCCTGGGGTGCAGTCACGATCCTGGTGATGGGCATGACTGCTCACCGGCTGAGCCGGGCCACAAGCATCTCCTGGCTCCCACCTTGCAAGGCTGGACTCAGCTTTGCTGGAGCAGTTCACATCCAACCTGGTTGCATCCACTTCTATTTCTTAAATGGGATTAAAAGGACAAAGAGCATGAAGAGCAGAAATGCATACAAGGGGTAAACCAAGCCTGGGAAAATCCCCCCGCAAGCCCAAGTCTCGTGGCAGGACATTTGGAGTGACGGTCCCCAATTTCCATCTCCAGGGCAACACTGGTTGATCTGGCGACGTGCCCCGTCCCCCCGCACAGGCGTGCGCAGTGCCGCAATGCTCCTGGGTGGTTTGCGGCCACTGTTATTGCTGTGGATTAGCGTTTTGTTATTGTCTCCAGGCAGCCTGACCCCGGTCCCCACACCGGGACTCCCGGCCCCCCGAGCCCCCAGGCATGACTTGAGCCATCAGCCACGTGTGACAAGCGGCCAAGAAGTCAACACCTGCACTCACGGTGCGCCCGGCCACCCCGGCCACCCCAGGCTCTTTCCAGGACATAAACCCTTGGTTTTCAAGGCTGTTTTCTCTCCAGATGAATGAAATAAACCAATGATTAAAAGGAAAAGTAGGAAAATAAATTGCACCATGTGCAGTCGTTTGGACACCCCAGATGGCTTGTCAGCAGGGTTTGACTTTCAGGTCTACAGCACAGATGGCTAACTCTGAAGCCGGGGGAAGAGCTGTTACCCGCTGTGCACGGCAGCCCCCGGCACACGCTGGTCCTCGCGGTGCTTCTCCTCGGAGGTCGGGGGCCGTGGTTCAGCCCCACGGCAGCCCCGAGGTCTCACCCGCCCCACTGTGGTGTGCTCAGCAGAGGCTCCACTCGTGCGGCCATTGCACCGGGTGGGTCCCACCGTGCCAATGCTCTCGTGCACTGCCTCTCGTGCAGCTCTGTGTGCACTGGGAGATGCCAAAACACTTTGAGAAGCAGCTCAGCCAGGCACCACGCCAAGGTCAGGACACAAGGGCCAACATCGGGCAGGGGGCATGGTGCAGATGGGGGGACAACGGGGCCGGAGGGAAGCCAGGACAGGTTGGGGCAGCTCGGTGGCCACACTTGTGCCTTGGTGCCAACAGCCTGCCTCTCCTCCAGGAGCCAGTGGCCCTCGGAGCTCCCTTCCACTTTCTCCTCACAGATACATGGTCTAATTTGGAGCAGCAACTCCTTGGAGCGGGGGCTGCATCAGTCTCTGCCTGGAACTGCCAGACACGTCGGTGCGGTGGCATCGGCACGAGAGAGTAGCAATAACCATTAGCGCCGGGACCGAGGGGACTCGGTGCTGGCAGTGATGTAGCATTTCCATTAGGAGCCTCACACCGCTCTATTACTACGGCATTAGCAGGAGCATCACTGCCGCCGCGGCAGCTGTGGGAGTGGGAGAGAGCGCGACTGTGGTGGGGCAGCAGCTCCCCACCAAAACTCAGCCAGGAGGCAGCGGCAATGCTCATGACATCACCTGAGGGTGGGGGGTCTGTCCCCCATCACAACGTGTCACCCCATCACACTGACTGGTCTGTCCTGACGGTTTGGTACTTGGATTTGTTTCCCCCCATTTTTTTTTTACCCTGAGATCTCTGTTTTTTATTGTAAAGCTCTAAACTTTCCCCTCCACTTCCCTGCGTGCAACAACATTTCCAACCCTTCCCTCCTCGGAGACTCCTGAAGGCTCCAGGAAGAGGGAGGTTTGCGATAAACAGATGGGAAATAGGGAAAATAGTCAAACAAAGAGAGGAATGAGAAGGAGAAGAGAACAAGGTGCAGATTCCTGGCCGCTGGGGTGGGAGGGGGAAGCGGCAGGATTATTACGTTAGGAGCAGCTTCAAACTCCCAATTCTCAGGGCACGAAACCTGCACAATTTAAAGTAGTCAAAACAAACCCTTTGCCGCTATTTATACTTGAGCTGCCTGCAGGCGGCAAAACCTTGACTCCATATTCCAGGCCTAATAGATTCCAGGTGTTTTCCAAAAAACTCCCCTCCTCCAGCGAGGAGCCTGAATAAGCTCCTGGCACCTTTTGGTCCCTCATCCCCCTCGGAGCGGCCGGAGGGAAGGGGCTGGCCCCCGGGGGTGACCAGCCCGGCAGCCCCGGTGACGGGGCACCTCCTGCTCCCAGCCTCCGCTGCTGGGGCTGGAAAGAGGCTGCGAGCCAGGGCTGCCGCTGCACGGGGGGCTTTCCTAGCTGAGGGGCGCGGGGCAGCTGCCGGGGTCACCTCTCTGGAGCCGGGCTTGCTCCCAGGGGTGGCACCCGCAAGCACAGGTGGGGAGGGGGTGTTGCATGGGACCAGTGTGGGGTGGAAGATGGAGTTTGCAGACGCACGGGGGGCTGTCCGTGCCCGTTACATCCCCATCTCCCCCTCCCCACATCATTACGGATGACCACGGGAAGTGTGCTGCCTCCAGCCGCAGGGGGTCCAGCCCCACTGCAGTGCTGCATGGTGCAGCCCTCGAGGGCAGCTCCGGCACCTTCGTCCACCAGTGCTCCGGGGCAAAGGCTCTGCCCCAGCAACGCCTCGCCGCAGCGCTGCGCGCGGAGCAGCCCGGGGAGCAGCAGGCTGGCACAGGGAGAGAGCACCCACCTGCACCCCTGCCTGCAGCCCCAAAGGATGCTTCACTCCCGCAGAGCTGGAAACTCCCTTTTTTAAAGCAGCCAAGGAAAAGAAGCAGTGAGACACGCTCAGCATCGGGCAGCCAAGCCAGTGACAGGGGTCCAGCGCAGGCTGCACGTTCCCTTCTGCTTTCCTGCCATCCTCCAAAGGGTGGTGGGCACAGCCAGGCTTTCTCCCTGGCACGACCCCTGCGCCCTCCCAGCCCACCGCGGCGCTGCCGGTAACGTGCTCTACAGATCGGCTGCTGCTCCCCGCGAGCAGAGCGAGGATCGTTTGCAGCTCCCCAGGAAAAGGAGCAGGTCTGGCTAAAAACAAGGCGTGCTTCAGAAATGACTTGTGTGGGATAAAGTCTAACCCCGGGTCCCTTATCGGATTTACCCAGCTCTCTGGTAGGAGGGTACCAGCACGGAGGTACGAGCAGGCCAAGCCACGGAGACATGTTGCAAACCCTGCTCCTAGCCCCTCCATCTCCGAGGAGGTGTGCGTGAAAGCTGGGAACTGGTTTTGTTTTATTCATGTCTCAGAGCCAGAGGAAGCCACAGGCATTAGCACTGCATTGCACGTGGCAGAGAAAACTCCCCATCAGTTCCTTTAGCATGTGCAGGACATTAGACCTCAGCATCTGAGCGACACCCACAGATTTAAGGACCCCATACCTGAAGGACCTGCAGCATCCCCTTGCTGCAGTGGTTAATTCCTCTCCCAAATAAATATTTGTGCCTGAATTCATTTTTTTTTCCCCTCCTTCGAAACCTCCAGCTGTGGCATCCTGCTTTACCTGCTAAGCTGGAGAAGCCTCTGCTATCAGATATCTTCCCCTGGTGCAGCTCAGGTCTCGTCTCCTTTGATCAACTGATTGGGATCCTTAAATTTCTCACGGTAAGCAGGTCTCCCAGCTCAGCCCCGCTGTGTATCTCAGCCTGTTTCTGATCTTGTTACTGCCTTCCAAAATCCTTTGCAGGAATGAGGTCACCAAAACCGGACCCCAACTGCTCTCACCCTTACCTCAGAAGCAGCACCCACCGTGCCTGTGCCGTACCCCATCTCAGGCAGCACACGTGGCACGAGGGCTGGCACTGCCATCACCTCTGCAGGCAGTGCTCCATGGGCCCCACGGCTGTGCCGCATCCCCCACGCTCAGAGACCGGCGAAACACAAGCCAGGTCCGGAGCAGAAGCCTTGGTACACTCCAGCAGCGCTCGTACCGGCGAGGGCATGCACCCGCTCCCGTAACAAGCTGTGGTTGTTGCATTTAGGGTCAGGTTTGACTTTCCTCTCTTTACGTGACAAATTAGCAGATTTGCAGCTAAATGGGGCCAGCAGCGTCCAAGGCTGCTTGTAAGGGATGGGAGAAGGTCATCACCCGGCGCTGGTGCTCTTGGCAGTGAAACCGCTCCCTCTCCAGAGGAGGAGAAAGGGAAGAGCTGAGCCCTTTGGAGTCATTTGAAATGAAACAAATAAAAAGAAAGCGCGGCAGTAAAGACAAATAGTTTGCAGGCACTGTGTTGGCATTTTGGCCTAATGACTGATTAATCTAAAGTGGAGTCTCGTTACGGATTCACGGGTGTCGATTCGATCAGATCGTTAATTCCAGCATCCACCGGCCGTGATTAGCAATCCAAAGTGGCAGAGCCTGTGGGGAAAGGATTAAAGGCTCAGGGCAGGAGGCGGGAGTGAGGCAGTGGGAAATGGGAAGGCATTGGCAGGTAAAAAGCAAAAGGAGAAGGGTCAGGAAAGGCATCGTCCCTGCAAGAAGCACAGCACGGTCACCGAAGCAGCTGCTGCCACAGTCCCAGGACTGATTTGCTCTGCAGCGGTGGGAAAGCATCTTCCCATTGGGAATAAAGACTGGCAAACACAACCCCAGGAAATTTCAACTGTGTCCCAGCCGTACTCAGGGCAACCACACTGAAAGACCCTGATGATGGGACTGGCAGAAAACATCACCCATTGCCACCAGCGACCCCCTGGAGTCCCCAAGGAGACACCCGGTAGGTGTCAAGTGCCACCTAACCAAAATGCTGCCAGGACCACGCGTCTTCCATCTGCCAGGCAAAGTGGGTATGAAGGGTCCTGGCAAGAGTAGGTTCAGCCCTACACCATCTTGTCTGTGAGCAAGCCATGCCATGCGGTGTAAATTAATGCTCTCCAGGTCCACTGGAGCCATTTTGCTGTCTCAGGAGCTTAACCCACGGCCATAGTGCTCTTTGCTGCACAGCACCTCCCGCTGAAGCGTCCCTCTGTGCAATGGGGCAGCCCCTGGGACGCCTCCAGCGGGGTCGCTTCCACCGCACATGGGCTGGCAGCAAACGGAGAATGCAGCAGACCTGTGTCCGGGCCAGGCTATGTGACGGCAGCACTGGGCAGACCCAGCATGGCCCCTGGCTCCAAAACCAGGGGCCGAGGCGCTCGGCTGGGTCCAGCGCTGCCGGTCAGGAGGCACAGCCCCAGACTGATTGCCATCCGCTCTTCAGCTTTCGGATGTCAACTGATTAATTTTGCCTGGGATTAATTAAAAGAGCAGCCAGCGACTGCTGTGCTGGCGGAGGGGGCTGCGGTGACCTCCCCGTGGCAGGCAGTGGTGGGAAGCAGGGGTCAGCGACCTCCTCCACGGACACAGCCACCGCCGGGCCGGGCTCTGACCCCGGCGGGGCGATGTGGTGTTGGCCCGGCGGCTGCCTGGGGTCACGGTTCATGCTGCGGAGACACGGTGCCAGGACCGGCGTGCGGGAGTGCGGCCGTGCATCGCCCCCATGCTCCACCCGGCCAATTTTGCGGGTTTCCCTCCGCCTTGGTACTGGTTTTATGGCAGGTATTTTGCAAGGCTCCGTGGCAGCAGGCTCTGCTGCTCGGCCGGGATGGCTGCCGGAATGCAGGTGGGTCATGCTGGCTGAGCCGAGCTTGCCACCGCTCGGCATGGCTGGCTGTTAGGCAGGCGCAGCGCTGCCTTCCTGGCAGATCAGCTGCCAAGGGATTGCCTGGTTCAGGAACTGAGAGTGCTGAATGGAGATGTTTTGGGGAATAAAAGCGCTGAGGTTTAGGCAGACTCGGTGGAAATCTGAGGACAGAGGAGGCAGAGAAGGGACTGGTTGAGCAAAACCTGTAGCAAGATGTGCTACGCTGGCATAAGCATCCCCACGGGAGAAGCGCAGGTGAAACCCTGCGCGCTCAGTGCTTCCACGCCAGCTTGTCGTGCTGAGCCATTCTGCCTCCAGGCCCTGTGGGAGGACACATCCCTTCCATGAGGAGCAGTGGGTCTCGGTGGGACAGGGGTGGCTGGTCCTGCCGTGCGGGGTGAGGACGGCCATGGCAGCCGGCCCTCGGGCCATGCTGCGGGGCACAGCTGGAGCCGCTCTCACGGTGGGTGCAGCCGTCCCAGCCAGGAGCTCACCCAGCCTGCTCCTCTGCCTCAGCGCCCTGGCTCCGAGGGGGCGGATAATGACAGCCCTCTCTTTCATGTGGCTGCGAACACCTGAGAGCTGCGCGGGGACGGCGGCTGGAAGATGAATCACCGTGAAAGCCGGTCCTGCCGTCCCCAGGAGGAGCTGAACGCCTGGGCGGCGTTTCAAAAGGCAGCGGGGGCTCAGGTGACCACTGAGTGCGAACACGAGATGCACCTCTGCTGCGCTCCCAGCATCGTGTCCTCACACCCATGGACAGCTAACCCCCCTGCCTCCCCCTCTGCCGGGGCTAGGAAGCACGAGGGGCTCTGCTCTCCCCAGAGCAAAGGGATGGAGGCTGTAGCAGCAAACCCAGGCACATGCCTTCCCAGGCTCTGCTAGAGCCTGAACCAGTGCAGCCCCCGGGGACCCCCTGCGCCCCTGTTTCTCCTCTGGAACCGCCCTGCAGAGCAGCCTGCCTCGCTGCTCACAGCAATCCCAGGTGAGACCCTTCTCCCTCCAGGAAAACCTCCCAGCAGAACAACTCGGAGCAAAGGCAGAGCGGGGAGACAGGCTCCCGGGCCCCCAGCACTCAGGCTTGAGGGATGTGCGTTAGAAACACTTGCAAGGAAATTAGTTTAATGGCACCGGCCGAGCCGTGGACACTCGGGGACCACGCTGGCAGCACTGTGCAGGCAGGTATGATGTGGTGGGACACCTCAGCCTCCACGGGAGCAGCCCTGGCAGACCGCAACCCTTCTGCAGTGCTTCCAGTGCTGGAGACAGGATCCGATCCCCATTCCCCTCCCCGGTGCTCTGAGCCTGGCTGCGAGGGGACGCCAGCCTCCGTGCATCAGTCCCCGGGCTGCTTCCCGGAGCAGGTAAGGGGCGGGGGGCCCGCATTGCCGGTGGTCCCCGGGCCGGCGGGCAGATCCTGCACGGGGCGGCAGCGAGGGGTGTTGCTTACAGGAGGCAGGCGCGCCGGGCAGCTTGGGGTTCGCTGCTCCTCCGCAGAGCCAGCGCCGCATGGAAGGGGAAAAAAGGAGAAGATGGGAAAGAAAAGAAAAAAAAATCCCCACCATAGGGAAGATTTGCTCTGACTCCCCAGCTGGGACATTACCACCACTAGTGCAAGAGATCCCTGTCAGAGTTTTACAAAGAAAAACTACCAGGAGAAATACATAACCTTTTCTTAACATCAGCAGCTCAATTAACTAATGACAGCAAAGCATTCTCCAGTGTCACCAGTCCCACTCGCCACGAGGAGGTGGGGGCCGGGGGGCCGGCGCGTATTTATACAGCTGCGCCCGGCCTTTGGCTGGGGCTGGCTACTTACTTTTTATCTCTGGCAGGATCTCTCCTGCCTCTCGCACGCGTGCGCGCACACATGCTTTCTAGAAGCGAGCTCCACTCTGCACGAGAAGGTTAACAAATACCAGACTGCCTCTAAAAATACCTCCCCAATCGATGCCGAGCATAAGCCAGCCCAGAGTGCCAAAAGCTGTGAGAAAAGCCATTTGTTCCCCGCAGGATCGCCCCTTCCCATCTCCCCTCTGTGCCACCGGGAGCTCTGGATCCGTCCCGGCCGCCCATCCACTTGTCCCCACCTGGCCGTCTCTGAAAGGCTGGTCCCTCTCCTCTCGCTCAGGCAAATGCCTCCATATTAAATCATTTGTTTGTGTCGATTGATTCAATATCGAGATGCGACTTGTAGCCACTTGTATCTAAATAGAATCTAAATTGTTATTACAGCTCCGTAGTCACATCTTCTTCAGCGTCGCCCCTCGTCTTGCCAGCTCCGCTCTGCTCTAATTGCCTTCAGCGCGCTGAAAACATGAACGCGTACAATTTGCGGGGAAGAAATTATCATCACATCTCCTTTCAGATCTTGCTAAATGCTGTTGTGTTTATTCATTCACCCTGCGATTGCTCCCGGGGCAGATAGCAGCAGGCAGGCTAATAATAGGCAGATAACGTGCACTTCTGATCAGAGGCCAAGAGGAACATTAAAAAAAGACGGAAACCCGTCGCCGCACGTGCTGCAGGGACAGCCCCCGGCTCGCGGCGGCTGCGGCGACCCCAGAGCGCCGGCTGGCTCCGTCCCGCCTGCTGCGCACCGGGGACAGCTGCTCCCTCGCACTGGGCCGGGTCCTGCAAGGCTGTGGAAGACTGCGCCTTGTCTAGCGGTGGGGAAACTGAGGCAAGGAGGGCAGCGGAGGTGGCACTGCAGGTCTATAGCCATGCTGTGGCAAGAACTTCAGCACGGGGAGTCCTGTGGCAAGGCAAGTTATTCCCCGGGACTGGGCCAGGGTGGCAGCGGCACCATCCGCAGCCAGGATGGCCCTTTCAGGGGGGAGGCAGCAGAGAAGCTGAAGGTGTCACCTCCGAGGAGCAGCTCACTGGCACACTGTCCCTCCTGCCAGCGCTTGGCAAGCGCTCGCCGTGCTGGGTAGCTCTGGCAGCCGCCCCGGGAAGGGGGCACGGGCCCAGGCTGCCCATAAATCACCCGCTGCGTGTGTGTCCCTCGGCTCTGACCTCGGCGGGGCGGAGATTAATGGACTATCCGTTTAACCCCACTAGCCCTTAACTAGCCGTGAAGCGCAGGAGCAGCTCACCAACGGCACCAGTGGGAACAGCCCTGCTTTGTGGGTGGCTGGGGCGGAGAGCATGAAGAGCCCCTCTTTTCTGGAGGAAAACTGCCTGGGAAAGTCATTCTCTCCAAGCAGGGGGGAGCAGCCCTGCCACTTCTCCCCTGTGCAGGACATT